>NW_015176460.1:1184172-1233071 GCF_001447785.1 Gekko japonicus | reverse complement strand
TGGAAGAGACCAGGGATGGGGGGGGAATCGGCGGGGATGGGGGGGAAGCTTACCTGCTGCTGCTGATTCCTCCTCCTCCTGCTGTGAGGAGCTCTTCCCCCCCCACGAGTATCACGGGTCCCCTTTCTTGTGCTATTCTAAATGTCACATTAAAGGCACGGTAGCCTTGTCCTGTATTAAACCTGGCAAGCCTTTGAATACTATCACTCCTTATCACGTTTCTGTGCTTTTTTTTTTTTTTTTGGTATGGGAGCAGATGTGCTCAACTGGTTTGTATCCTACCTAATGCAGTTGCTGTAGTAATTCACCTGGAATTGAGCTGAAGCATTTGGATTTAGGCATGTGAATGCTGGGCCAAGTTGCTTGTGTCCTCCTTGGCACTATCCTTACCATTCCTAAATTTTCTTTAAAAGAATGGGCTTTCCTTTTATATATCTGAGAGGGCTGTGATTCCCATGCGATGGACAAGGATGATAACCTGTCCAATTTCCAAGCCATTTAAAGGTGCTGCCTTTTCTCAGTGGCATTGTGCTAATCTGTCTACAGAGTCTCAGGAGACAAGATAAGAGTGGGGAGAGCTTCTAGAGGAAAGCGGGCAAGGTGACTTAACCTCCTCCCCAAGTGCAAATAGATGATAGGAAGGAGTCGTGACAGCTGCTGCTCTCTGGGGCTGCAGCTGCTGAGGAGCAAACATTACCTCAGGGTTATGAAACAGATGACAGATGTGCCCATTAGACAGGAACAGGGGCCTAGTTTCCTGTCATGTCCTCTGGCTCTTTCTCCCAATGCGTACTATCTCATTTTTGTCAGGCTAACTAGCCTTTATCTCTGCTCTGTTATCCGTTTGACACCCGTTAAGTTGCAGGCTGGGAAACTAGAGGATGTGTACAGGCTGAAAATCAGAATTGCTGATATCTTCATTCCTGCTTTTGGGGGTTCTGTTATTAAATACATTATTACTGTTTATAGATAGGCAGTTTGTACTACGGAGCTGCGGTGGCTCAAGTGGTTAAGACGCTGAGCTGCAGGCTATGGAAGGTCAGTAGTTCAGCAGTTCGAGACCCGAATGTGCCGCATGATGGAGTGAGCTCCCATCTCTAGTTCCAGCTCCTGCCAACCTAGCAGTTCGAAAGCAAGAAATTGCAAGTAGATAAATAGGTACCCCTTCGATGGGAAAGTAACAGCATTCCGTGCGCCTTGGTGTTTAGTCATGCCGGCCACATGACCACGGAAACGTCTTCGGACAGCGCTGGCTCTTCGGCTTTGAAACGGAGATGAGCACCGCAACCCTAGAGTCGGATTTGACCAACTTTCGAGCAAGGGAACCTTTACCTTTACGAGTTACTGGCTTATATTTCCAACTACATAATAATAAAAACCCAAAAGAGCTTGAGCTAGATTTGAATTCAGTAGACCCGCAAGATTTGGGGTGTATATGTGTTAAGCTTTCGGGCGCCAAAGCTCCCTTCATCAGACATGACTTCAATCTAGTTCTTCTGCAGATCATCATGGCTACTCTTTGAAACAAAACGGTTAGGGTTTTTCCCTGGTTTTGAGGGGGGTTGTGGGTTTCTTTGGCAGTAAGCATAATGAGTGAAGAAATAACAATAAGTGAAAGAAGAAAAGAAAGGGGTAAAATCAAGTTTGGAAAAATCTGAGTTAACGTAGGAGCTACTTATTAGTCAACAGTCGATTCTGTTTATCATTGCACTGGGGAAATGATCTGCCATGTTAACCTTTTGGAATGGGGAAAGGGAAGTCCTGCGTCTCTGGGTATATGGTTCTCCCTTCCCCAGCCTTGCCAAACTGTGATGCTGAGGTATGTGTGAATGCATAGGAAATGAAGGAGCACTTCACAAAGCCCAGCATGATCTGGAAACACCCCTGAACCAGCATTCGCTCTGCGTGTTTTGTATGTGTGCTTATACCAAAGATTTAGTGTCTTGTTTGTACTGTGATTAATTCCTGGTTTGTTCCAGTAACGTACACTGACATGTATCCACTGAGTGATTACCCTCTGGGCTATATACTACAAACTAAAGACAATTACGTATTTTCTGGTTAGCAATTAGTTTTGCTAGAGGGCCACTTTAAGGAGGCTCAGGAGAGGAGTTCTGGGGAAATGCTATCCCCATGTGGCTAGCTGCTAGAGCTAGGTGCCCCCAGGTACCTCTGTTCTCCTGCTTGTTTGTAGGAACTGTTGATTTATTGAGTGAACATGGAAAGGTCATAAATGTAAGATAAATTAAACTGTTTCTCTAGTATGTTGAAGCTTCATTTGGTTATCTGCAGTGGATAAACTGACTGCAATTTAGAAAGTTCCTTTTGTCCCTAATAAATTTGAGATTTTTTCCCTCGTTAGTGTTCCTTTCTTGCAATGCCCTTGTTGGACATGAGAAGGCTGAGAAGTGCAATTGGTCTTGCAACAATTGGTTCTCACAAATGGAAACTATCAAGAGACTATGGGTTGAAATTAATGGCCTTTTAAATTTGGGGTTTGCCTCGTAATGGTTTTATGAATTATTTAAGTGGGGCATAGCCATTGTTTTGTACCAGGGCAGAGTTTTCCCCTTGAGAAAGAGAGAAAAGAATTTCCATAATGCAGTGTTTCCATTCTGACTGGGAACAGGAAGCTTCGTAAACCTTACAAGGAAACCTGGTCCTTGTGATTTCTAGATCTAATCAAGGGTGATAAATGTCAGATAAACATCCGTAAGGTTGTATGCTTATCTGAAGCCAACCCAGCATTTCTGGCTGCTTCAATTAATCTTGCCAAGTCTAGTGGTTATAAAAGGAGCTTTCTCTTACACAAATATCCTAACAGGAATCCCTAGAAGTTGAAAAAACAGTGTTAATTAGAAAAGACAAAAATAGCACTAAATATTGTTAAGCAGAACTGTGTAGTGGTTAAATTTTTATTTCCAAATCTCCTGGATTGATTAGAATGAAATTAACTTTTGCCTCATATGTGGAATAACATTCATTCTAGATGTATAGTGTCCAGGAAAACAACAGACACTGTAAGGCTTAATGTGTTCTCATCCTGCACCTGAGTTCTTTCTATAAATTTCATTGATTAGTTTGTGGAGGTGAATACACATGAAGCTACCCTATACTGAATCAGACCATTGGTCCATCAAGGTCAGTTTTTCTAATCAGACAGGCAGTGTCTCTTTAAGGTCTCAGACAGAGGTCTTTCACGTCACCTACCATTTGATACTTTTAGCCGGAGATGCCAGGGATTGAATTTGGGTCCTTTTGCATACCAAGCAGATGCTCTGCCACTGAGCAATGGAAGAAGAATCTGTCATTGCCTTTTCTCTTGTCTCCGAATCAAGAGCTCCTTGCAAAGATGCAGATTCTCCTCTCTGAAAATACTGTTACCTGACTGATAACCTATCAAGGGGACTGAAAGCAGGCATCCTGTTACCCTTCTCTCTACCAACAGGTGATCAGCACAGTCCGTTATGAGGATCAAAATAGAATACTAATCATTACTAGTAATTATCTGTAAGTATTAGAGGGAGTACAATTTGGGACAAAGTTATTAGCTATAGTAGCTGAATGAAGCTTCAGAAAGTACCTGGTAGCACAGAGGGGAAGAGCTCTGCAGATGGATACAGGAGGCGGTAGTTTGAGTGCTGCATACGGCAAATATTGAAGTGACGTCCCTAGGGTACATTTTTAAATTTTTAAAAATTATTTACAGTATTTATAGTCTGCCTTTCTCATTGAGACTTAAGGTGGATTGCACAATGTTGTTGTTGTTGTTCAGTCGCACAGTCGAGTCCGACTCTTCGCGACCCCATGGATCATCTCCCGCCAGGCCCTCCTGTCTTCCGCCATCCTCTGAAGTTGGCTCAATTTCATGTTCGTTGCATCGATGACACTGTCTAACCATCTCATCCTTTGCCGTCCCCGTCTTCTTTGACCTTCAATCTTTCCCAGCATCAGGGTCTTCTCCAGGGAGTGCTCCCTTCTCATTTGGTGGCCAAAGTATTTGAGCTTCAGTTTCATTATCTGGCCTTCCAGGGAACAGTCAGGGTTGATTTCTTTTAGGATTGACTGATTTGATCTTTTTGCAGTCCAAGGGACTCTCAAGAGTCTTCTCCAGCACCATAGTTCAAAAGAATCTATTCTTCGGCGCTCGGCCTTCCTTATAGTCCAACTCTCGCAGCCATACATGACTACTGGGAATACCATTGCTTTGACCATGCGGACTTTTGTTGGCAGGGTGATGTCTCTACTTTTTATCATGCTGTTTAGGTTCGCCATCGCTTTCCTCCCAAGGAGCAAGCGTCTTTTAATTTCATGGCTGCAGTCACAGTCTGCGGTGATCTGGGATCCCAGGAACGTGAAGTCTGTCACTACTTCCACGACTTCCCCTTCTATTTGCAAAGGATGGGGCCGGATGCCATTATCTTAGTTTTTTTGATGTTGAGCTTCAAGCTCACTTTTGCGCTCTCCTCTTTTACTCTGAGCAAGAGGCTCTTTAGGTCCTCTTCACTTTCAGCCATTAGAGTGGTATCATCTGCATATCTGAGGTTGTTGATCTTTTCCCCAGCAGTCTTAATTCCCGCTTGTGATTCATCCAGGCCAGCATTTCGCATGATGTACTCTGCATATATATTAAATAAGCAAGGTGACAATATACATCCTTGTCGTACTCCTTTTCCTATGCTGAACCAATCAGTTGTTCCATATCCGGTTCTAACTGTCGCTTCTTGGCCCTTATACAGGTTTCTCAAGAGACATGTGAGGTGGTCTGGTACTCCCATCTCTTTAAGGACCTGCCATAGTTTGTTGTGATCCACACAGTCAAAGGCTTTAGCATAGTCAATGAAGCAGAAGTAGATATTTTTCTGGTACTCTCTTGCTTTTTCCATAATCCAGCGAATGTTGGCAATGTACATTAGTGCAAACAGTAGAATATGACATCTGATAAGTGAGGTAATAGGACTTGGATTACGGAAACCTGAAAACCAACCAATCTGTGAACAAGGCCCAAAGGTAGAATTACAGAGGTAAATAACAACGTATTGAAAGCAAGATAATACACACCAGCAAACATAATATATGCTATACAAGGTAATGTAGCCCATAGTCCCTTTCCCTTTATTAAATCACCTTCTTGAACCATTACGTTGTAATAGAGTCCGATTGCCTTTATCAAAATACCCTGGTGAACAACTGAGCAGGTGGAAGGTCCCAAGTTCTGTCACTGGCTCTCCAGGAAAAAAGATCTCAGGTAGCATGATTAGGAGACGTCTCCGCTGGAGAAATGAGAAAGTCAGAGTAGGCATACAAATGATCTGACTCAATGTAAGCAGCTGTTCGTATGAACTTTCAAGTATATAGATTACCTTTATTTCTTATATTTTTTACAATGTTTGGTATTACAAACAGAACACTTAGATTGGTGGACACCTTGGCCTGATCCACCAAGGCCCCTCTTCTCTTCTTCTTTGCTCTTGCTCAGCAGAATGAACAAAACCTGGTGTATACAGATCTTCAGAATGGAGGTGAATGCATTAAGGGCTTAAAGTAAACACTCCCACTTCTGGAGCCTCAAGTGTACTGCCCACAAAACACATTTTCACATGTTCACAGATTTGTACCTTTTCAGTGCCGCAGTATTTCTTTCTCAGGTACTAGAATGTTACAGAATGTCAGAGTTCAGCACTAGCAAATTTGTGAGATTTAGTTCTGAAGTAAAATTGATACTTTGGGCTTTTGTCAAATAGGTATTCTTGTAATGATGACTGAAGTATCAGTAGAAGGAAATTCAGGAGAAGAAACAGCTGGATAGTATGCCTTAGAAACCCTTGGCATATAATGTTATACAATTTGTTTCCTCACCAAACTTATTCTGGGTGTTTGGCAGAAAGCCAGTGCTGTAGGTTGAATGCAGACAATGTCTTTTCTTCTGTCAGAGGCATTCAGAGCAGAATAGAGGTCACTGACATAGCAACTTGCAAATCGCAATGCAGAGGCAGATGGAGACAGACCTAAAAGGATTGTTGCATTTCTTTTTGAGAGGTTTGTCAGGTTGTACAGGACCTAATTGATTTAAGAGAAGATTGTTATATTAAATTAGGGGAAATTATGGTTATGTGATAAATCGGGTTAGTTCATGTTTTGAACAGTATGCCTTTAACTATGCATTTTTGTTGTTCAGTCGCACAGTCGAGTCCGACTCTTCGCGACCCCATGGACTATGCATATACTTTCTTTATTTGAATATTCTGGATCAGCATAACAATTTAATAGTATCTAGATTTTTCCATGTGTTAGTTTTATCAACCTGTTAATTTGTTTCACATGTTCTGTGCATTGAAAAGTGTTGCTCCAGACATCTGTAAGAAATTATTATTATTTTTTGCTTTGACCACCATATACTTTTTCTGCATTGGATTTTTTAAGGTCAACACTCTTATGTATCATGTCTCAGGATTTTTAAAAATACATGTTCTTTCCCCTATTCTTTGCAGAAAAGCCGATACACAATGGAGCACTTTTTCTAAGTCTTTTAGGAACTCCCCTCCTTTTCATAACTGAATTCAATAATTCCTTGAAATTCAGTAGTATACTCATATTTTGATACTGCTTTTATGTAGTCTGGATTTTATGTAGCCAGGGATCACCTTTCTTTGGGTTTGCAAGGTTTATGTGTATCCAAGTCTGACTAACTTGGGCAACAATTCTGATATCACATAGTATAAGGTTTCCTGAAGGTAGTTTTCTAGCTATAATTGGTAAGTAATAAGCAACAAGATTATGATAGTGGTGTTGATGATGGTAAAACTTTTAAAATTGAGGTCCAAGCTCCCAACATTTTAAATCCTGATTAAGTTACAGTACTGGGGTGGGGAAGGTGCTTTAACCTTTCTCCCCATGCTATCATTGTAGTCCTAAACAAAGTTTCACACTTCCAAGTCCATTGAAGTCAATGAGTTTAGAAGGATGCAACGGTCTAGGATTCCACTGTAATGGGTTCAGCTTCCCCAAGATGCTCTCAGCCCTCAGTTATCATAAGAGAGCAAAATGGAGGTATGTGAGCTGGGGGGGGGGGAGGCCAAGTGGCAGAACATCTGCATTCAGAACGACCCAGGTTCAATCCCTGGCATCTCTAATTAAAAGGATCTGGTAGTGGATGGTGTTAAAGACTTGTACCTGAGACCCTGGAGAAAAAGTTGTCGCTAGTCAGAGTAGATAATCCTGAACTTGATAGACCAATGGTCTGACTCTGTATAAGGCAGCTTCATGTGTTTTATACAAATGAGAGTTTTGATGGAGGGGCTGGGGAACTGAGATCAGGAAAACCATGCGGGGAGCGAGTATTAATCCTGCTCCCCCAGCATTGTTGCTCCGATGCAATATGAATCTAGTGGCAGCTGCTTTTAAATAACACTTAAAAGCTCTCAGTGGTCTTTTAGTTTGGCCTTTAGTGATTGTATTGTGATTTCCTTAAGCAATCAAAGCACTACTTACACATTTTCCAGCAGTCCAGTTTTATGGGCCCGTTGTATTAACATGTTATGCCAGGATTATTTATCATAATAGGATCCTTTCCAAAGTCAAAAATACAGTAAGGTTAGCATCTCTGTTTGGATCCAAGAGATCAAGTCCATAATTAAACCTGATACTATAGAGAGTGGGTCTACTCCAAGTGCTCCTGTAGTCTATTTAGTGGAGATTTCTACCAGGCCAGTGCTCTCAGGATTGCACTGTTAATCTACTAAAACTTGGTTAGTTGGGTGGCAACCCTAATTATCATCCCCATATTTAAATATTTATACTCATTTTTGTTTTTGGCAGAGCTGAGGCTGGGCAGAGCTTTGCATTAGGAACACTGCAGCTTATGCACTACATCAGACTACTGTGTGCCAAGTATTTTTCTGTAGAACATTGTGGCATAAAAACTGATTCATGTTTCAGGGCAGCTTCCCATATTTAGTCAATTTTGTTATGTTTAATCTTTCTCTGTTAAGAGAGAGAACTTCATGTTCAGAGGTGTCTTTGTTTCTCCATTCTGCATGCTTTGTAAGAATAAATGGTAGCTTGATCTTTACAGTTATTTTACATTTGCAGAAGTGTAATTGAAAACGCTGCTTAAAGTGCTGTAGATCTGTGATTTGCATCTGTGCTTATGTTTGTTCTGTGTTTATCTATGCTTACGAGGGACTTTTGTTAACTTATGTAATGCAGCTATATGCCATGCTCTCAATTCAAAATAAATCAATACATATCTTAAGAAATGTAACACTAAAAATCCCTTTCCTTAACATTTCCATTTGTGTACAACTGTACAGTCCTAGAAGTGTAATGAAACTGTGATATTTGAATGTTTGAAGACTGTTCTATGGCTATTAAGAACAATGTTTTGTTTGATTCTTCAGCGCTAGTCCAAAAATTATGGCAGCTACAGGAGGGTCTCTTTAAATCATTCTGCCCAATGGCTGTCACCACATTCTGTCAAGCTATTCTTGTGCAGCAGTGAATCATGCTGTTTTCTCTAGGCCATTGCAGACCATTTTTCCTATTGAAGAATGGTAAACAGGGTAAATGATGACGAATGTATGCCAAGCTCTTGCTTGGCTCCATTAAAAGCATTGGCTCAGTGGTGATGGCTTTAGGAAATCTGATGGCTGGACAATGGTGATGCCGTTAAGTCTGAGAAATGCAGGTTATGCTCCCTAAAGCTGCATGTAAACAAACCAGAATCCTCTTGGAAGAAAATTACCTTGAAAATCAGCGAAGTGAAATAGGCACAAATGGGCATTTAGGCAGTCTGAAAAAAGGCAAGAGCCCTTTCACAAGACACAGGTATTAGCTGTCAACAGGATAAAAAGTTTGCATTTGGTTTGGGAATCATATTGTAAGCATAACCATAGGGACCGACTCCCCCTATTCCCCACACTGCCTTGGCAAATGCTGGGAGATTGGGGGGCAGTACCCGTGGAGGGAAGAGTTTGGGTAGAATGTGATGATACTTCTGGGTGATGATGCTCAACCAGGCCTTTGGTTGAGGCAGAGAGCGTCCAATGAAGTCGGCCTTCCCCACTGAAGTCTGTCATCATTATTTGGCCCAGATTAAGATCTCTGTACCCAACCACTCTAGCTGAAAATGTGTTTGTGTTTATACACAGCTGCTTTAAATTGTATTACCTAGTTTTTAAAAATATTGTTATATTAGTGTATGTTTTTAATCTATTATGTGACCCTCTCTGAGCCCACTTGTGTGGAGGATGGAATACATATCCAAATAAATAAAAATAAAAATGGTCTAGGCTGCCTCTCCTAGTCCGTATGGACTTTGCCATGGAGACTAAGGGATATTCCTAGAGTGTCACTATTTGGACCCCCCACCCTCAGTTCGTCTGGAGTGGAAATCATGGGTGGAGGCAGGTAATTTTCCACCTCAGGTGGGAAAGTGAGTGGCCTCCTCCTTATATGAACCTTGCACCAGCTATGCTCCTCCAGTTAAGGTCTTCTCTTTGCCCCATCCCCATGGCAGTTAAAATAGTTTCATCCCATTTACAGGATTTTCCAGCAATGGCCCAATTGTTTGAATGGGCTCCATTGCTTCTCAGAAGCCTTTAGGAGGCATGTATGGAAGCTTTATTTAAGTAGACCTTTATTTCATGGCAGCTGGAGAGTCCACCTTTCCAGTCTGATGATCATTAGGTTATGATGATTTTTAACTATTTCTAGTAGTACTGTTGTATTTATTGATTATTGAACTGTTGATATTGTTGTGAGATATATTGTATCCCTTGGAGTGGGCAGGGTGAAGTTGAGATAAAAGTTCTCCCCTGTATTAATGTGTGGGTTCTTCCTATTTCACATATTTTCTTGTCAGGCTGTGGAACCTGACAATCAGATGCATTCAGTACAAAATGAACAAATAATACTACCTCACTCTTTAAAATTAAAAAATGGGATGATTGTAAGAATAGTGACCTAACATTTGTACTTGTAATGTTAACTTGTTTTATACATTTTTAATTACCAGCATGTTTTCCTGTTAACATTTCCTACTTCGCTGTTCTGTTTCTTTGCTGTTTTGAAGTGCTATAAAAGCAGGGTCCCTAACTAAACTCTGTTTGCTGGTTTGCACCAGAGTTTTCAGAATAGAACTGATATGTTTATAAAGCTGTTGCTGTCTTTTGTAGAGGAACATTAATGCTTTGACACTCAACTGCAACTTCAGTTTCGACATCTCCTGACTCTACTGGGAATGAAGTCTGGAGATCTTAATAATCCTTGGACTCTTGGTCTGAAAGTCACTTTTGATTTCAACACAAGGGAAAGTTTTTGTTTTTCAACCTCAGAAGTGGTGAAATATCTTTATCTAAATCTATGAAAAAAACAGCAATTCAGTATTTCTTTTTTCAGAAATACTGCTCTTCTGCCTTTGTGTTGTATCAGCTATGTTAGTTTTATTGTTTTATAAACAGGAGCAAAATAATAAATGCAAAGTATAGTCTGGTGACTCCTTCCGGTTCTGGTACTGTTTAAGCTTGAATAGTGCCAGGGCTTGAATCCACCCTCCACCCACTTTTTCCAATCCTGAACTGGGCATATTTATCCCAAAAATAGTTACCTTAGAGGGCCTCATGTTCTTTCTGAATCGTTATACTTAGCCTGAGTCAGTATATTTAAAAGGAGGGAGACAGGGGGTGGGGAGAGATTAACTTGCAATTGAGAGGTGTTTTCGGTGAATTCCTACTGGCTCAAACAGAGGGAGGTTCTCAGTTGGCTAATATCACTACATTACCGCATACAGACCTGAAAAGTACTAGGCTAAAAACTGGCTGTGGCAGTACTCTTCTGTGGTGTAAAAGATGCTCAGCTACAGCCGTGTATTAACAATTGTAATGGTCTCTCATTTTCAGACATGCTGTCACCAGCCAGCAGTGAACATTGGGCATGATCCAGCCAAAGTTAACTGCTGATTGTTCAACTTAAAGTTTTTTAAAAATCTAAGTTGTAACTACTGAAAACAAAACAAAAAACATATAGAGACAACATTTTCCAAGAGATTAAACAATACCCTCAATATTTTAACTAGATATTTTTCTGTTCTGATACAATGAGGCCATATTCATTGTGCATTCTGCCAGCAAGTACTTTGTGTGGAGCAGACCAAAATTTGACTTAACCTAATATCAGGGCCAATTATTTTGCTCTTATGTCCTTGTGAATAGAACATCAAACCACTAATTGGGTGAAATGACTTACAGCCAGTGACTTCAGATGGAAGAGATTTTAAAGCACGTATGTTTAATTCTCCCATTGAATTAAATGAGACTTAAAATGATTAACTTTGGCCTGATTGTGGTGTAAGTAAAAATAATAATAATCTCATGGGTCATATTTATTGCCATTATGGTATTTTTAACATATTTTGTGGATGATAGCAGCACATAATTACTAATATTGAATAGGGAATAGTCTAACTAGCTTTCTCTCCATCTTGTTTAAGTGAGGTGCACCATTAAAAATGAAACTTGCCTTAATGCTTCAGCAAAATATGAGCCCAAGTAATTCTAATAGGTTGTGGTGTCAGTCCCATCATGCTCATTAAAGGAGTTAGAATCTCAGTGCGCTTTCCCCAAGTACTACCTTAAGTAGCATTCTGTGAAAAGAAGTGGAGTGAAAATACATTGACAGAGCTGAACTTCCATCCTTGAAGAAATGTATAACTCCCAAGATGAACTCTACACTTGGAAGTTAGAGGGCAGCTATGCAAAGTGCAGCTGCTATGTATGTCTGATTCAAGTATATTGAACGGATCTTTTTTCAAGTTGACTATTCCCCCTTCTTCTCATTGTCCTTTAATGGACTAGACTTTAGTTTAGAACTACTTAATCCTATTTGGCAAACAGGTTCACAAAACTAGATTATGGTTTCTAGATTCTAGATGAAGTCATTCATCTAGATTCTGCCAAGGTGTGGAATCAGTTCTAGGTTCTGGATGCCTTGTTGCAGTAATGAGTCCAACTGAATCCTATGGTTCCTATTCCTTGGAACATTTCATCGTAGGATGCACTGTCCATGCCTTCTAGCAGCAGAACTTGACCGAATTCTGGGAAGCTCTCTCCTATTTTCTCTGTGCTGATCTTCTAGTCTCTTACCAGATTCTATGATACAAGGAAATTTGGCAGCATATCTAATTTGTACACTCCTGCACAGTACAGCCTCCATCCAAGGAGCTACCTAGAGTACAATTGCTCATGGGACTGGGTTCTAAGCTCCCAGTGTCTGTGCAAAGGAGCAGTTTGTTATGTTGTACTGTCATGGGGGAGCTGCGGTGGCTCAAGACGCTGAACTACAGGCTGTGGAAGGTCAGTAGTTCAGCAGTTCGAGACCCGGGTGCTGCATGATGGAGTGAGCTCCCGTCTCTAGTTCCAGCTCCTGCCAACCTAGCAGTTCGAAAGCAAGAAATTGCAAGTAGATAAATAGGTACCACTTCGGTGGGAAGGTAAAAGCGTTCCGTGTGCCTTGGTGTTTAGTCATGCCAGCCACATGACCACGGAAACGTCTTCGGAGAGCGCTGGCTCTTCGGCTTTGAAACGGAGATGAGCACCGCAACCCTAGAGTCGGATTCGACTGGCTTTCGAGCAAGGGAACCTTTACCTTTACCTTTACTATCATGGTGCTCTTCCCCCCTCCATATTCTTACTGATGGATTTTACATTGGTAGTGAGCAAGACTGCCTTTAACCTATGGGGTTGGACCCAGAGAACTGTTAAAGGGGCCATAAAATCTTTGTGATGGTGCACTTCTAGGTTTGGAGATTTAAGAGTGATTATCATACTGGCTAGCAGAAAAGCATTCCATTGAGGATACCATTTTAGATGAGTGAGCTCACCCTGTGCTGATCACCCATCATTTTTAGAGACCATAAAGAGTTTATTTTGCAAGGACTTTTAAAAGAAGTGTTGTTGATGTCTTTGTTGGGATGATAGCTATAGAATCTGAGCAACAATGCCTTTATTTCAGGAAGGTGCATTTTCAGAGTTATGGGAAGAGTTACACAGGATGTAGAACCTTCCTATGTCCAGAAAGAGACCAAATTAGTCATTCACAATCTCTGCAGACTATTCTTTTTCTATGCTATTTTTCAAGGCATAGTGGAAAACAGGATTCCCAAATAGATGGAACTTTGGTCTGATCCTGAAGTATCTCATGTTATATTATTATGACTGAGAGAATAAAGCTATTAAAATCCTTATTGACAAAGGACTGTGCTGCTAATGTTTTAGGGTCCCCCCCCCCCGGTGATTTTACATCATCCAGTCCCATGATCATGCCCACCCCACAATAAATCTCTCTCAGCTTTTCCTCAAGAGGTTCTGATGGCTTTGAAATAGAGCTTTGCTTAGTCAAATTTCATGCCTGTATCTTGCCCTATAAGGATGTCTCTGTCAAGAAAACTCTGCATGTTACAGCTTTACATAACCCTCTTTGTTCTCTGGCTAGCCACTGCAGAAAGTGTTGCAAACACGATATTTGCAGATAAACAGCCTTCTTACTAAGAATTCAAGTATTTATTCCCGTACACAGAGAGGCTCCACCCCTTTCAAACTCCCCTGATAGAAGAGAACAGGAGTTGCCAGTTGGTTTTTCTTTCTTTCTCAAAGTGCACTAATAACTAATCTGATATTCAGGCTTTACTCCAGTGTCTTGTGATCTACCCATGAACTCATCTAGCAGTTTACCCTGTATGCCATGAGCTGGTGGTTATGAGACTAAACCGGGAGTTCCCAAGTGCCTGGTTCAAAACTCCCAGTCACTATTCCATCCTCAATATTTATTTATTATTTATATTTATATTTTTCCATTCTTCTACCATGAAAATTAAAGTGGTATGTTTAGGATTCCCAGGAGGTTTTACACCTAGGCACTGAAGGAGCTGCTTTGCTAGTTTGGTGCCAGTTTGGTGTAGTGGTTAAGTGCACAGACTCTAATCTGGGAGAACTGGGTTTGATTCCCCACTCCTCCACTTGCACCTGGCTGGATGACCTTGGGCAAGCCGTAGTTCTGATAAGAGCTGTTCTTGAAAAAAGACCAGTTTCTGTCAAGAGCTCTCTCAGCCCTACCTATCTCACAGGGTGTCTGTTGTGGGGAGGGGAAGGGAAAGGAATTTGTAAGCCGCTCTGAGACACCTTTGGGTAGTGAAGGGCGGGCTATAAATCCAATCTCTTCTTCTTCTTTTTCTTCTTGCTACTCAGTGTTGCTGTATTATGTGCTTGCCAACCATACCATTGATCCTATCCACTAAATGTGGGGATAGTAATATTGGCATACCTTACAGCTCTGTTAGAAGAATTACTGACATAATGGATCCAAAGTACTGGGTAACGTTATTATTATATGTATATAAATGGGCATCCATCACCTCACCCAGATATTCTCCTCCTAAGTCAGTGGTGACCATTTTTTTCTTTTTGGCAGGTCAGCAACTACTGTTCAAATCTGGGGTATGAGATAGCGCTGCACACCAAGTTTATATCCCATGATTAATTGTCTTCGGAACCTGCCTTCAAATGTGCAATTTCCTGTTTGCCACAGGAAACAGAGTGTGCACTCTACTAAATGCAATGGAAGCAAATGGGTAATTAGGTTGCATAAATGCTCTAGGAGACTTCCCTTATCAGGAAAGTGAGATGCACAGGGCTACTATACACATGCTTGCGTGTCTCATGGTTTCTTTATACACTTGATAACAGTAGCAGACTGTGTCAGTTGCCTCCAATGCACTTAAGATGATTTGAACTTAGGTGAAATTTCTTTCTGGAGTTAGGTCTACCAGTCTGTAAGGGAAAGCCATCACTTTCTGTTGCACTCCTCAAATGATGAACATACACATGTCAACCAGATCATTTTGATTTATTTCATTTGAGAGCTAAACTAGATATGACAAGGGCAGCCATGTTGATTTTCATCTGTCTGCCTTGCCCACATATTAAGTTGTCAGGTTCCTCTGGAGTGTGGCCAGAGTCTGGAGCTGCCCTCTGCTTTGGCTATGAAAGTGAAGACATGCCATCAGCAATCATGGATGCTGTCTAGCATAGCTGATTTGCCCCGAGTGGAGTGCTGAAATATGTCTGTGGTTGTTTCTTTGGTATTTTCAGGCCCTGGAATTGGGGCTGGACCTGCAGTTGTGAGTTATTGTAGCTACTTTACCAGTTTGATAGGGTATTAAGAATGAGCATGAATGTCCCTGTTATCTCTTTTTCTGCTACAGACCCAGGTTATATTCTATGCATTTATACATTTTAAACTTTTCAGATTGCATGGGGCTGGCCACATAATTTAAAGTATGTGTGGCTGCTCTAGATTTATAAATACGTGATTGAAACCTTAAGATCTTGTTTAAATCTTAGCTTTATTTTAATTGTTTATCCCAGCCTCTTGCAAATCTTTGACAGTTACTACTGTATTATCTTTCAGCTTTATGTGATAAGCAGCTCCAGCCCTTTTTAAGTGAAGCTGAAAGGCATGCTTACTCATTAGATAACAGTTTGATTAGACAGTTCAGATACCAGTAATGTATGGCTGTCTTGTGAAATATTGATCTACAGATGGTCAATAAGGCCTTGAAAGCGTGCAATGTTGAAAGCAGTTCTAACTTGGGTAGGAAGTTACAGCACTTGTGGGTCAATCGATCAATTGATTGAGAGCATAATGCAATTCTCTAATTTTCACTCCAGCTCACAGAGTATAATTGGCACTGAACATTGTGGAGCACCGGGTGTGGTGGTATTTATTTCTGGATGTGTGTTGTTTTACAATAGTAATATTGACCTCTGAGGAAGGCCCTAAGGGGCCGAAACACATATGGTCTACTGGTCATAAGATATACCCATCAATTGTATATGTAAAAATTTCGGCTCTGTGTGTAAAAAGTTCTAAGAGTCTGATATTTGGATCATTTCTTTTAACCTGTTTTATCTTTTACTAATGTGTACACCATAATAATTATTTGTGTTTTTATAATGACCTATTTTGTTAGTTTGATTCTCATATATCACTGTCATATCTTGGGTTTTCTCCCCCCACCCTTTTTTTTTCTTGGTATACTTTTGGCCACAGTCTCTTCTACCTGACGATATACAGCAGCTACATGAATAACCTTATAAACAAGGTCTCTGACTCTGCTCCTGTCCTGAAGACAAAGGGAAAGGGTTTTGATTGATGTCACCATGGACTCTGAAGGCATTTAGAAGCGAGGCCCAGTGTACCTGTCGGGAGGAACTATTTGGAGCCTTGTCATTGTTCTGGGACCTCTGAAACCCTGTGTGACTTCAGAGATAGCCTCTGCCTGTTTTCCACCCTAGCCATGTCTTGAAGACTCCGATTTACTCAATTGACAGGGGGCACCTCAGTAGCAAGACTCAGGATGGATCACTTGCGTACCAGTTCCACAAGCACCTAGAAAACAAGGGAGGTCAAAATAACATTTCTTCGGTCAATGCTAAACAATATAAAATGGCTTTGCAAAGGGAAGTTATTTCTGACCTAGGTCAGTTACTGGTTCACATTAGTGATCAGACCAGGGCCTGAAATGGATCCCATGGCAGTGTGGCTCAGTGATCGAGTTTGCACCATTGTCAGCTTTGGCTATATTTAGCTATTGTTAGGTCTGGTTGGCCCTGACCTGGATAGCCCAGGCAACCCCGATATCAGATCTTGGAAGCTAAGCAGGGTCAGCCCTGGCTAGTATTTGGATGGGGGACCTCCAAGGAACATCATGGTCATAATGTGGAGGAAGGCAATGGCAAACCACCTCTGAACAGCCACCCCGAGCCTGCTTTGCAGGGAGGGAGGGGTATACATTTGCTTATAAATAAATAAATAAAATCTCTTGCCTTGAAAACCCTACGGGGTTGCCATAAGCCATCTGTGACTTGATGGCACGTCCAACCACCAGGTCTGCTTAACACATGATTTACATAGATTGGCTTTTTAAAACTACATTTGATGATTGCCAATTTGCTGAGTCTGAACTGCCTCCATTAAAAATATTGCAGTTGAGATGAGTTCGCATGAAAATTCTTGCTGGCAGTTAGACCAGGAATGGCCCGTTCTCACAGGGAAACTGTTATGGCTCATTCATCGTTAGAAGCAGCACTTTGTGTTATCAGGTAAATTAATCATCATGCATTGCATGACTGTTTTCCATGCAGAGTAGAGGACATGTACATTGCCACTTGTGACATGTTCGGGAACTGTTTCAGAGTTTTAAATATAAATTTCCTTTCCTTTCCTTTTGGCTAGGTTTCTTCTAAATTGCTTCAAAATTTAGCTAAGTTGCATTTCTTAGCTGCACTTTCCTTTAACGTTACTAAGAAGTGAAAAGTAACTGATTGGATCTTTGACATGCTTTGTAAATCCTCTTTACCAGATATTCTGTCACTCTTTTGTGTGAAATCATTATAATGAAAACACCAATAGGCACAGCTAATAATGGGAACATTGGCTGGGAATGAGCACATAGCACTGTAGCCAGTTTTGAAATGTGAGTGACTTGGCTGCTGCTATTGAATTTAGACCAGTAATTGTAATTGCACGGTATCTGATGCCATCTACATCAATGGCTCATGAGTTACAAGTTGATAATGAAAAAGCTAATTCATGTTTTAAGCCAAACCAGTGCTATATACTTATCATACTACTGCATATAATGAGTGCAAACATTCTGAAATTTCATTCTAGATAGGATGTTAACTTTGTTCCAAACAAAATATTGTGCTGTGTTACTTAATGATCTCTTGGACTGAAGACTGTATCTTTAGTGGCTATCTTTACAAGTCTAAGTGAATGTTTCCAGCGTAGAGCTTTTTAATGGTGTCTTGAAAGCTACTACTTTTGCTGTCTGTGCCTTATGGCAAGAAAGAAATATTTTTGATGAGAAAGTATGGATTCCACTTCATGCATTTTCCCCAGTTCCTTAATATGACAATTCTCAGTAAATACTGCCTTTCGGAAGTGATCATATTCTGAGCCTCTGTATGTGTGTGCATGTGATCACATGTGCCATGTACAGGCAAAACAGACCAGGACTGCTGAACACAGTAGACAGTTGCTCCGATCAGAATGTATCAATTAAAAAGCACAGGAGGCCTAGTAGTAAATGTCAACTTATAAACTGTTTAAATTAGTTCAGTGTTGGCATTAAATGTGTAGCAGTTCCATTATTTTTGAGTTGCACTGGATACAGTGATTAAACAGTTAACTAAAAAAGTGTTAATAAACTCTGTGGTGTTGCAAACATCAATTTCTATTTTTTGTGCAGTTGCCGGAAAATTTAGCAAGTATGTTTGATATATCCCCTCACTTTTTCTCCGAGGAGCTTAGGATGGCATAAATGGTTCTCCATTTTATTTTCACAACTCTATGAAGCTGAGAATGGTCCCATGGTCAGCCAGAGAGTCTTGTGGCAAGCAGGCCTAATTCAGTTATCTAATCAGTATACCACACTGGATACACATTGATCAGAACAACTGTGCTGTTGGAGAGAACAAATGAAAGGATGGGATGGAGGATTTTTAGACCATTCATTTGTTGTAAATGGTTTTAGGGGTTTATTGACAAGATAATTTGTCTTAAAAAAAAAAAGGTGGTTGACCAAAACTAATGAATTAATCAGTAAATAAGAGAAGAAAATAAATTAGTGTGTAAAATTTAAATTTGTAGCAATATAATCATATTACAGCCCCCAAAGCCTTTCCTTGCACAGGAAGATATCAGTCTTTTACCAGTTTCTTCTATTGGGTTTGAAGAGGAATAGTATAAACATAATGTGCTCTGAATAAAAATAATTCTTGGAAAGGAAGGCAGTATTTATTTCATCATAAATCTTCATAGCATAGGAGTAATAATAGCTTGTATGTGAATGTCAACATTTCAGCATACTTCACTTTTTCAGAAAGACTTGACATGTTGGTTGCCACGAAACTGAAAAGACTAGTCTATCGTTTTCATATATACACCCCTTATCCCATAGTGACAATTTTATCACAGTGCTTAAACTTGGCTAC
Organism: Gekko japonicus; assembly: GCF_001447785.1. Classification (NCBI taxonomy): domain Eukaryota; kingdom Metazoa; phylum Chordata; class Lepidosauria; order Squamata; family Gekkonidae; genus Gekko; species Gekko japonicus. The sequence goes on along the minus strand of NW_015176460.1, from coordinate 1,214,019 downwards.
TGACTTTTCATGTACACGCACACTTCCTTAGAAGTTTAAGGTTGGATTTGTAGATGAAAATCAGTGGTCCATGGTAGAAGATCTGTTCACTATATGGGTAACTTATCCACCATCCCCAACAGCTGGAAAAAAATTCTTTGGCTCAAGCTAGGTGTCAGAAAGGAAGCACATGCAACACATTTGCAAATTTCCTTGGTCCTGACAGAAATGAGTTTCTTCTGTACCTCATGTAACTTTTCCAGCATTTCTTAGGGTGGTGGTGGTGGTGGAAAGTAATGTCAAGTTGCAGCTGACATGGCAACCCCGTGGGTTTTCAAGGCAAGACACATTTAACATGATTTGCCATTGCCTGCCTCTGTGTAGCAACCCTGAACTTCCTTGTTGGTCTCCCATCCAAATACTAACCAGGGCCTACTTTGCTTAGCATTAGAAATCTGGTGACATTGGGCTAATTTGGTCTATCCAGGTAAGGGCATCTTTTTTAGGGTACTATATGTTTTATGCCCAACCCTGGGTCTTGGGAGTTTTCATGTGGGGCTCAGCAGCTTCTAGACTTCCATGGCCTTCAGCAACTCATCTCTGAGTGCAAAATGGGTTGGAGACAATAGCTATTCTATCCATTTTTAATGTGTATGGTGGGAAAATGGGAAATTGGACATGCTAATTCCATCCATCGTTCTATCCTGTCATGTTTGGCACCTGAAGTCCACTTGGTTCAATGGAATATCACATGTACTGCAGGCATCAGAACTGGCTGAATTGCAGTCAGATCCTAATCCTTGTATTGTCACTTGAGTAGACTGACAGTATTGATTCCAAGTCATTCCATGCCAGTTTTTTCAGATACCTTTCCTACCAATTATTTCCTTAGTTTGAGAACTTTCATGGTAGCATTAAGCAGGCATTCACCCCTGTGTAACCCAAAGATGTTGGACTGTTGTACACCACCCTGAGTCCATTGGGGAGGGGGGTATATAAATCTAATAAAATAAATAAATAAATGAAATAAACTATATCGGTGTTACTGGACATTACCCCTGATGGGTATTGCAACAGCAGCCAGTGAGATGATGTTAGCCTCTGCAAGCCTGTAAGAAAACATCACAATTTTTTCCCAACAAACTTCACCAGCTGTTTTACCAACAGTGGCAGAATAAATCCTTAAAATGTTCTTTACATTTATTTTTAAATGCTATTGAATATTTCTTGTTCTTTTTTACTTCATAGTGATATCAGTGAGTATTGATATCCATGAAATATTTCTCTATCCCTTTTACCAAAGAAGGCTACATATTTTAATATATTAGCTCATCTTGGATCATGTTTTTTCCCTCTTGCCTTTTTCTAAGTATTCTTTTTTTTAAAGCCCTGTCTTCTTTTAAGGCTATCAGTGAAAATCCAGCTTGTTCTTCCTCTTCTTTGATTGTTGATATTTAACAGCACTTCACATGTACATCTGGGCCTTTCTGCCTTAACCATCCCACTGCAGCTTCTTGTACCCCCTAAAAAGCTGCTCATAAAAGTCAAGGGACCCTGCAGAGTGGGCATAAATGTGATATGGAGGATTGTGATTGAAAAGGATAACAAGTAACCCGTCATCCTAGTGAGTTTTCTGTTTCTCTTTTTTCAAACCATATCAATTTTTGGTGGGACAATATAGATGCATTTACAGGATTTTCAGCTTCTGTCAAGAGTGTCATCTACCACTTTTCTCCCCAAGGAGAACTGAGAGCAGCTCACAATATTTTTCTCCCCTCCTCCATTTTACCCTCACAATACTAATCCTGTGAGGTATGTGTGTGTGTGTGAGAGAGAGAGAGAATGACAGAGGGTTTCCATGGCAGACATGGGCTCAGACTAGGGTCTCCCAGATCCTGGTGTCACCCTAAGTATTTGTGGACCTAGATCTTTCCCATCTTTTCTCAGCAGTCCCTTCTAAACTCCTCAGATGATATTGTTGGTGGTTGGGGCAGACTTGTAAACAAAACAGGGCATAGAGGCCAAGGCCTTCTCCTGCTGTTGCCTTCTAGCACTAGTATTCAGATTTTGACTGTGTCTTATTATGAAGGTTTTCTTCATTTTAATGTGTTTTTTTTAAATTAAATTGGTTTGTGTTTTTTACATGGTTACTCTCCTTGGGTTCTGGGGTGCTTGGGAGAAAAGTGGGTAGATGAGTACTTTAAATAAATAGTGGAGTGACTATTAAAGGCACATGAATACATGAACAAATGAAGCTGCTTTATACTGAATCAGACCCTTGGTCCATCAAAGTCAGTATTGTCTAATCAGACAGGCCAGACAGCGGCTCTCCAGGGTTTCAGGCAGAGGTCCTTCACATCACGTGCACTCAGATCTTTTAAGTGGAAATGCCAGGGATTGAACCAGGAACCTTTTGTATGCCAAGCAGATGCTCTACCATTGAGACACAGTATGTGGCATTCTTTCTTCCAGGCAGTTGGCAACCCTAATTGAGTACCCCAAGTGCTAGTATTGTGGTAGAGGGAGAAAAAGCTCTCTGTCTCCCCACCCCATGCATACTATTTAAACCTCTATCAAGCCCCACCCTAGTTGCCTTTATTCTAAACTGGAAAGTTCTGGACGCTTCCACCATCCCTCATAGGAAATTTATTTAAAATGTTTAAGGGGATACAGAAAGAAAAAAGGAATAGGGGGGAAAGCATATGGAATATAATTACCAAAAACATAATGTAAGTGCAGTTTGACAGATATTAAAGACATTCCTTTATCAGAATACATATGTATATTAAAAAGTATATGGCATAATAGCTTAACAAATCTATAACAAGATATATATATGGTATAATGTCATAAGAATATAGCTTTAAAATATATGTGACATAGTAACTTAAAAGATCAGTATAATGACCTATTTGATATATTCTACCATTTTCGCATACTATATTACCATTTTATCTTATTGATCTCATCTATTATATGGTATAACAAATAATCTCATAGAAATGTTTATAAAAATTTACACAACAGTTTGTTATAACAAACAACACATACAAAATATCCTTTATATTTCATATTACAACTCTCATATAGTATTATCACATAATATTAGACCATTAACTTCCCCCCTCCCCCGGTTCTTTCTGAAATATTATCCCGCATTTCCAGATTAATAGAAACTTGCTTGATTAAGCTTTTCTTTTACTTTATATTTAGGCTTGTTTGAGAACATACTTTCAACTTTTGTCTGGGCTTCCTTGTGCTTCATAGTTTTTTAAAAACAAATTTGATATTTTTGAAGAATTATTGTATATGGTTTTATTCAAGAATTTTCTTTTAAATCAAAAACATTAGGCTAGATTGGCTTTCATTTTGTACAGCCCACACCAGATAAGTCCAGCATATTTTTAATGTGCCAGAAAATATTCAGTGCTCAAGAACACGTTTGTCCAATTTTGTTTTTTTGTTTAGATTAAGCATGAACTTTAGATTATAATATTTTATATCATAAACTAGCCAGATAACCATTTTGGCTGAACTTTACTTGTCATCCCTTTGAATTCATGTTTGTTTTTAAGTTCACAGTCATCCAGTCATCCACTTGTTCATTCATATTTAAAGTATAATGGTCTCCCTTCCTTCACAAAAAATATACTTTTTTTTGTTTCTTCCATGTCTTGACTAAGCTTCCTGTTATTCTACTCTGTCAGTTTTTCCCTCAGTATTCTTTTCATGTTGAGTTGTATTTGTTTGCCAGCAGTTCCCTTCAGAGTTTCCCTGCTCTTTTTTTCTTTTGTATTTCTGCAAGCTCCTTTTGCCAGTTAATTTTTATTAGTAGCAGGCTTTGCGTCCACCCATGTGTGCTTTAGTTGGAAGTAATTTCTCTGTGTTCTCAGCTGAAACCATTTTTTCCCTATAAATTCAGTCTGCCAGAGGAGTATTGAGGAAAACTCAAATGTCCAGTCTCCTGTAGGGATTATTAAACTTTGAAAGTGAATGCCTCATATATATCATTTTCATAGCATTTTATGCACGCTTTCTGTTTGTGTATCGTGTTGAAAGGCTCCGGTGAAACATCCAGATATAAAATCAGAACTGCTGAAAACCTATCTGGAAAATGTCTGGATTGCATTCTCCCATCTTAATAGGGCAAGAGCATGTGTTCTAAACGTGAATAAATATACTGTTATTGATATGAAATGGACTATCATAGCTGAAGTGTGAAACCTACATTGGGGGCTTTTAAAACTTGGAGGCATCGAGAACAAAACCATTCATACTTCCAGCATTGAGGCCAGAATATAGCTGTAATGTAACGCTTGCTCCATACAACCCGTGTTTTCAAAAGTAGGAGCCAGTTTGAGATGGGCTCCCTTGTCTTCTTCTTTCCAGGATAAATTCTTCTTCCCTTTGTCAGCCTTAACCAGTGCCGATGTAACCTTAGTGTAACATCTGCACTGTGACTAACCATGGCTAATGCTAGACTAGAATAGGGTTGCACACACTGGTTAAAAAGGGAATCTGATTATTTCTAATCATGGAGTCACTAGACGATATTTAAGGCCAACAACAGAAAGGTAAGAGATTTGAGAGGGTGTTCCTTCAGCTGCTTCCTGACTTGTAGCCCAAATTTATGGGGGGAAATCTAGCATATATCAATATCAATAGTGATAATAGCATATAATAGTATCAGTAGCAATAGTTGCACTGGTATGCCTTTTTTTGAAGGATGGAATTGTGTGTCTATACCAGGGGTGGCCAAACTTGCTTAACGTAAAAGCCACATAGAATAAACATCAGATGTTTGAGATCCGCAAGACATGAACAAATATTACATGTTTTTACTGGGAAATATGCACATTTGCTTTTTATTAACATTAAACGAGACTGCCAAAATAATAACAAAAGTGGTAAACGCAGATATTGATAATGATATCTATTTGTCCAGTGATATTTGTTTGCTAATGATATTTAGCTTCCCCAGCCGCTCTGCCGGGAGTCGCACAATATGTGTGAAAGAGCTGCATGCGGCTCCTGAGCCACAGAATAGTATAGACCCCTGGTCTATACTATTTAAAAACAGAAGAAAGCTTGAGGAAAGCAACAACAGAGCTGTCAGATTTCTAGAACTGCATGTACTGCTGCCTTCCTGCCCTGAACTCTTGCATACATATAGAAGCCTCTTTCCATACATGGGACTCCTGTCTTTGGATTAAGATGGATGTTGGATGTTGGATTGGACCTCTGCTGCTTAAAAACATGTGGGAGACACATATTAGTTAATATATGTTTATTTCAAAAAAATATACACGTTATGTCTATTTTATGTACTTATTTTATTCTCCTTTTGTATCCTCTTGGTCAAGGCTTCGGTCATATAGACCTGTAATAAATTGAAATTGAAATTGAAAAATTAAACCTAATTTCCCATGTCAAAAACTCAGGACTCCCAAGTAGTATATTTTCTTAAAATGTAAGACTGGCTGCCTAATACGGCACTTGATAGCATAACCACCATTTGTCTGCCTCTTTGAGCCTGGCATCTGTAATAATTTTTTCGTCATGTTTTAGCTCAAACGATCTCTGTGTTAGGCAATAAGATCGGTTTCCCATCTGTACTTGCAGCCTAACGGTTTGTATCTCCTCTTAGTACATCAAATAATTGGTATCAACAAGTGCTCCATTTCTTCATTAATATGCATTCCCTCTCAAGTAAATGTTAGTTAAATATCTCTATGTAGGAGCTCTACCAGGAGTATAGTATAACATACGAGTAAACAAGCTATTTTGGCATATTAAGCATGACCATGCATAAATGACTCATGGCCTGCTTTGATACTTGTGATTTAAGCAGACCTTCCCAGGGCTTAAAAATAACTTAGGTTTTAAAAGCAGCCTGTGCTGAGTACTATGTATATATTACAAGATAGTGTTCACTGCCCTTTGACTTGTTTATATCTTGCTAACTAGGTTAACATATTTAGCATGGTTGGTCAAAATGTTAAAAGTGTGCTATTCTGAAGCTGATAGCTATCTAATTACAAGTACTAAGTCCTTCTGGGACCCTTAACTGTCACAATGGCATCATTCAGATGTCATGACAAACAATTAAGCATTATCCCATGGTGATTTTACTTAATGGAGAAGCTAACAAGAGTTTACTGTGCTCAGCGTGCTAATTCTGCTAGCACAAGGCATTGTGGGAGATGTTGTGCAAAGGTTTGCACAAAGTCTTGCACTGGCTCTTGAACACATGGAGCATACTGACTCAGACCATTTGCTCTGTCAAGGTCAGTATTGTCTCCTGGCTCTGTGGTCTCAGACAGACGTCTTTCACATCATCTGCTGTCAAACCCTGTAACTGGCGATGCCAGGGATGAAACCTGGGACCCTTCTGCATGGAAAGTAGAGGCTCCGCCAAAGAGTCACAGCTCTTACCAAGAGTTTACTCAAGAGTTTGCATTATTCCAGCGGTTTGTACAATATGACCTATGGTTTATTTGCTGCTTGAATGTGCCGTTGGTGGTGGAAAGTGTTTTCAGATTGTAGCTGAATTATGGCGACTTCGTAGGGTTTTCAAAGCAAGAGACATTTAGAGGTTACTTGCTGTTGCCTGCCTCTGTGTCGGCAACTGGGACTTCCTTGGTGGTCTCCCATCCAAGTCATGCCAATGTCATGCCCTCTCAAGTTCTATAAGAACATATAAACAGTTTGTTAAATGAAATTTCAAGTATAACATATAACATCTATGCATAAATAAAATATAGGATACATGAAATATTTATTACAATATATATGTATTTATTACAATATATATGTGTGTGTGTGTGTGTGTATATATATATATATATATGTATGTATGTATGTATATGTATATATACATACTCTTTGGACATTATTTATGAAAATCCTGCTTATTTCCTTGAACTGAACTGTTTTAATACAAATAGTTAGCATTAAAACGAGTCCGAAGCCACTTATAAGGCCACAGGCTGTATAGCCCTGAGAATGGAAGTGTATTCTTTGACGAGAACAATATACTCAATCGGATAACGGATTCTGAATGACTGAGCTATGATCCAGCAAGCCCTAACCTTAATATAGTTTCATGGAATATCGCGGGATGGAAGAACAAATCTGCTGATCCCACCTTTAAACGTTTCCTGGCAAGATTTGAGGTGATCTTACTGCAAGAAACTTGGACCTGTTAGTTAGCATTAAAATATTTGAACTTCCTCAAACAGACAGGATTTAGCATAAACTGGGAATCAATCCCAAAGTCCAATTTTCTCCTAATGTTTTAAGCCCTTCATTCTTCTCTGGAGGACTAGAGCCCCTGCCACACCGGGGGGGGGGGGGGGGTTTGTGGAGGCGGCCCAAAGAGACACACAGTGGCGGAATCACATAGATCCCCTGAGCTGCCGTGCACTTCCTCCCTGGCACGATCAGATGCCGGGGGGAAGCCACAGAAAGAAGAGCGTGGCAGCCGAACTGCGCATGTGTGCGCATGCGCAGTTTGGCCGGGAGCCTGGATTGCTCCGGAAGACGGGTGCGCGGCCAATCCCATGCAGCGGGTTTTCTGGCTTTAGGGACAGATCGGGAACGGGTGCGCGCCGCTTCCCAGATGTTGCGGTGAGATCGCGCCCGTTTGCTGCGCCCCCGATCCGTCCCTCTCCTGGGCCAAAACCTTCCATGTGACCGGGGCCTAGGTAGACTATTTTCTGCAGTGTAAAGGCAGATATTCATAGGCAGTGCATGTTTTTGCCGTCATTTGTTATCCGTAAACAGACAAATAGCTTCATGTGCATAGCAACTAAAAATACTTTGGCTAGCTATATGCACAGAACCCCCTATGAAGGATCTGCGATCACTGCTGCTGTTGCCACTGTTGCTGCTTCCCCCTTTGGCTGGCCAAGGAGAACCTGCTGACTGGGCATCCTTTGCAGCTGGCTGCACCAGAGACAGTTAAGTCATGTGCTATGGCTCTTCTTTTGGATCTTTACCAAGACAAGGCACTTGTGTCAAAGGTAAGGGGCTAAGATGGCCAAGAATATTGCTGATTGATAAGATTTCAGTAAGACCATTGGTTAAGGGGAGGGCTTTTTCATAGTCATTGTTAGATATAATTCAAGTCACACTCAGCCACCTCTCTATGTTTGTGTGTGTGTGTGTGTGTGTATATATATATATATATATATATATATATATATATATATATATATTTATAGCCAGCCTTCCTTCTAAATCACGAGTTGGCTGTTGGTACTGGCCAGTGGAAGCATCTGCAGGTTTTCTTAATTGGCTTTGGATGCTTTTCAGCATTTACTTGCTCCTCCAAGAGGCATTTACAACTCCTCCTCATTCTGGGTTTTGGTGTTGTTTCTTAAAGCTTCACATTTGGTGACACTGGGCCAGATAAGTAATGAAGACTACTATCAGTGCTTCCAGGAATGCATTATTCCCCCTCCCCATAATGTCATTTTCATTGGATTTCTTGAGAATCAAGGCAGAAAGATGTAAACTGAGCCCTGCAGGATCTGTGACCTTTCTGCAGGGCTTGTAAGGCAGAGATGTTCCACCAGGCTTTCGGTTGAGGACAGCAATGGTTTAATCAGGTGATCTGGCACCCGCACACCCCTCTTAGCTTCTATGTCCCCTTCCTCCCATCTTTTACAAGTCTCTTCTGGGAGGTCTGCAATTTACCAAATCAGGAATTTCGACTTATATATTTTTAACTGGTATATTTATTGTATATCCCTATTGTAAGCCGCCCTGAGCTGTGCTTACAGGGGAGGGTGGCATAGAAATTTAATAAATCAATAAATAACTCTCTGGCTCACTCTGACACTATGGCAAGTACTCCCACACACTCCATATTTTCCTTGTTGAAAGAGAGCCCTGCGATCAGATCTAATGCAAGGTATTATGTTATCTTCTTCTGCTGATGCATGAGCTGGTATTTCTGTTGTAATTTTACACACACACACCCTTTGCATTTATATATCCTTTAGCCAAGAGTTTAGGCTGGAGAGGGACTATGATCTGGACTGGGTACCCACAGGTACAAGAATTCAGGGTGCATTTTGGAATGCTTTGGGGGAGGGAAGGGGGGGGGGAATCATGGCCTGCAGGCAGACATCCTTGCACTCATCAAAACACTTGTTGGGATCCTGCCCAATAGTTAGAAATTTTTTTAGAAGTGATATAGTAAAAACATAACCTCCCTGCATGTGCACATTCATTTGTTTTGTTGATTGTCACCTGATCAAACAGTCTTTGCTAGTTGCAGAAGTCCTGTGAAACCTGTAAACAGGAACGATTGAGGGGTTCATACCATAGGAAATGAAATCTCTGCCATGCCATCTCCAGCTCTTTCTCGAAGAAAGGGATGTGGGGACAGTTGCTTTGCAGCCTTATTTCATTAAAGGTTTTGGAGTCATATTTCAGGCTTCTGTTGACATTGCTGTTTTGAAGCATGACTTTGCAAGCCCAGCTGCCTGGACGCATTCCTTTAAACCATTTACTTCCGTGACCATTTTTTTGTTGTTGTTCTTGTTTGCTTACTGACCGTGTTACACTTATCACTTGTAAGTTGCATTGCAGTGCAGATTCACACTGCAATACTATGCAGAGTTACCCAGGTTTAAAGCCACTGATGTAATAACTCTGTGAAGGATTGCACAGTTACTTCTTAGTAGTTGGGCAGGTGCAAATGACCATCTGGTATTCTAGTGATCATCTGTAGTATGCTTACATGAATCTCCTGTTTGTAACATGTTTTCTATTGGCTCCCAAGAATGTTTCTATTCTGTGATGGTAATCGAGGGTCCATAGATAGAAGTGGTTGCCTCTTTTGAACTAACTCATATCAATAGCTTGGAGTACTGGAAGAGGGAAGCAGGGTTAAAAATATTTGGAGAAGATTGTGCTGCTCTTGAACTGGAATAAAACATAAGAAAGGGTGTGGCCACACGAGCCAGATAAAATGGGGTGGGTGGGAGTGAGGCTATTTCTTCCTGAGGAATTTGACCCGCAGATGCAAGATCATACCTCCCTTTGAACCTGTGGGTGGAGCCCATCAGTGTGTGATCAGATGCAACTGTGGGTGAGCCGGGGTTTTTTTGTGCTGTTTGTTTCCCATGTGCTTAAACGAGGAATTGATGAACTGCACCTCTGCACTGAGGGCTTCCTATGGAGTTTGTGATGATGCGCATACTGCGAAGGAGGGGAAAACAACAGCACGGAGTCGGAATGGCCTGATGAGACCATCCTGACGGCATGAGAGTGTGCTGGAGCAACCAGACAGGGGAAACTCCATCCATGGCCTGTCGCAACCCGTTTACTACTGGATTCCGCCCAGTGTCTTTTAGCTCCATTTGTGTGGCAGAGTAGAACGGGTTGCCGACGGCTGTGGGGTGCTTCCCAGATGTTTGTGTCTGATCGCGCCCTTTAAATCCGCCCAGCATTTGCACCTGTGTCGGGTCTAATTGTGCGTATGATCACAGCCAACGATTACTTTTCTGGGCTAGTTTCAGCCAGCTGAAATATAAAACTGAGATGGTGCCCGTGATTTTTTCCGAAGTAATTTTTTAATGAATTGTAACGATCAGATTAGTAGCATATGGAATGCATTTTGTTGGACTTCAGCTATGAAATAGACATGGGTAGAGATGTGAAATTTCCAGAAATTTTGAAGCTTGGGAAAAAACCCGGGGTTTTTTCCAGTTTTTTTGGGGGGGGAAATGGAAATTTTTGGAAAAATTGAAAAAAATGCTACATTAGCATTGATTTGTCTTTTCTAGATTGAAAGTCTTTCTGTTACTTTAGGAACATAAAATATGACTATGGACATTTTTACTTGGTATGAAATTATCACAACTAGCATATTCAAAATATAGTGTATCCAAACAATTATTACAAACAGAATACCCACCCACATGCAAAAACAAAACTGAAACCTTTTTATTTTCTTCTGACAATAGGACCTCCTAAAGGAAGAAATGCATCTTGCATTGGAGAGTTCAGTTTGTAACCTAGGACTTGCTTGTGCTCAGTGCACAGAAATTAGATCAATCTGATACCATATATATATATATTTTAGAAATGATTTGGAAAATATTTGAACACCTTGTCTTAAAATATTTTATTCATCATGTTAAAATAAAACGTTCCATAATCAATTTCTTTTCTTTTCTTTTTTCAATTTTTCCAATTTTTCGGAAAAAAACAAAAAAGGCTTTAGGAAAAAAATGGAAAAAACCCCAGAATTTTTCTGGTTTTTTTCCGGGCCTTCACATACGCCCTAGACATGGGCGTATTGTAGTTCAAATTAAGACTACATTCTTCATGGTAGTTTATTTTCAGTTTAGATACTTTCTGTATTAGGTTTCAGTGGGATAGTACAATAAAAAGTGTTATGAGCGCTATCAGTCAAATGGACTGAAAAGCTTTATCTGTGGGTTTAAATCTTTCTCTGTGCCCAACACAATTATATGGGAAAACCTGAGAAAATGTTTAAATTAGAATATGAAACAGGTACTTTCCATAGACTGAAATAGGAGATGTTCAGGGTCAGAGTCCATGGCTTTTCTCGAGCTTGTGAATTTTTATCTACTACTAGTCATTTGTTGCATTGGGGATTTTTTGTTTCAGAGAACTGGTTCATAAAACAAGTCATAATGAACGGATCTCAGTAAAGCAAAACAGAGCTTGACTATCTTGAAGTGCTAAGAAGTCAAATTAGAGATAACCCATTCAGAAAGTTTCACTTTAATTCCTGGACCCAAGCCAAGGAAAGGTACAATCAGTTTTTAAAAAGAGGAAGAGGATTTCTAAAACAAGGAAGGCTGATTCTCAAATAATAATTATTTTCCTGTCTATGTAGCCTAAAGATGTGTATATAGGAGTAGCTGGAAAATTTGTATCTTTCTAAGTTGTGAACAGGTTGCAAATAAAAAAAAAGTTGTGAACAGGTTGCAAATGATTAGTACATGTGGCACTACATTACTCTTTGATTGTCTTCTGACTTTCAAAAAAGGCAGTCATCTGAAGAACATATGTAAGCAAAAGAAACAAATGAAGCCTCCTAACAATGCAATCCTAAGTAGTCAATGTATTTAGAATGGGTTTATCACTGTAAACATGCCTTTTCTTCTCTGCAGCTCCCACTTTTTTGCCAGCCCCACAGTTTTCACTGGACAAGAAAGGCTAGCATGTGAAAAAGTGAACACTGACTCATGAAAGCTCATGCTGGGATAAATCTGAGCCGGCTTGCTCCCTCCCTCCCCTTCACAACTGCTGATGCGCTCGTTTCCACTGCTCCATGCATGCTTTGCTGCCAGATAGCTCTGAATACCCAGCCTGCCTCTAATCCCCCTTTTAAAGTATGCATTGTGGACCAAATTGAACCATTGGATCTGTGGGCATTGTCCCCCCCATGCTGTGTAGCTGGCCAAATGGGGGTGGGCCAAGAAAATCAGTGTGTGAGCCACTTAACTGAGCCAATGCTGAGCATAATTTCCCAAGTTCTCTTGTCCCCTCCCCCAATACCTGGTCACAATAAGAGCCAAAGTAGATGGTCATGTTTTTAGACCCAACTTGGGTTTCCCGTAGCACCACAGCAGCTGTGGGGAACAACTGTTAAATAAAACAGAGCCCATTTGGGCTTGGAACACCAGAATAACTCTGCACAGTATGGTACAATGGTACTGCACAGTCTTAAATACTTTTCTAAGTGCACTGAAGTTAGTAAGTTTAGTAGGGTGTTACTGTTTAGGTTTATACCACCAGTCTCCTAATGAAACCAATGGGGCTTTAAAAAAACCCCTAATTTTGATTATCTCCCTAATAGTTAATATGAAAAAAGAGAATACAAAATACTCATGTGTTTATTTATTATACTTACTTTCATGTGTGAACAATCAAGGCAAGGTACAAATAATGACTGTATTGTGTCACTTGTTATTTTGTGACTGCTTGCAAACTTGTCTGAAATTGTCTGAATTCAGTACGGTGGCCAAATTGACTTACACCAGCAAGGTATTTGCTTCTCCAAATCTTCCATAGACTTCTGTTGTTTGGACATATGGCTATGTAATGTGAAGAATAAATCTTGTGTCATTTTTACTGGCTGAACGGAAATGGCTTTAATGGAACTAAGCAAGCTACCATAAAAGTTAAAGATGCTGTTGGTGTAGCTGAAAACTACAGAGCTCAAATATGCTTTACAGCATGTTCAATATAACAACATATTTTCCATGCCTGTGCATCTATGAGTGTTATTTATTTGGCTCTTCCTATAAACCCAGAAGCACTGATTTTTTTTCTCTCACAAAAAGCCCCCACAACTCTTAACGCGTAAGACCATGCCTGTTGGTCTCCTGATGTTCTGTTTCCTAAGGAGCTGCTGCTTTCAATTTACTTTGGCAGTATGGTGTGTGTGTGTGAGTTACAGGTAGGCAGTAACCTTTGGTTGTTATTGAAGCAATATGTTTTTTCAGTCCAGAAAGTTAGCTTGATTGTAAAATTCTTAACACATGTGCATTTGTAGACATCTGGGTGGACTTTGCTTTGCAAGAAAAAAAGAAAAAGTGAGTGTACAACTCCCCCCCATACTTTGACCAACATTCTTAAGTCTTTGTTTGCAGCGAGACAAAGCCCTAGGGACCCTTCCCAAACATACATCTGCAGTTTAATGCCACCCAAGTTATGGTAGTGTCAAAAACTCAGAATTATTAAAATAACTATGTATGTTCTACTGATGCATGGAAACAAGCTAGCATAAAATGCGTTCAGGTGGGTAGCCGTGTTGGTCTGAAGCAGCAGAATAGAGTTTGGGTCCAGTGTGGCACCTTTAAGACCAACAAAGTTTTATTCATGGTATAAGCTTGTCTGTGCATACCAGGAGTAAAACTTTGTTGGTCTTAAAGGTGCCACTGAACTCAAACTTTGTTCTACCATAAAATATGTTCCTTTTCAAGAATATCTTCAGTCCTAAAACCCTCAATATTGAATGCAAATAGATGCTTTTACTATTGGCTACTTCCTTCGTCTGGAGCTGCAGTGGCTCAAGTGGTTAAGACGCTGAACTGCAGGCTGTGGAAGGTCGGTAGTTCAGCAGTTCGAGACCCGAGTGTGCCGCATGACGGAGTGAGCTCCCGTCTCTAGTTCCAGCTCCTGCCAACCTAGCAGTTCGAAAGCAAGAAATTGCAAGTAGAGAAATAGGTACCACTTCAGTGGGAAGGTAACAGTGTTCCGTGCGCCTTGGTGTTTAGTCATGCCAGCCACATGACCACGGAAATGTCTTCGGACAGTGCTAGCTCTTCGGCTTTGAAATTGAGATGAGCACCGCAACCCTAGAGTCGGATTCGACTGGCTTTCGAGCAAGGGAACCTTTACCTTTACCTTAATTCCTTCCTACAGTGCAACTTGAGGAGGGGCCACGGCTTAGTGGTGGAGAAGGGTAGCATACAAAAAGGTCCCAGGTTCAGTCCTTGGCATCTCCAGTTAAAAGGACCAGGCAGTAGGTGATGTGAAAGATCTCTGTCTGGGAGTCGCTGCCAGTGTGAGTAGACAATACTGCCTTTGATGGACCGAGGATGTGATTCTGTTTTAAGCAGCTTCCTGTGTTCATGTGTTTATGGATCTACAGTGGAAGCTTTCAAGAATGGAGGTTGAAGGCAGGAGGTGTTTGGGCAAAGAAGAGGTTTCTTTAACTTCCCAAATATACACACCCACAGCTTAATTTATTGATAAATATAGCTTTTTAAAAAAATAGATCTTATTTTGTAAAGCAGCTGCTGAAATGACAGGAAGTATGGGAGGGGAAGCAGGAACAGATTTTTATTTTTGTGTGTGGATGGACACAGTTGTGGACTTTTTTTACTGACCGTGGTCATTGCTTAGAAAAGTGTAGATACTTTGAACTGTGTGGGAAGATATGCCACCATTCTGTAAGTGTTGCTCCTTGCTTCTTAGAGTTGAGGACAGGGAAAGAACGGGATGTGTGTTGAGCTTCCTCAGCTTGGAAAGACTGGATTTAAATGGAGTTTCCAGAATGTCTGACATTAACTTTCAGGTGGTCTGAGCACAGCCATTTCCAGAATGCATGGTAGATGAGGGGGAGGGGAGGAAGAGGAAGAAAGGGGAATAGCTTGAAGGAGATGGCACAAATATTTTTCTTTCTCTGAGCTACCTCCTCTTGCCACCCTGTTGCTCCCCAACAATGTTAGCTAGGATGAGATGGATGAGAAGAGGGGAAGTCAGGTATGCTACAGTGATGGGAGCTCAGACTTCAGCTTGAATGAAACAAACTTTTGACGGCTAATTTTCAAAAAGCTCAGTTTGTTTGAGCTGGAATCTGAGGTGCATGGGTAGAGAGACCCCATCTCTGTTGGGAAATACTTTTTGATGATTACTGAATTCCTGTTAAAAATGTCTGTGTCATGGAGGGATAAGATTGACCTGAATGCTGTGGCTCAGTGTTCTTTAAGTAGTTTAAGTTTATAGTGCAAGGGTTCCCTAACTTTTTTTAGCCTGTGGGAAAATTTAGAATTCTGACAGTGATGGGCGTAGCCACAAAACAGCTGCCAAAAAATGGTTGCTCCAGGAGGCAAAGCCAGCCACAGAATGTCTGCTGCAGTTACTTGCAGCTTCGTAGTGATGATCACCACACTGGGGGGGACCTAGTTTAGTGTAAGTGTGTGTACCACAGAAACGTCTTCGGACAGCGCTGGCTCTTCGGCTTTGAAACAGAGATGAGCATCGCAACCCTAGAGTCGGATTCGACTCGCTTTCGAGCAAGGGAACCTTTACCTTTACAGCAAGTTGATAAATTTGTTAAATTTTCACACAGTGCTGGTGAGAGTTGATCTAACATAGTGACTATCCACTGAGAGTCAATAGTTGTGTTTCAGCTTTCACCTTGACCAGAAGCTGATTAGATGGCTGTAGGAAAAGGTATAATCTTTCATCCTCAGGTGTCCCCTCCATATCTTGTATAAAGAACAAGCATATTGACATAACTGATGGTTCAGCTGGAAGGAATACTGGTATAATATACGTGAAGTCTTTTGAATGTTTGAAATTTATTATATAAATGCAAGTATTATTGTTTTCCCCTTTCTCCAGGTGACAACTCAGGTGTAGATCTGCTCTCCCTCTTTCTTTAAGATACCTTTGTTAAAGAGTGTCACTCTAATAGGGACAATGGTGTCTGTATTCTATTTAAATTTTGCTACAGGGTACACTGAATGACTCCTGTTTCAGAGGATAGTTGTGCTGGTCTGCTGCAGAAGAGTTAGATTTGAGTCCAGTAGCCCCTTAGAGACCAACAGGATTTTGGGGGTACAAGTTTTTGGCAGTCAAAGGGAGTTTTGACTCTTGAAAGTTTATATGCTAAAAATCTTGTTGGCATCTAATCTAATCTAATCATTCAAGATGTAGACTTGAATATATAGCTGAATGACTTCCATAGCTAATATTAAAAGGTACTATGAATTTCCAGTTATGTTTTATTTCTAAATCTAACTTTTGGTATTATTATTTTTAATTGTTGTTTTTGTTGCTGTGATTGTTGTTGTTGTTGTTATTATTATTATTAGCATGGAAATGGTTAATTGACTGATATCCCTTGGTGCTTGGGAGCATAAGAGGTTGTCCTCTGCCTTATTTAAGTTTGCACATGATCCAAAGCATGCATTATGTGTAACCTGGTCATATTTTCATTTATTCACAAGACATCCCAAGTGTGTGAACATTCTTCTTGGCATCTATGATGACAGAAATAAGTGCACCTGATGGCAATTTGTGTTTAGGCAACCCAAAGGATGGTGGAACTTTATGACAGGAAGGGAGTCTCTGTTTGACAAGTTCTGTGGGGGATTTGTGCCTTACCCTCCTGTATTTGAGAAGGGCAAGAGAAGAGAGGTTGAGGAGAGTCAGTGCTCTGGCTCCCAGAGGGAGGCAGGGTTGGTAGAGACAGAGGACACAGCACCAGAGGACAGAAGATGGTGGTAGGTAGGCAGGATAGGAGGTTGCCAGCTGCCCCTGTTAATCACTGGAGGAAACCACCCCAGTTAGCCTCATGAGCTGAAGGCTAAGACAGAGAGTTGCCATCAGTTTGTCCATGGCTGGAATTGTCTTGTATGTCATGAGAAAACAGCAATGACAACAAGCGTATTTGAAGCAATAGAAAGTTCCATCGAATTAAAAGCATTAAACTGTGGAAACCCAGGGTTGGCACCGTTGTTACACAGCTGATAAAAGTGATTATTTTAGCCATTCCCTGTTGATGCATGTTAAATTGTACACCTTTTCCTCTCTGCGAGAGCCAGACTTTGCACAAAGAACAGTTGAGCCTTCCAGCTGAGAAATGCCATCTGCATCGAGCAATGTTGTGGTGTAACTGCCTAAGTGAGAGGAATTTGTTGCAAGTTGTAAAGGAGGATGTAATGTATTCTTCTCTAATACACTCAACAACTTCACGGCTTTAGTGGTGATTTCTGTCATATCTTTTTAATTTTTTAAAAAACTTTTAAATAAATTTGAAAATTAGCATAAATTGAAAAGATATAAATACCATGCAATATTATTCAACATTAATCCAGGATACCCAGTAATTCCAGTAAACCTAGCACACCGATGTTGCTACAGTTGAAATAACAATCCTCTGAAGCACATAATGTACTGACACATATTTTCCTAGACAATATTCAGTCATTGCACCAAGATTCCTGCTTAAATACTAGTGCACCAATTAAATCATCACATCAGAATGTCCATAGTATATTATTATAAATATTATTAAAAAGCTAAACTATGAATTTATACTTCTGGCTCCCAAGAAGATACTTTCCCTATGAAGAAAGATTAAAGCACTTAGGGCTCTTTAGCTTGGAGAAACGATGGCTGAGAGGTGACATGATTGAGGTTTATAAGATTATGCATGGGATAGAGCAGGTAGAGAAAGAGGTACTTTTCTCCCTTTCTCACAATACAAGAACTCATGGGCACTCAATGAAATTGCTGAGCGGTTGGGTTAGAACGGATAAAAGGAAGTACTTCTTCACTGAAAGAGTGATTAATACATGGAATTCACTGCCACAGGAGGTGGTGGCAGTTACAAGCATGGACAGCTTCAAAATGGAATTAGATAAACATATGGAGCGGAGGTCCATCAGCAGCTATTAGCCACAAGGCACAGATAGGGACTCTGGGGCAAGTGATGCTCTGTATTCTTGGTGCTTGGGGGGGGGGGAGGACTTCTAATGTCCTGGCCTCACTGGTGGACCTCCTGATGGCACCTGGTATTTTGGGCCACTGTGTGACACAGAGTGTTGGACTGGATGGGTCTTTGGCCTGATCCAACATTGGCTTCTCTTATGTTCTTATGTTCTTAATACAACATGCCGATACACCAAGATTTTCAAAGTGCACAGTATCAATAGTACTGTGAAACATTCATATATCTGGTTATTACTGTATATCTTTGAACATTTTTTGCTTTACCCAATTTAAACTTTCTATACCATTAAGTTTTCTTTCAGTATAGTACAAAGTAAATGGTAGCCAAGTTTATCTATCATGTTCCTCAATTGCTGTGGAACTATTAGCTTTACTATTTTTATGACATCCCACATTTTAATAACCACTCTTGTTGATTCTTCTGCTTCTACTTGGAAGGACTTTCCAAGAAAAAAGGGTATTTTCGCAGAGCACCAAGAAATGACCTTCAGTATTACTACCAGGAACACAGTAGTTTTGAGAGCAGTGAACTCCCTTGTGCCCGTGGGATGGATGCTGATTGATAGGTGAAATTCTGGGAGAGGGGCCACAGGTCATGCATTCTGTCTAGTGTCTGTGTCTCTTTAGAGAATCAGTTGGCCTCTGTTGACTGTAGCTGAGGTCAGACTGGCAGTTTGAAGCGCGAGGGAGTCGCGGCAAAAATATCTGGCACAAACTGTTCCGGGTTTTCCCAGTGACACGCCAACTGATGCGGGAGCATACCGGGGAGGAAGTGCAAGGGAGTGTTTGCACTGTTGCCCCGCCCCTAGTAGAGGTGTGGCTGTAAGGTGTGGCTTTCTTTTTGGTAATCTGGAGATATGTGCATAAGTGCACAAGCAATTGCGGCTTTTGGCGTTCACGCTTTGTTGGTGCGGGATGAATGCAGGATGACCTCACTCTCCAGGGTTTGCTACCACTTTCACTAGGTACTTTTTAAACTCGGGAGGCAAGCGCTACAAGACGGGGTGAGTACGGCTGGGGGATGCCTGACAGATGTGCCTATGTGAACGGCCCCTTTAATCCGTTTGTGAAACGTTTCTGGCACGTGCCTATCTCAGGGCAAACTGCCAGTCTGAACTCAGCCTGTGTGTGTATGTAGTGTGGCAAAGCATCCATTGCCTCACATTGGTGAGTTATTCCTAGAATAAGCAACTTTTATAGGTCAGGATGGCTTTTGAATATGGCACATTGATGCATGTCAGTTAAAATTTTACTGCATGAATAACAACTTAAAGGCAAGCGTATAAACTGCCTGGAGGACATTTAAATGTTCCATAAAAGGTAGTGAGAGAACTTATGAGTAATCTGTTGCCATACTTGAATTGCTGCATTGCTCTGTACAATGAACTGAGGATGTCAAATGCCCAGCGAGTTTTACAAACTCTAGCTGCAAGGTAGCAAAGAGAGAACATTACTTATGTGGATGGATATTTTGGTGATGGCATTTTGAAGGCTTTTTTATAATCAGGAAATTTTTGTGGTCTGTGCAGTGAGAGTTAATATGATTTTATGATTTGGCCATTCTTTTCTTCTTTGAGTTCCTAACTGTGCCATCCTAGGTAGAGTCACACCCTCCAGTCCCAACTGACTTCAATGGGCTTATAATATGCAACTTTGCTTAGTGTTGCACTGTACGGAATTTAAATTCAATCTAACCAGGAATTTCCTACCATATTAGCACAATATCTGAGAAAGCATATGTTAAAGATAACAGAGAAGGAGAGGATATTAAATATTGTGTTACATGTTACCATGTTCCAGCAGGGAATTGTATGATTCTTCAATGTATATCCTTACTTGTAGGATTAGAACTAGCACCAATTCACAATTGGGCACTACATGAATGAGCCTTGTGTTCATGTGCTCCCTCCACCCCTCCCTCTTTACCTCATGAGCTACAGTTCAGTTGCTGTCTTCCTCTTTAGCACATACTTTAGATTTCCTGTTAACACCTGAATGAGCAAATTTACCCATTTGCAAACCACTTTTAAATAACAGCAGCACACAAACACAAAACTTGTTCACTGCTGGCAAACCATAGTTTTGCATTATGTCTGAACCATATACGTAAAAATCCTTCCCAGGATTTGTGCATTGCCTGTATTAGCAGTGATTTACAAGTGTATGGAACATCATCAGTACAATGAATTGGTTCCAGTGGTCAGTAAATGTAAGGATAGTGGATCTTTTCTGACCTTTTAGACCCTGGGGCCCATGTGGACCTATACCCACATGGGTGGGGAAAGGGCAAAATTGTCCTCCTCTCCCGATTGTATCAGCTGAACTGAGCTGAGCTACACCAGAAAGGGCAATTTGACCCCCTTTCCCCTCCCTACAAAAGAAGAAGAAGAAGAAGAAGAAGAAGAAGAAGAAGAAGAAGAAGAAGAAGAAGAAGAGATTGGATTTATACCCCGCCCTTCACTTGGAGTCTCAGAGCGGCTTACAAACTCCCACAACAGACACCCTGTGAGGTAGGTGGGGCTGAGAGAGCTCTCTGAGAACTGCACTTTGAAGGACAGCTCTTGTCAGAACTATGGCTTGCCCAAGGTCATCCAGCAGCTGCAAGTGGGAGGAGTGGGGAATCAAACCCGGTTCTCCCAGATTAGAGTCGGCACACTTAACCACTACACCAAACTGGCTCACTGTAGCCTCCTGACCTGTAGGACTATTAATCCATGTGGGTCATGTAGCTCCTGGAATAAACTTTGCTGGGTTCTGAAAGGGCTGTTGGGGGAAGGGGAACATGGGAAAGATCTGCAGTCAGCGGTATCTTCTGCTGATGGATCACTGTATCTAACCCACCTGGATAGTATCCCATGTGAAATGTCTGCTGACAGAAAGGATTTTCATCAGTACAGCTAGACTTCTTCACCTCCCCTTTCCCTTTGTAGTGCAAAGTGCTCCCCCTGAAATACTGCTCATGGGGAACAGGGGGCCCTCAGAAAGAGAATTCTGAGTGGGGGAGAGAGGTCTGGAGCCAGAGAGGGGAATCAGCAAAATTCGCTTTCCCCTTCTATGAGCAGAAGTTTCTGTTGGATCCAAGCTGTGTGGATTGCATGACTTCCAAATAGGCATGTAGTAGGATGTAAAGTGAGCCTAGTTTGAATCATGCTTGATTGTATAGGTAAAGGTAAAGGTTCCCTTGCTCGAAAGCCAGTCGAGTCCGACTCTAGGGATGCAGTGCTCCTCTCCATTTCAAAGCCGAAGAGCCAGCGCTGTCCGAAGACGTTTCCGTGGTCATGTGGCCGGCATGACTAAACACCCAGGCGCACGGAACGCTGTTACCTTCCCACCGAAGTGGTCCCTATTTATCTACTTGCAATTTCTTGCTTTCGAACTGCTAGGTTGGCAGGAGCTTGATTGTATACCAAGCAGCAAATTACCAATCTGTTAATAAACAGCCTTAAGGAAGGAACTCAACTTTCAGAGTATATGTGCCCAAATTTTTGTTGTGGTATATTAAGATATTCATGTAGATTTAATTCATCTTTTTATCATGAACTCTTAAACTGCTTTTACTATTATTTAATACTGGCAACATTTGCTGAGTTTCATTAGAAGAAGTTCCGGTTCATAAACACTTTTGTTAATGAAGGAACAATTGAAAAGGAATATCTGCTGAAACAGATTTTTTTGTTCAGCACATTCTGAGCCCTGGGATCCAACATACAGCTGATTACAGAGCATTATCCCAAGAGCTGCCGTCAAATTATTCTTTTTACAAAAAGGCATTTCATAGCTTTACTGGAAATGCAGAGAAACACAGCTGTGAGTTTAGTTATGCCACAGAAAATTGTTTGTTGAAACAACATATAGTTAAAAAGATGCAAACAGTCAAAAAGGAGATTAATTCTCTGTGTCATTAAAAAGTCAAATTATGTCTTTAAAAGTCTGTCTGGCATATTAGAGTGATTTTTTTCTTCTTTTTGGCTTTTTGACAGACTGGTCGCTCTATCAATCACTTTCCATCAAAATGAAGTGATGAATTTTATACTAATGTTTTTAGATTATCTTTTCAGGTTTGTGAACATAGTTATTCTGACGTCGTAAAATCAGAAGCATGCATGTCAGATTAGAATAATGATCCCTACCTTCATAGCTAATTTATTTTGAAAAGTCAGATGGATATGAACTCTTATTTGGGCTGTAACACAAAGCCAGTCCTGTTCATAGAACTTGCCTCTGTGCACTTGTAACCTTTGTAGATGGATATGGAGGATTTCTGCTGAGAGAAGGGGTTGGTGGTGATCATTTCTGATTCTACCCCCCCCCTATGGCAGACTTCTGATTCCCCCCTCATGCCGTTCCTGTTCTTTTGTAGCAGCGTTTTTAGGGGTGGGAGTTTTGGGGCTTCTGTCAGTGGAAATGTTTGCTAGGATCTGAACCTGCTTCTGCATTGTTATATTACTATTATTATTAAGCTTGAAACATTACAGCTGTACTGCAGAGACGGGGAACAATTCCAGACTAAATGTAGGGGGAAGTAGAAGCAATTAAACTTTTCCCTAAACCATGCACAAAGATCTCGGAGATGCCTAGCTTTCAAAATAAGAAATTCTTCTGCATCACACGTGACACATAGTAATGCATCATGAGTTCTACGTTAGTTAAAAATTGGAAATAGTTTCTTACTTATAGGTGAGTATCTCAACATAATCCAAAGTGGTAGAGACCTATTCATGTATTAATTGTCTAGTCAAACCCCCCCCCACATCATGGCCATGAGCTAGCAGCCGTAATAGTGCATGTTAAGTTATTAAGGTACCTTTAAAAGAAATAGTTTGGGAATACATGTA
The DNA here is from genome assembly GCF_001447785.1 of Gekko japonicus. NCBI lineage: Eukaryota > Metazoa > Chordata > Lepidosauria > Squamata > Gekkonidae > Gekko > Gekko japonicus. The sequence goes on along the minus strand of NW_015176460.1, from coordinate 1,190,965 downwards.
ATGTACTGTAGTATAGACTCTAGCAACCGGAATCATGAACGAAAAACTTTCCCATTGTCTGCTGCTTTGCATGCACTGATCATCTTTACCTTTTACAATGATTACAGTCTGGTTGTGTGCACAGATCAGGAATTATACCTGAAGAACAAACCATCCATGAAGTTAAGAACCAAACAAGTACAGCTGTGTAGGGCCATTGTGCATGCACATTCACTTGTGTCTATCTGAAGGACCTTGTAGCATGCAGACTGAAGGACAGTTAGGTAACTGAAGTGTCCTATTCTTAGGAAATTTATTACATGGCCAGGAGATCTGACATCCCCCCAGTAAATTTAATCAGTTGTTGTAGGGGTGCCAAATAGAAATATTTGTTGTCTTACAGTGCAGTCTAAACAGAGTTATACTATTCTAAGGCTGCGATCGCACATGCCAGTAGATCCAACATAGGTGTGAATACCTGATGGATTTAAAGGGTGCGATCAGACAGCAACATCTTTGAAGTGTCCCACAGTCATCGGCAACCCATGCTGCTCTGCTGCAGAAGTGGAGTAAAAAAAACACTAGAGAAATTCTGGTAGTAAATGGGTTCCGACGGGCCACGGAAGGACTTTCCCCTGTCTGATTGTGCAAGCATGCATGCGTCCCGTCGGGATGGTCTGATTAGGCCATCCCAGCTCGGTGCCATTCCCCCCCCCCCTTCACAGTATGTGCATCATCACATACTCATAGAGGGCCCTTGGTGCGGAGGTGCGATTCCTCATTTACGTGCATGGGAAACAAATGGCAAAAAAAAAACCCGACTCACCCACAGTTGTGTCTGATCACACAGTGATGGGCTGAGTCTGCAGCTACAAAGGGCTGTGTGATCTCGCAGCTACAGGTCAAATTCCTCTGGAGGGAATAGCCTGGCTTCCCTTCTGCGTCAACTGGCATGTGTGACCGCAACCTAAGTCTGCTGAAGTGAACAGGCTTAAAAAGAGTGTCACTTTGCTCTTAGTAAGTAATTTTCTTTAATCTTCTCCCTAATGGTCTTCTCCTCTCTTGTCTAAATTATCAAGTCCACCACTGTATGATGCTGCATTCAGATGCTCAGATGGACGCTACACTGCTAAATACCCTGAGAATAGCTCCCTTTTATAAGCAACTTTACCATTCTATCAGATTTTGAGTATAGGAAGGCATTCACTAAAGCGGATATCTTACAACTGGAAGTACTAAGAGGCCACTACAAGGATTCCATACAACTAATGTGTCTGCCCCATGATCAAAAATCAATAATGGATTTAGGCCACACAGTATTCTGCTGCCCAAAATTTGCACTAGAATGCGATGATATCTTGGGAATATTTTTTCACGATATTCAGGGAGAATGGACAACAATAGACTAATTGTACTGCTTGCTGATAAAAGTAAATGGGTAATGTCACAAGCAGCAATGTTTATCACAAGGGTGATAAAGCTTTCGTCAAAACCATGTATTGTTAGTGTGGCCGATGGATAACATTATGTATTATGTTTACTGATCAATTGATTCATTGTTCAGTTCTAAATGGTTAACTTGATTTTAACAGTTGCTATAAATTTTACTGGATACTAAGAATTTTTAATTGGTATTGTGATTACTGTATTGTATTTTTTCTTGATGCTGTTCTTGGTGCTGTTTGCTAAGGCCATGAGCTAATGCAATAAAGTTTATGATGCTGCTGCTGCTGCAATTGGCAAGGAAAGAAATGGATATACAAAGTGTGTAACTATGGTATTCTGGTGACATATTGCTGCTGTAAGAGATGTCCTTATGGATCTGTGGTTGGGAATACAGTGTATATAATACATGGCAGGGGCCATTGTGATCAAATCAAAATTCAGCCTGTCAGAGTTTGCAGATAGAAAGTCTTTGGCATTCAAAGTGACTGTCAAAGTAATGAGAGGGAACTAATGGATATGTTGTTTTGCTATCACAGAACAGAATACTTGCCAAGTTGTTGACCTGTCAAATAGAAATTGTTTCTTTCTTTACTGAAGTTCTGAGGAACAGCAAAGACTAAATCTGCATAGACTCAGGGAACATCAGTTACTTTTTCAGTGTTCAATTACCCATTTGTTTTCCACAGCCCAGTTAACAAAGGTAAAAATGCAGTTTCAAAGTAGGGGGGGAAAGATTGGTAAATTAAAAGCATCAACAACAGCATGAACAAAAACAGCTGGCTACTGGATCATTAAATGGGTTGGATAATTTATAGCTAAACTAAAGACAGTGCTTAGAATTGTTGGTAAAAGAGGGCTGCCCATTACCTTTGACTGGCCAAACCTTTTACGGTGTTTCTTTGTTCATTGTCTCGTACAGGTCTCTGCTGCATTATGCTTTAATGACAAATGTACATCAATTTTACCATGTGCTTTTAGCTAATCAGCCCAGTCACTGTTATTGAGACTGTTAACTAGTTATATGCTTTGAGTTAGGTTCAGATAGATGAATGGAGATAGCTACTACTTGATGTCATGGTTTCATTTTTTCCCTTAACTGACAAATACAGAAGTTTGAATAATCTCCCAGTGTTTTTTATTAATGCTTAACAGTCAGCTGTTGTTATCAAAATGTTCAACAGTATGCAAGACTGCTGGCAAATTGGCCAAACTGTAACTAGATAATATTTCTTAAATGCAGGGGGATGTTTTTTATGATCAATACGTTGTTGAGTAATTAATAGAGTTGTCCGTGATGTTAGTAAAAGGGGGACATTTTCCATATAAAAAGCTTGTATACAATTATTTCTCAGCAAATAGAAGACGATAGCTGCAATCCTAAGAACACTTTCTTGGGATGAAGCCCCATTGAATGAAACTGGACTTCTGAGTTAGGGTTGCCAGACAGTGCCTGCATAAACCTTGCATAAACTCCTGTGGTGCCTGGCAACAGGTGGAAGGGTTGTGGGTGGGGAATGGGGAGGGTGATGCCAGCTACGGTGCTACGTCATTTCCTGTAAAAACTTAGAAGTGACATAGGGTAGCTCTATGAATCACCAGAAACTCTGTGGTAAAACCATGGATCCTTCATCATGATGTACAATAGATCTTACATGTATTTTCCTGTTCTAAACACACATAGAAAGAGAGGGGGGAGGGGGGAGCTCTATGAAAGCATGGGTTGCCCTATTCACATAAATGTCAAAGAAAGTTCTGTACAATTTTTGTTTGAATATACAGAGCATTCACAAGCATGAAACTGAATAGGATAACATGCTTGTGCGGAACACTCTGTGCTCTTCAAAGACCCCATGGCTATATCAGAATAGCTAGGTTAGGAGTGAATATCATTGTACTGTTAAAAACCATCAGATTCTCCAAACAGTTGGCCTTTGTGCTTTTCAGCAATCAGACATGCTTAGTCTAGAAAAAGCTGCAGCAGTAAAAAAATGTAGGAGTTCTATTTGTAGGATATTATAACAAATTGAGATTTCTTTAAGGAGTCACTTTAGTGTACTTTATGGCTGTAGTAGATATGAACAAATGCACAAAAATGATTAGAAAATATAAAACTCACAGCTATATCAGATTAATAATTACTGCAGAGAAAATGCTATTCCAGAGCAGACTCTCTGATGAATTGGTTTGACTAATTTGCCATTTTTTTAAAAAAATACTCATCTCACGAGTTAAAAAAATATATTGTTCATTATTTGATGAAGCAATGATATATTGATGGCCAGATGATGAGATGTTGCTATCTTCTACAGTATGAAATGAAATGAGGTTTTGCTTTTCCTAGGAAGTCCACATATCCTGCTGTTTTATCTAATTTTTTTGCATGATTGCAATGGGCAATGTTCAATTATTTATGCTGTAAAAATATAACTCTAATGCTGCCAATACTTGCGCTAAATGAGGGCATAAATCAGGAAGCACCCCCCCCCCCCAAAAAGAAACTTAAAGTGGTGGTGTAAAATAACACTAAGGCTAGTCTGATGTGGATAGCCCAGGCTAGCCCGATCTTGTCAGATCTCGGAAGCTAAGCAGGGTTGGTCCTGGCTAGTATTTGGGTGAAAGACCTCCAAAGGAATACCAGGGTCATGATGCAGAGGCAGGCAATGGCAAACAACGTCTGAAATATCTCTTGCCTTAAAAACAAGTCTAGCTTACCACCTAGTAGTGCATAACACTAAAAGAGCTAGAACTTCTGGCTGCCAGACAATCTTAGGATCTTCTGGCTATCCTACACACACTGCCATATGTTAATTAATTAATGAACACTAAGGCTACTATCCTGAGCAAATATGTCAGTCTTACTCACTGTGGCATAAACATCTAAACGAGTGGGGTGTAAACTCAGGGTTTTGACTTCTAAAATACAAACACTTCTAGGGAGGAGGCAAAAATCCTAGAAGATGCAGCCCTCCTGGGCAATTGAACAAAATTTGCCTTATTGTGATATGCTGTATAGTATGGCATGTGTCACTCAGGGGGAGAAATTGAAAGCTTCAACATTTTATCAAAAAAGCATCTGGATTTGGATGAAAGGTATGTTTTAATTTTGTTGCTCTTCTGCTGCCCCTATTTTTCTCTATTATATCCACATGTTCAGCAAAGAGGTGATTCATTATTTCTGGACTAAAATCAAAGCTTTAGCTCCGTAAAAACAATATAATTGTGGGGCTGAACAGAAGAGACATGTCTTCTGGGTCAAGTTGATCCGGGGCTTCATGGAGGATCTTCCATGTATCCAGAACTGCATTGTGTTGTATTTCTGATAAATTACTCACGCAGGTTCAAATTGGGGGGGAGGGCATCTCTGTCTGTGATGATTGATTTGTGATGGTTTGCTCAGATATGCACATTACCATTTGATAAAGACAACACATATGTATAGGGTGGGCTGTCCTGAGATGCTAAAATTCAGAAGTAAAATCTTTGTAACCATCCCTCCCAACTTGGTGGTGCTGGTGGTAGAAAGTGCTGTCAAACTGCAGTCAACTTATGGCAACCCCGTAGGGTTTTTGGGGCAAGAGATGTTCAGAGGTGGTGGGCCATTGCCTACCTCGGTGTAGTAATCCTGGATTTCCTTGGTGGTCTCCTATCCAAATACTAACCAGCGCCGCTTCTGAGATTTGACTAGATTAGGCTAGCCTGGGCTATCCGGGTCAAGGCCCCTCCCAATTTATTCACATATAAAACAGTATACATATGGGTAGTCATACAGTTCAGGGGGGAAAAAATACAAAGGGTAATGCTGTGTTCAGAAAGCTTAGCTTGCATTTTCTTCTGATTGTCAGGCCAATTCCACCCCAGCCAGTTTATCACAAATTGCTATTATTTCTTCATATGGCTATGGTGTTGCTGCCAAATTGTTGTCATCTAGAGCTTTCCAGATCCTTATGCCGTCTTTTCGAACCATCTTTTCAAGCCATCATGGTACAGCGGTCAGAGGGTTGGAGTAGGAACTGGGAGACCCAGGTTGGAATCCTTACTATGCCATGGACCTTGCTGAGTGAGGAAGTAAGATTAAGAAATATTTAATTAAATGGTTATACTAAGAGAGCAAGGGATGTATGAGCTTCTGAATCTGAGTGTTTGGCTATTGTGTTCAATTCCATTGATGCACACCAATGTGGAAATAGCAGGAAATAGCGCAAGTAACTGCTGTTTTTTTTCTTCCATGATGAAATGGTATTGCAAAGAGAAAGCAATATCAAGGAAATGGTTAAAGGATCAATTGTACCAAATGGGATTTGGTAACCAAACTGAAGATCTTGTTTATTTATTATCATATTGCTTTGTATTGCAAGGGGGAATCAAAGCAGCTTATAGCACCATCCCCCCCCCCCCACTCTATCTTATTCTTGTAAGAACCCTCTGAGGTATGTTATGCTGAGAGAGAATGACCTGCCCAAGCTTGCCCAGGGAGCTTCCATCATAGCCTGATGGAGATTCGTACCTGACAGTGCAATCCTAGTCAGAATTAACCCTTCAAAGTGCATAAAAGTGCATTTGACTATTATGTTCAATTCCATTGATGCACACCAATGTGGAAATGCATTTAGAAGTATAAGGATTACACTGTGGATCTCCTAGGTCCTAATCTGACACTCTAACCACTACACACAGTGCTGTCTCTCTTGTAGAGGGGAAGAGAGCATTGGCGGGTTTTAATGGGGATACAACACTGTATTAATGTCAGAACGGAATTTCACTTCAATCCCCTTTTAAGCCAGTTTTCCTGTTAATTAATTACCCTTGCCTACGCTTTACCTTTTTCTTCTTAATAAAAGTTGAGTTTTCAAAGCTGAATATGTTACAGAAGGAGGGAACCATATGCAGTTCATCTTTGTTCACATAACTTGGAAGCACAAATTATGGATTTAGGGTGGCACATTTTACACACAACAGAGTGTGAATACGCCTCTTGCCTGTGTTTTCAGTTGGCAAACAAAGTGCAACTTGCTGCATCAAGAATCCTCATTATGAAGCCAGAAGGAGAAAAATAGTGTTAAAGAGATGATGGTTTAGGAATACACTGAGGAACTCATACTGACAAAAGGACTGGTAGCAGTGTTCCCTCTAAGCTGAGTTAGTGTGAGCTAGCTCACAGTTTTTTAGCCTCTGGCTCACACATTTTTGTCTTAGCTCAGGAAGGATGGGGCTCCAGAGCAAACTAATTTATGCAGTAGCCAAATTGCTCGCTCACAACTTTAATGCCAGTAGCTCACAAAGTAGAATTTTTGCTCACAAGACTCCAAAGCTTAGAGGGAACATTGACTGGTAGTTTTACAACTAAGTGATTTATTAAACAAGGACTCCT
>NW_015176460.1:1141480-1184162 GCF_001447785.1 Gekko japonicus | reverse complement strand
GGGGGGGGGGGGGAGAGGTAGGTCCCTGTTTCTCCTTCCTCCTGCAATTGGAAAACACTTTCCTGAGAGTAAGCCCCATTGAATAAAACATTAGACCTCTTTAGGATTCCTTCTTTGCAGTGTAATCGCTGGCAGTGTTACACCCACCCATGGATTTAGAAGGGGGTAATTTTCTTAGGATTGCAGTGTTGATCTTCTTACCAAAGGGTACTGGCAGTAAAATGTGGAATTGGACTTCGGAAGGGGTACCAACTTTTAAACCAGTGCCCTTTATTATCCATTTGATCAGGAGGTGATATTATTTAGCTCAGTGTGATGAAAAACTTCAAGTGCCCTCTTTTTTCATACTAAACCTGTATTTAAAGGACTGGACTTCTTCCTGGCAACTTTATCTTCATGCCCTAAGCTCCCTCGAACTTGGGCCCTTGGAAAGGCTGGCAACATGTCCAGAGATCTCTGAAGAGAGACAACACATGGCTCTAGGAGGCTCCACGACGGAGCAGGCAGGAGGACCCTGAAGGAATTCTCATCTTGCCTTCCCAGTCCCAGGAATACTGTCTGCTGCCAGGAATATTTTTTCAAAACTAACAATAAATTAAGGAAATAGATGGATAAATATAAATCATGTATGTCTGAACATCACATAAGGCTCCAAATATTTCTCAAATATATACCAATATTCAATACATGAAATACGTGAACTCTGGAGGATGAGTTGACTGCAGCCTATTTCTTATTGATTGTCTCAAGTCTTAAGGACTGGATCTACTTGCTGATTGCAACACACTTTATATTGTTTATCTTAATATCTTAAGAAGTAGAAATACTTGCTTTATGGACATTTGAAGATTATGTTCTTCAGTCCATTGAAATTGTGAACTTGGAATTTGTGACGTATTTCTTTTGGGAGTGTCAAATAGTAAATGTTAGATATTGCTTTAAATCTCCAGCCTATTTATTGCAGTTCATGTATTTCATGTATTGAATACTGGTGTATATTTGATAAATATTTGAAGCCTTATGTGATGTTAAGTCACACATGAGAAATATTATTTCAGCAGCATAAATGAAATGCACATGTACTACCCAAGATGGTGGTGAGATTGTTCTGATTATCTCTGGGGAATTGGTTGTCTGTCCAATAAGACCAAAGTAGTGTAAGCATGGGCCAGGGAAAGCAATAATCAAGTTCCAGAAGCAAGAGGCCAATTCAGAAAGACCTGTAGCAGGTCCAAGGTCAAATTCCAAAAAGGCAAGTAGTGCATGGAAAGGGCCCAGCTTACTTAGCAAGGCAGGATGAGACCCAGGAACCTTCTCCAACTTCAGAAGAATTGGGCCTTTAGGTCAGTTGACTGAGTCAGTTGAGGAGGCTGTTACTGCTTCGTTGGTGGTGTTTTTGAAGCCAGGTTTGTGCTTGAAACCTTTGATGCTGGCAGAGTATGGCTGCTGGGAGCCCCAGTTCAAGATTGTTTAGGCACATGTATGCCTGTTAGGTTCTGCTGCTGTTACTGTTTGTGGAAGTGGTCAAGTGGCCCAAACATCAGCATGAAAATGTGTACTGATGCATGGAAACAAAAGAATCTTTTTGATCAAGGCATCTTCAGTGAGCAAAGCCAAAGGGTCAGTTGGGAAGATGCATCAAAATTCCATCTAATCTGCAGGCCAGTCTGACTTAAACTGATTTTATAAATGAGAAACATTACATGAATCCTAAAATCACGATTGTCATTTTTCCACTGATTTGTTAATTCACATTTGGTTTAGAGAATGTCAGGTTTGCACCAAAGAGTGCCTTTTACATATCGGTCACTGGCTGGGAACAATGAGTTTCTCATTATAGTAACATTTTTATGAAGACACTTGCTGTAACAGCAGTGTATGACTGACTGTCTTGTGTTCCTGCAACTCCATATGCTTTTTTAGCACAACAGATATTGGTTTCGGAGAATAAATTAAATAAGGGCTATTGATTTCCTTCCTTCGCTGCATGCATTTCTCAATTTTACTAGGTCTCTAATATTAGCCATTCTGCAGACTTTGACAGTATTTTAAGTTAAGCAAGTTCTACTTGCTGAATAACAAACACTGTGCTCCTAAGAGCACTTCCTGGGAATATATTACTTCAAAGTAGACCTGCTTAGGCTTGCTCCCTTAGAGAACAGTCTACACAGTCTAGGCTATGCAGTCAGGTGTACACAGGTACACTAGTCAGGTGTACACAGAATCTACATAGTCAGAGAGTCTACATAGTCAGAGAGTCAGGTGTACACAGAATCTTACTCAGGTCTATCCAGTGGTTAGGGTTGCTAACAGGCTTGGAGAAAAATGTCTTGTAACTGGGATGGTATTTATCCCCATGCCGTGGAAATTTTCATCTTCCCATTAAGCCTCTATTAAAGGGACAGAACATTTCCCCTAAGCCTGCTAACAACCCTCCCAATGGGGCTTGCTCCCACAGGAGTGTTCTAGGATTGCACTGTGAAACCAGTAGTACTTAGTACTCATAGCTGTGGTGGCTTAACACAGGTAGAATTGACTTTAATTGAACAAAACAGTTAATAACCTAAAGACTTCTGAAGTACTGATTTCAGATTTCAGCCACAGGATTCGTAGGGCAAAGGTATGCTGCCGTTTTAGAAAGATTATTGCAAAATCTACAGTTCCCTTGCAAAGAGTAACTCAATCAGAGTTAGAACTAGTCCCTAGTAAGACCGAGATGTTCCACTGGGCGTATGGCTGATGATAGTGACGGCTAGAGAGATCAGCTGGCCTCCCTCCCTTCCTTATTCTCCATTTCCCCTATTTCCACCCTGTTTGTCTTATTTCTCTTTATCCTGTTCCTTCCTTTCCTGATCTTACCCTCCTCCTCCTCCCTTCCTTCCTTTTCCTCCTTCTTGCCCTTTTTCTCTAAGGGCTGTTTGGCCGTGAGTCTCTCTTTGTGCTGGCTGTCTCCCCAGTTGCCCACCTGTAATGAATTGTTGGGGCGCCATCTGACATAGCAGACTGACTGTTAGGTTTCTGATTTGTAATATGTGGATCTTAAAATTGTAATATGCTGATTTTATTGTCTATTTAGCTGTTGGAAGCCGCCCTGAGCCCTGCTTGGTGGGGGAAGGAGCGGGATATAAACTGAATGCATAAATAAATAGTAATTTATAAAATAGGCAGTCTCTGTCAGTGAATGTGATGCCTTCACAATGCTTGGAATGACTAATAATCGTGTTAATATAAATAAATGCCTGCTTAGGTTTGTTTTTCCCCAGATATCCTTGTGACAGTTAAAGTGAGATTGAAATCTATTGCTTACCAAATGGAGGATGCCCTTGGCCTGTATGCCACTTGTAGGCAGTTCTCCATAGTGCATTGCTTCAGTTCCAAATATGCAAAACCACTGCTGTTTCAAAACAAAGTTCAGTCGAGGAACAATAGTTGTGTCGAGAGCTTTGGGTTGCATCGTTTGGACTGGCATCTTTTTGCTGTCAATACAGTGTACAATGCACGAAGACTTCACTAAGAGCTGTAAGGAGCAGAGTTGCCAGCAGGCCTGGAGAGCAGTGCCCTGTCAATAGAGGCTTAATGTGTGGAAAGGGACAGCTGAAGCTTTTTGTTGCATCTAGCTAAAAACATCCCGTTTAAGCTCTGTTAAAAGAACAGAACTCTCTCCCCCCCCCCTTCAAGCAGTTTGCAACACTGGTTAGTAGGTCAGGCTAGTTCATGCCACCAGGGAAGAGTCATCCGTAATGTCTGTTGAGGACCAAGAATCTATTGTGTCGAGCACACAATGTTTGACCTGCATTGTGGCAAACAGTGTAACATTTGAAATGGAAGACAGATGGGGAATATGTGGATACAAGCTGGGTAATTGCAAAGCTGCAAGTTGAAGAACTACATATTCTCATCATGTGTTTGTAGACACATGGTGTGCCATCAGGAATTATATGTTACTATCCTCCTGTGGGGGAAATACGTCCATGGTAGAAAATTATTTTATATGGATATTGGTACTCCGTTGTCTCCCTAACTGGGACCTTCATAGCAGCTTTCATTATTTCTCTCCCCTCTTCCATTTTATCTTCACAGCAACAACCAGATGCAGTGGGTTAGGCTGAGAGAACATGAATAGCCCCAAGGTCACCCGACCAGCTTCCATAGCAAAGTGGAGACTCAGATTTAAAATCTCCCAGATCCTAGTCATTATAATAGATATACCGTAGCCAACTGGAGGTGCTTCATAAATAGTTCTATTTTGATAGCCTCACCAGAAGGCCCTAAGGATAGATACCTAGATCACCCTTTCTGGGAAGCTGGTCCGTAGCTCGAGAACAGCAAGTGGACTCTAGCAGAAGGACCTATCATATGCTGGGATAAAGTGCAGACAGTGGCAGGGGTGTACATTGGTTAAAGCCAGGGGTCTTGTTGTAGAAAAAGAGCTGCCGGAGCTCATTAGCATAACTCATTAGCATAACTTATTTGCATATGCCACGCCCCCTGACATCACCGGAAGTGACAGAAGGCCACACCCCCTGACATCACCGGAAGTGTGTCAGAAGGCCCGGCTACTTACCCTCCTGCTTCATCCTCATTCCCAAATGGAATGAGGATCGAAGCAGAGGGCGGGGTAAAGAAGGGGGCGGGGCTTCACCACGTGACCGCCCCGCCCCCTAGAGGTTCTCTTCCGGAGCTCCGTACCTGAGAGCTCCCCCCCGACTAGAGCCCTGGTTAAAGCAAGAAAAAGTAGCAAAAATACAGCAAGGTACACTACTATGCAGGAAAATCCATTACATGTTGCTTCATGTGTTACAGTTTTCATGTTACGGTATGTTTATGTGTGGCATGGCTGTTGTTGTTTTTCTGCCATAGTTACATGTGGTTGACAGCCCACATTTGGCTGACTGTTGCCAGTGTACTTGTCATAGTAGAAAAGAAAACACTTGTGCCATATTGCAAAGAACGCAGACATCAAATTGATCCCTGGCATGCTAGCACAGGCCAGGGAAATGATCGATCTCGTTTCCTCATCCCCTCAGGAGGCCCTAATATTACTGCCCTGCTTAATTCTTTAAATCCAGTGCCATCAGGGAGAATATGGTGTTTCTCCTCATTATTAAATCTATTTCCCAGCCAGTATGCAACATATGCCCATCAACAGCTGCTATGGGAAAGTAAAAGATGGGAATAGAAATATTCCCTTAGTATTGAACAGAATGCTTCCAACAGCACTCTAGATTATACCACAATAACCTGATTTGTCTTTAAAACACACCAAAGCTCTCCGTGTTGGTTTTTTAAAAAATAAAGCTGTCTGCTGTGTTTCGTGCATCCAGCTCTCCACATACACTACTAATGCCCTTATTAAAGAATTTCATTTCAGTAACATGTTGTGGGCTCTGTTTCACTAAGGCCCCGGTCACACGGGCCGGATATCGCGGGGGGAAGGCATGGCTAATTGCCCCAGAGGAAACTAATGCGCGGCCGCCCTAGCACACATCCCGGTCGAGGTCCTGTGGTTAGGGGGGAGATGCCGACCAGACGGGTATCCTGCAGCGCGGCACAGAAGCTGCTCTGCGCGATTGCACTAGCAATCACTCTTTGTGTGCATACGCTGTTGGCGCTGTTGTGCAACCTGTGGAGACGGGCGCCAGATGCCACGTAAGTCCACTGGAAATGCGATCAGACGCGGTTTCCGGAAACTAGTACCTCGTAAGTACTAGTTTTTTAATCCGCACCTTCGGCGGGGAGCCACGGGTTCGCCACGGGAGCACTGTGCTTCCCAGATGTTGGGGTGTGATCGCGCCCGGAAAATCTGCCGTGCCTCTCCCGTGGCAGCTTTGCCGTGTGACCATGGCTGACCTGTGCATTACATAGTTTTGCTACAAAGGCTGGCAAAGTGGGCCCCAATTAATAGCAATTGTGAGCTGCATTCCCCCCCCCCAGTGGACACCTGTCCCACTCATTTCATGCCAGCCATCTGACAACTATTAGAAGCAAATGACTGTTAGTAGAGAGAAGTGGTTGATCGTGGGCGGCTAAGAAGCCCAGGCCAAAACGCACATTCAGATATTACAGCTGCCTCCTCAAGTACTTCTGCTCTGACACCATTCATGTTCCCATACAGTCAGAAAAAAGGTTTCACTCTTAATGAATTTGCTACCCAAATGATTTATTTTCAGTAAGGTAGTTTCCTTCATACTTTTGAGGTGGTTCAGTTTTTCTCACTAAAAGCTAAACTAGATGTGTGACTGAGATGGAAAAAAAAGTATTTATTCACAATCTCCCCCTCATGTATAAAACAAGGCGAGAGGCTGTGGCTCAGTGGTAGAGCATATGCTTGGCATGAAGGAGATCCCTGGTTCAGTCTTCTGCGTATCCAGTAAAAAAGATCAGGTAGTCAGTGATGAGAAAGACCCTGAGACCCTGGAGAGCCACTGCCAGTCTGAGTAGAAAATACTGACCTTAATAGACCAGTGGTGTGATTCAGCGTAAGGTAGCTTCAGCTGTTCAAGGGGTGGGGTGTGATCTGTTTTCATCTTTTCACCAGTGTAGGGACCTCACCAGTACTTCTCTTTCCAAAAGTGAGTTGGGCTGAAATAAAAATAATGCAAACAGTGAGGAAAGGTGGTGTCAGCCATGTGCTGAGTTTTCAGTATATAGGGAAAAAACTTTCTGTGCTTCACATATAGACCCATGGATAACTACAGGTGATTCCTTCCATAATGTTTGGTTTGGCCTTCGGATCTGTATGTTTCCAAGCATATGCAAAGTATATTCAGGAATAGCACGTGCCTGAAGCACTTTCACAGTTTGTGATTTCCCAGCTTGTTGTGACTACATCTCTCAGGACAGAACCTAAACATCATCTCATGAAATAGGTGTTCCCAAATCCACATTTGCTGAAGACATCAGAATGTACTGTGTAGGGCATTTGCAGAAGAGATCAGTGGAGAGGGAGGGGGTAGCTTTTACCCCTGTCATGCTTATGGGGTTTTTTACCTGTAAATGCCTTTCCAAGGCAAAAGAAACATGCAAGGTATAGTCACCAGGTGGGGAAATGGTTAAGCTCTTCTCTCTGCACATTGATTCTGACCTGTGAGCACCCTTTATTTATGTTACAAAAGGAAAACATGGAGCTTGTGTTTTCCTCATAACATATAATTTTGCTCTCAGATTAGGCTCAAACTATACTGATTAATTGAATCATTATTCTCTCTCTCTCTGACACACACACACACTCTCTCTCTCTCTGACACACACACACACACTCTCTCTCTCTCTGACACACACACACACACACACACACACACACACACACAACTGCTTTATTGTGACCACTGATCACAATAGCTCTGTATTGTCTTGATTAGCAGTGGTTCTCCCATAGAAAAAAGTCCTTCCCCAGAGCTCGCTTCTTGAGATCCCTTAACTGGGTGATGAATCTGTGATTGAACAAGAATTGAACTGGGACCCTCTGCATGGAAAACATGTGCTCTACTGATGAGTCATGACAATTCTACAAATAACTTCATCTATTTTTTTTAAGTTGTGCTTGAGCATCTAGAATGTTGTTTTCACCCTCCCCTTCCTTATGGACAACTCTGTCAATTGGCAGGTATTGTGTGGTTCACCCTGATCACCAAGTGTTATTCCCCCCCCCCCCTTACAAAATGGGTGGATGTTTATTTTTTGATTTAGGAATCAGAATGGGAAGTGAGAGACCAAAGTCTTGTTTACCCTCTGAGTGCATGCAAACAACCCTCTCAAACATTCTTTCATTTGCGTATGCATTTTAAAATGAAAGAATAGCGCTTCAAAGCTGTTTGGAACCTTTTCAAGCAATGCTGGAGTCAAAGGCTTTTTCTGGTGATTTGCACTTACCACAGTAGCAGTAAGTAAGTCGGTAGTTTCCTGTTGCATACATGGCACATGGATATACATCTGCTAATTTGTAATGTGTTTAGATTTCCTTGTGACTAATTTTATTTTTCTGCTCAGCTTTCATTTATAAATGGAGGACGGGTAGTCAAATTGCAAAGGGGCTCAGTGCAGCTGCATTGTTGCTGTTCAAGTCTTTAGTATGTGGTAGAGGCAAGAAGATCTCATCTGGTGCAGCTCTGCATGTCCTACAAAATTATCAGTGGGCATGTTACGTAACAGAAATGGGTCACATGTATGACTGAATGGATCAGTGAGACAGACTAGTTGAGTGATGCTGGCCAAAGAAGCTGCTGCCATGGGGTTTGATAATTGGCATGCCCCACTGCCTTGTTCGAGAAACTTTAATTTTAGAGCCTGTAACTGTTGTTGTTTTTTGCCATCAAGTCACAGCTGACTTGGGGACCCTGTAGCAAGAGACGTTCAGAGGTGGTTTGCCATTGCCTGCCTCTGTGTCGTGACCCTGATATTCCTTGGTGATATTCCTTGGCACATCCAAATACTAGCCAGGGCCGACACTGTTAAGCTTCTGAGACCTTGACAGGATCTAGCTAGCCTGGGCTGTCCAGCTAAGGGTAGAGCCTATAATACCAATCATCACATGGTTAGGAGATTCCTCCAGCTATAGTAGAATGTGAAATATTCCTCTCTGTGGAAATTAATGAAAAACCATGTCTGGCCCTGAAGCCACGGGAGCCTGGTGGATGATACCTCCTTCCAAATGTGCCCTTGCCCCCTCCTCTCGGGATCCCCCTCCCCTAGTTGGCAGAGGGAGCCTGGGCCTGCTGGCAGGGAAGGGAGCAGCAAGAGTGGGTGGGGAAGGAGTGTGCACCAGGCATAGGCACAGTCAACTCTGCCCCCAGCCCCAGGCGGGGGGAGCCAACCAGCCAGCCTCTGTACCAGCCAGCTTGTCTTTGCTCGAAGATGTACACCTCGCAGCCATGGCAGTAGCACCTGAGCCAGGGCTGGCCTTTCTCCTCTTCCCCCCGGGTGGGTTGTCCCGCCACCTATGGCCCTTTCCATCGTTAGATGAGGCAGGCGAGGCTGCTGTGTCCTTCCCTGTCTTCTCGAGGAGCTTTGCCTGCAGGCAGAGGGCTCCTCCCCACCCAAATTGGCATGGAAACTGTCCATTTTGGCCACCCACTTTCTGCCCCAGCAGCCCCCCCATGGTTGGAACCCCTCTACAGGACTTGGACCTGGGGTCGGCGGAGTGGGAGAATGATAGGTGCTGCCAAATCTCCATTCCCTTTCATCCAGGACTGGCTGAAGCAGGCAAGGGCTGGGCTGGAGTGACATCCAGTAATCAAATTAGCACAGTAATTGAATTAGCTCTGTTAATTAAGTTAGCGCAATTGATTGAATTAGCCACTGTGCTCCCAGTTGGCCCCTGTCCCCCTCCCAATTTTGGGCTACTAGGCTCATTGTCCCTGGTATTGTGGTCAAAATGTAAGGGTGTTTCCAGTGGAAAATTTCCTCTGATAGAAGGTGGAGGTGATTTATACCAATTCCCTCTTCCCACTGCAGTCTGACTCCTCATTCATGCTGTTCATGGGAAGATCCCTATCCTGGATCTTTTTGGGGTTCATTTTGGGTTCTGGCTGAAGGAGAAATAAAAGTCATACTTTGTTGATTGGAGTCTGTCTGCAGAAATTTTCTGCTGAATCCAGTCAGTATTTTTGTGAGCCAGTCTTCAGGAGACTGGGTTATAAATATGATGATGAAGATGATGAAGATGACAATGACCTAGGAAACATATTTTTAAAACCTTTTTATGGATCGAAAGGCTGTCTGTTAGCATTCCTGTAAACCCAGAAGTTCAATATATCCTAGGACAGTTGTTTAATTCCATTACCAATGGAATTATTAATTCCATTACCAATTACCAGTTCCATTATAACTGTTCTCTCAACAGTGTTGAATGTTATTATGGTATAATGTACCCTTTATTTTTAAAGGGGGCCAAGTATCAAGTTATTTTTGTAGCCTTTGTTGATTATTGGTAAATGCTAAAGTTGATGGTTAGTAGACATGACATTGCTGGTGCAAGATGAAATTAAACATTATGTGAAAAATAATATCCAAGAAATATTGTAATCCATTAGGAAAATGAATAATTGCTTTAATGACTTCTACTAGTGATGGTTTTGTAGCTTCTCTGGTACTTGATTAAAGTTAACAAGATTCATTATTTTTAATATCAGTTATTTTTACAGAGAGATTTAAATACACACACACACACACACACACACACAATTTATCTTCAGGTATGGGTTCTTCTTTCTGCCCTAAATTAAAAGAAATAATACATTGTGTCCTGTTTATAGAGACTGCAACTGTGTCAGAGCAGGCTTTCTGGAATTGTATACACAGGAGTAGCATATTAAAATGTGATTTAGGTACATTACCCTTTAATGGGGAGGAGGAAAATCTCCCCCCCCCTATTTTTAGTAATACCCAGTTCATATATAAGAAGATGAGAGTTAATGGTTCTTTAACCATTATGAGTAATTATAAAAAGGCACTTCATCTGCATCATACCCTTTGGGTATATTAGTTCCTTTAAAAATCATAATGGGATATAAACTTCAAATCATAATCTGCTTTAACTTTAATAGAAATATTCTGAATTCAGTGCATTGAGGATTAGTGATACTATTTTTACCTTAATTTTATTTTAATATGTGCACCTACCTTGCATATTTCCTTTTGTGTTGCAAATTTAGGATATATTTATAAAAGTTGGGATCACAGGCAGCTTTCCCTGACGCCTGTGAATAAAATCTTTGAATCTATTAAGTTTCCATCAACTGAATCTAATTAAGGGAGTGGGTGTCCTGAAAGAAATTGGGAGCTTTCACTCTCTCTTTCTCTCTCTGTATATGAAATACTGGTCTTGGTTAATAAACAGCTCTGTGCTTCATAGAATGAGACCCAACCTAATTACGCGGAGGAAACTTCCCTAGCACAGTTGCTACAGTAAATGTTATCGCCTAGAATGTCGTGTTCCTCTCTCTGTCCCCGTCTGACTACTGGTAAGGCATGAGCTGCACGTCTGCACTCTGCACTCCAATTGGTAGAAAAGAAAGCTGCTGGGGGGGGCACTTTTCAGCTGGGAAACATCTGGGCGGCTTTCTGCAAGCTGTGTCAGACACTGATATCTCAAGGGTTTGGCAACGGCACTTGCCCAAAATCATTTTGTCCTGCTCTATTCTTCGTTATTAGGCAGCAACTCTGCTGTCAGTCTGATCCGCCCAGCTGACATACCCGTGCTGGCAACTCCCACACTGGCTGGGGCAGGCAAGCCAGACCATAGTGTCAGCTGGTGGTCAGAGGAAATAGGCTGAAAATGTGCAGGATGCGATTGTCAAGGCAGTGAAATTGATCTGTCACTCACTGTGTAATTTAGATACAAGGTACCAAGCGAGAACAGTGTGTATGGGGTGTGTGTGTGTGACAGTAATGAGACGGAGGAAGAAAGGGGGGGGGGAATATCTAGAAGGGCAGCTTCAGCCGCTAACAAGACAGATAAGGCATAAATTGCTACACCCATCTTCATTGACTTTTTGCCGCTTGCATGCTCTCTTCCCCTCCATCACAGAGCAGTTAGTTTAAGTCCGAAGCAAACAGGGTTATCGTTTTAAGAGAGAGGAAGAGGCTGGTTCTTTGGAGGACTCCCAATGGATTTGGAGACTGACCAAGAGGGACAGCTCTGTATACAATTGTAAACTCAATATGACCTCCTGAATCCTGATTAATCCCCGGACAATAATTATATCTGGGCTGATTTAATTGGTGTAAACAATACTGATTACAAGAAGTAAGCAATAGTTACTGACTTTCTTCCTGCACGTTCCACTCCAGAAGAAGGGCCTTCAAGGCCTTCTTTGTTTGTATTAGTAGATGACAGATTTCATTGTGAGTTGACATGTTGGGGGTCATTGCCACTATTTGATACACATACCTTTACATACCCTGAAATGCAGATGAAGGGCTAGTATCAGGTGGAGTGCAGTGTCTGTTTGGAAAGGGGAAGAGTCTGCAAGGCCGTGCTTTCTGCTTTATTATAACAGACATAAATAAATGAAGGTTTACCCCTCCTATAACAGTGATATTTTCATTCAGATAAATTACAGCAGAACTGAATTCTCTAGATGTAAATGTGGAAATATACCAAAACCCCAAGGTTTTTAAATAAACTCTCATGCCTCATTAACTTCTTTTTTTACTCCCCCCCTTGTCTCCATCTCCCTATCTTCCCTTCCGTACCTCCCCCTCCCTTTTCCATATATGCCCTCACCTTCCTTCATTTCTTCATTGGTATACATCACTCACCAATCAATGTTCCCTCTAAGCTGCGGAGTCTCGTGAGCAAAAATTCTACTTTGTGAGCTACTGGCATTAAAGTTGTGAGCGAGTGATTTGCCTGCTGCATAAATTAGCTTGCTCTGGAGCCATCCTTCCTGAGCTAAGACAAAAATGCGTGAGCCAGAGGCTAAAAAACTGTGAGCTAGCTCACACTAACTCAGCTTAGAGGGAACAGTGCCATATACTGTTATTGATTGTTTTAGATGTATTGTATCATTTTATTGGTTTTAATGTTGTAAGCCGCCCTGAGCCGCTTTTGCGGGAGGGCGAGATAAAAATCTAATAAATAAATAAATAAATAAATAAAAATACACAATTGTCATCACCATTAACTGGTTTGACTCAGAGAATTCTCCAAAGAAGTAAGGGATTGGTCAAGAGTTTTCAGGGTATAAAGTCACTGTCAGCAGTCCCATTACTGCTCAGGTTACAGAGGTGGCAGGCTAGGACAGTGGGAGAGACGTGTCCTTTGGCTACAAGTGTAAGTGATCTATTTTCCTCTTTGGGGAAGGGAGGGGAGGGCGCTTTATTCTGATAGCTTGTATGATTCCTTTGGTTTAGAGTACTGGAGTGAGGAGACCAAGGAAGTCTCCTGGTTTATCGTAACTACTTCATGGAATGCAAAGAATTAGAAGTCACAATTTCTGCTCATTCTCCCTTCCCATTGATGATATCCTTCTACTGGCTAGGGAGCAAAGGAGGGGTCATCAGTGGGAAGGGGGAATGAGCAGGAATTGTGGCTCTTGCTTCTTCAAATGGAAATGTTGTCAAGAGGAACTGTATGGACGGATATGCCCCATTTTAGAATCATAGAATCATAGAGTTGGAAGGGATCTCCAGGGTCATCTATTCCAACCCCCTCCACAATGCAGGAAATTCACAACTACCCCCTCACACACACCCAGTGACCCCAGTGCTCCATGTTCAGAAGATGGCAAAAACCCTCCAGGATCCCTGGTCCAACGGGCCCAACTGAAGAAAATTGCTTCCTGATCTCAAAGTGGTGATCAGCATTTCCCTGGATGTGTAAGAAAGGGCCACGAGAACTGTTTGTTTACTGTACATTACCTTGAACAGTAATTTCAGTGGCAAGTTAATATGTTCTAAATAAATGAATAGAAAACATTCAAATACTAGAATTATATATTTAAACAAAAAGCTTTATAAAAGTATGTATAAAGAGAGGTTGTACTATGAATCTTACATGTAAAAAAACCTATTAAATCACACGTATGGAGCTGAATTTTACATTGTCAAATCACACTTATGGAGCTGAATTTTACATTGTCAGAGGTTGTAACATTAGCTGTTTACCAAGATTTTTTTAAAAATGTGTAAGACTCCATATTGTAAAACACCTTATTTGTTTCCTAGGAGCTCTGTGTTTGAGTGACAGTTTCCATGACTGAATGTTTGTTTCAGCTCTGAAACCAGACAATAGGTCAAGTGATGGTTCTTTGGGGAAGAGTGTTGCTTTGTTTTAAAAAGTGAGGCTCAAGCACTTCACACTAGGAAAGGGGAAAAAATAACTTTTTCCTTTAGCATAAGGAATAGACAACAGCATTTTCAGACTCACCACTATAGGGTTTGGTCCACATATGGTTGTCCACAGAGTATACAGTATATTAAATCTGAAGCTCAAAAATTAAAACCTTTGGCGATATTATTTTATTTAGATAGTACTGTTGTGCCCTTTTTTTGTTTATCACTTATAAATGCACCTGTCTGAAGAAAAAAATACAAGATTTTTTCCCCCCTAGTCCAGTAGCATCTTAGAGACCAACAAGTTCTTCTGGGTATAAGCACTCAGGAGTCAAAGCTTACTTCGTCAGACACAAGGAGGAGCTCTTATATCCCAGTCAGAAGATGGGAGGGGTTTTGGAAAGAAGGAAGTCCATATGCAGTGGTACAATGCAAAATATATTTACCTTGATTAAAGCAGAGGAGAAATGCTTAGGGGCAGAAAATTAGCATTTACAGTGAGATAAATTATTTTTAACTTCCCCCCTCTTTTCCCTCTGTGGGTATATAGAGTCAGGTTGCAGCCGACTTATGGTAATCACTTAGGGTTTTCGAAGCAAGAGTAGAGGTGGTTTGCCATTGCCTTCCTCTGCAAAGTTTTCCTTGGTGGTCTCCCATCCAAGTACCAGTCTTGCTTAGCTTCCGAGATCCAAGAAGGCTGGCCGTTCCATATCCCCTCTTCACTCTACCCTATCCTTAAACTGACTTTCCTTTGTGACCACTATAGATCTCACCTACACATCTTGTTTTACTTTGCTGTTGGTTGCCAGGGCAACCTTCTGAAACCCAGGAGTCAACACATATTATCTTCTTGCAAAAACTGCTTTGGCAGGTACCTTACAAGATGCTGGGTCTCATGTGCAACAGTAAATCCTAGGTGGTGTCAGAAATAGATACAGAATAACAATTCCCTGCCCAAATCTGTGTGCATTTTACTTGTGATGATAAGCAAGACATCTCCCATGTGTGTGCGTGCGTGCATATGGAGATGTAAACAGCAAATACAAATGGAAGCTTTAAAAACTAACAGAGCTTATGCAGCATGAGAGTTCATGGACCCACTGTATCTAAAGCAACAGATGCATGAACATTTTTTTTGCGCTATAGAGCTTTGCTCTTTAAAGAAAGTAATGGAATGTCATGGTTTAAGCAACCAGTGGTCTTAGAAAGGTGAGACTTTGTTTAGGACTGCACTGTAAGACTGTTGGATCACCCAAGGGTAAGTTGATCTCATCACAAAAAGGGCTTGGAAGATACTCAGTATTTATTTGAAAACTTTATTCCAATCTTTTACTAACAATACTGTTTAATAAGTGCCTAAAATCACTGCAGGCTATACGAAATGTTCTTGAAAATGTAATCCTACCTGCAGGCTTACTGCCTAGCACACAGAAATGTTTCACGCATGCAGGCATATCATATGATTACACAGCACTTCATACCAGCCAGATGAATTGAAAGAATATAGCAGGTATTGGGTTTATTTATTGGTTAAAATATGTATAAGCCCACCTAGTAAAATTGTGTGTGTGTGTGTGTGTGTGTGTGTTCCATCAGTACAGTTCGATTTATTTTGTGTTGTTGTGAAATTCATATAATCATCTTCCCCACTCAAGGTTACCAAGGTGATTGATCTGCAGTGACTCATTCACACATAGAAATAATGTATTGGGGATAATTTCTTGGGGATATACTCATCAAATGATGAATGTGCATCTCTGAACCAGTGCCCAGTCTTGAAATAGGCTACATGGATCACAGTGCTTTTTAAAATGTGAGGAAGGTGGCCCAGGTAGGTGCCAGCAAATTCATACTGTTTTACTGAGATCCCATTGGTGTGAATATATTTTATGCAAGGAAGCAGTGCCAATCCACTGTTATCTCTTGCTGTGGTGTGAACTGTTGTCAAGTTGCAGCTGACTTGTCGTGACCCCATAGGGTTTTTAAGGCAAGAGACAAACAGAAATGGTTTGCCATTGTCTTCCTCTGCATAGCAACCCTGGACTTGCCTTGGTGGTCTCCCATCCAAGCCATAACCAGGGCCAACCCTGCTTAGCTTCCAAGATTTGACCAGATCAGGCCAACCTGGGCCATCCAGGTCTATATCAGTGCCTTATGTTAAGCACTGGAGTTCAATTGGCTAACACCATCAGTGTACTTTTCCTTCACTTTCCATTGTCCTCTGGATATAGTAAGGCATTTTATAGGCCAATATGATCCTGTTTCCTCTCCTGCCTTCTGATGGGGAAATCTGTAAGTACCATGAGGTCTATCACATAGATTGTCTCTGTTTTGTATTCATGAGATTCAGAAGTTGCACCGCTTGGAAACAGTGATCATAATGTTGTTGAGTTCATCATTTGTACAAATAGAGAATTGGCCAAAAAGACTCACACAACCATTTTTAACTTTAAAAGGGGTAATTTCTCTGATATGAGGGGACACGTGGGGAGGAAACTGAAAGGAAAAGTAGAAAGGGTCAAAACAATTGGGGAAGCTTGGGATCTATTTAAAATTACGATCCTAGAAGCTCAAAAAATATATATTCCGCAGGTTAGGAAAGGCACAAAAAGGTATAGGAAAAAGCCTGCATGGTTAACAAACAGAGTAATGGAGGCTGTAAAAAGTAAAAAGAATTCCTTTAAGCAGTGGAAAGCTAGTCACAGTGAGGCTGATAAAACGGAACACAGGCTATGGCAAATAAAATGCAAGTCTGAGGTCAGGCAGGCAAAAAGGGAATATGAGGAGCATATAGCAAAAAACGTAAAAACCAACAATAAAACTTTCTTCAAATACATTAGAGGCAGGAAACCAGCCAGGGAGGCAGTGGGGCCCTTGGACGACGAAGGGGTAAAAGGAGTATTGAAGGATGATAGGGAAATGGCTGAGAAGCTAAATGCATTTTTTGCCTCCATCTTCACTGTGGAAGATGAGAAGTGCTTGCCCACACTGATTTCAGGAGGGGTGTTGAAAGACCTGCAGTCTGACGTCGATACCGGGTAAATTGGTGGAAACCATTATTAAGGAAAGAATTAGTAGGCACATAGATGAACAAAACCTATTGAGGCAGACTCAGCACGGTTTCTGTAAGGGAAGATCTTGTCTCACTAACCTGTTAGTGTTCTTTGAGGGGGTGAACAAACATGTGGACAAGGGGGATCCAATAGATATTATTTACCTTGACTTCCAGAAAGCTTTTGATAAAGTTCCTCATCAAAGGCTCCTAAGTAAGCTCAAAAATCATGGGATAGAAGGACAAGTCCTTTTATGGATCAAAAACTGGCTAGTTCATAGAAAACAGAGAGTGAGTGTAGGTGGGCAATTTTCTCAGTGGAGGGTGGTAAGCAGTGGGGTACCGCAGGGATCAGTACTTGGTCCACTGCTTTTTAACTTGTTCATTAATGATTTGGAGATGGGAGTAAGCAGTGAAGTGGCTAAATTTGCGGATGATACAAAGTTGTTCAGGGTGGTGAAAACCAGTGAGGATTGTGAGGCACTCCAAGGGGATCTGTCAAGGATGGGCGAGTGGGCGTCAACATGGCAAATGGGGTTCAATGTGGCCAAGTGCAAGGTGATGCACATTGGAGCCAAAAATCCTAAATATAAATACACATTGATGGGGTCTGAACTGGCAGAGACTGAGCAAGAGAGAGATCTTGGAGTTGTAGTGGATAACTCACTGAAAATGTCGAGACAGTGTGTGACTGCAATAAAGAAGGCCAATGCTATGCTGGGGATTATTAGGAAGGGTATTGAAAACAGATCAGCCAATATAATAATGCCCCTATATAAATCAATGGTGAGACCTCATTTGGAATACTGTGTGCAGTTCTGGTCACCACACCTTAAAAAGGATATTATAGCTTTGGAAAAAGTGCAGAAAAGGGCAACTCGAATGATAAAAGGGTTGGAACACTTTCCCTATGAGGAAAGGTTAAAGCGCTTAGGGCTCTTTAGCTTGGAGAAAAGACGACTGAGGGGTGACATGATCGAGGTTTATAAGATTATGCATGGGAAAGAGCAGGTAGAGAAAGAGGTACTTTTCTCCCTTTCTCACAATACAAGAACTCGTGGGCACTCCATGAAACTGCAGAGCGGTCGGGTTAGAACGGATAAAAGGAAGTACTTCTTCACCCAAAGAGTGATTAACACTTGGAATTCACTGCCACAGGAAGTGGTGGGTGCTACAAGCATGGATGGCTTCAAAAGGGAATTAGATAAGCATATGGAGCAGAGGTCCATCAGTGGCTATTAGCCACAAGGTATAGCTAGGGGCTCTGGGGCAAGTGATGCTCTGTCTTCTTGGTGCTTGGGGGGGGTCAACAGTGGGAGGGCTTCTAATGTCCTGGCCCCACTGCTGGACCTCCTGATGGCACTGGTATTTCTGGCCACTGTGTGACACAGAGTGTTGGACTGGATGGGCCTTTGGCCTGATCCAACATTGGCGTCTCTTATGTTCTTATGTTCTTAAGTTTGTTTCCATTTTGCTATGCTTATGTTACTTACTGGTCTGGCCCTAAAGCTGGAGGCCCTGTCTCTTTTCCCTGTTGGGTGTTGCAGTAACTGCGTTCAAGCAGAGAACCGACAGGAAAATATCAGGAAGCAGGGAAAGGGTTAAGTGGTTCTTCCCTGTCCTCCTGCTCTTCCAGTCCTGAAAGCTGCTTGTCTCTCATTTAAAAGTCAAGGGTCAGAAAGATGCAATTGTATGTAATATATAGTTTGAACGCATACTGAATGCCATCTAAGCATTGGCCAGCTTGTCCTTTTAATCTGCCAATGGAGAGGATTCTGGGGTTTTTTTTAAACAATTTTCCACTCAGATGACTAAATGTAAACACAGCAAGTTTGCAGAAGGGAGTGGTGAAGTCATTAGAATGCTGGACTTGTATGGGGGGGGGTACCAGGTTTAAACTCCCCCTTGCCGTGGACTCCATGGGTGACCTTGGGCCAGTCATTCTCTCTCTACACTGTGGGGCTAAAATGGAGGCGGGGAGAGCAGGGATATGCTTCAAGGAATGCAGGGATAAAACATGTAGTAAATAAGTAAAAAACAAAGTTGCCAGCTTCCCTGGCCTACTGCAGCCTTCTGTGCTCCCTGAAAATCCACTTTTGGTGGTTGGGGGTCACTTGGAATCAGTGTGGGGTGCAGCCCATGGCTGCCAGGAGATGGGGGAATGGGAAAACATTACCCAACCCCTAACCCCCTTCCAATTCTCTCTTCCCACTGAAGCTCCTTGTGTACCACCTGCTCTATTTATGAGGGCACTGTGACTACAAGAAGTCACAGGGAGCAGCAGTGGACAGGGACAAAAATCCTTGGTTGCTTGAATCCAACCCTTCAAACCCCCCCCCCCCCGGACATTTAACCTTCGTTTCCCTTTCTGCATTTCCAGTTGTTTTCATACCTTTGCTTAGTGTAAATGATGAGCAATTGATTCCCTCCACCCTCTTTTGTTTTCTTGCCCGTTTGGAAAGTTTCAAAATGTTCCTACTGCCTTGTGTTTTCTTTAAGCCTAACGTATCTTGCTCCCTCCAGGGGCTTGGTTTCTAAACCTTTCCTCATCTCTGTAGACATCTTCTGAATCTTTCTTCTGTGCCCAGAACTGAACATAGTTCTATAAATAAGTGCTTACCACTCAGACCTCTCCCCCCCCCCCCTTGTGTGTTTGGATCTTTCTTTCTGAACGTAACACTTAGATTTGCCTATGTTAAAATAAACTCTCCCCTTTCTTGAAAGCAAAGTTAATGTCTGGCTTCAGAAGCGTATTTCTAAATTTACCATGTTGTATGTTGATTTAGTAAAGCTGACCTGTTACTCATCTGTTTTCTTCGAGACACTGATTCAGAATTTAAACATAGCATCTCAGCTCAAATAGAGTATCTGGCTAGTGCAATATTGGAACATTCCAAGTGTAGACAGAACTTTATACAATATGTTGCGGCAAACACATAGTTGCTAGCCTTTGTACAGTACATTCTATCTGTATATCATGTGCACTAGAAAAAGCATTTGAAGAGGTCGTTTGCTGGCTGCTTTTGACACTTTTAGATCCAGCCAGATAGCAGGGTGAGAAAGTAGTAAATGGAGTGGATAAAATAAACTACATTGTTCCTGGATATCTGAATTTACAGTCTGGATTTTAGAACAACTTATAAAAGTCACTATTTACTTTAGCAAATCAAAACATTTCATTTAGAGATTATTAACTCAGCCACTGGTAATGAGGCTCAGCTAAAAAACAGTCCCAAATTTAAAGTCATCTAAATTAAATTAGACCTGCTTGATTTTTTTCTTAAATTAAACACCATTGGTAGAAATTTGCACATGATTTTATTTCTGTATGTCATCACATGATCACTGTGGTTTTTAAAATGGATATATTTTTGATTTTCAAAAACTTATCAAACACTTTGTTTTAAAAGAATTGTTTGGGGAGCCTTCAGAATATAGGGTTGCCAGGCCTCTTGCCTATATGTGACGGTGAGAAGCTCCCAGTCTGGGACATTTGCGTGCATGCATGTGTAATGAGCGCACGGTGAAGATGTCACCCGGAAGTGATGTCATCGTGCTAGGCACGTTGCCGGTGGACACTTTAGCATTCGGCTTCAAAACTCTATGATACCATGGAGTTTTCAGGCCGGCCGGATCCAGGCACTTTGGGGGTGGGGTTACTGCATCGGCAGGGCCGGCTCGCTCACTAGACGAACTAGGCATTCGCCTAGGGCGGGCCAGCCCTTAGGGGTGCCAAACTGCACCCGCCCCCTGCCAAAAGCCCTTCAGGCACTGCTGGGGCTGGGCTGGCGGGCCGGCTGGCTCCCTCTCGGTGGTGCGGCGTTTGGCAGGTGGGCGACTCTCCTCTGGCACCTCCTCCTCTCTCCCGGCAGCGGTGGACTCCAACTCAGCCACATGTGCCTGGTGACCTTCCGCTGTTGCTGCCTCCGAGGCTCCCTTGGTACAGCCGCTGCCGTGCTGCCACCGCCTCCCTCCCCAGCGGGAGGGGGGAGGGTCGGGAAGTGCGCACACCGGCCAGGGAATGCAGGGGGTGGCAGCGGGCACCAGAAGCAGGGGGAGCTGCTCCTCCGAGGCCCGATGATCGGGCAGCCACCGTTGCCTTGCGCGCCGCCTTCCCACAGCCCATGCCAGGCAGGGAGGGGAGGGGGGTGGAAAGGACACTGCCAGGCACGACACCTTCTGCACTTCTCCCTGCCGAACAGCCTGATCTTCCCTCGGAGGCCGCCCAGCCCTCTGGGGACAGAAGACGCGCCATCTCCCTGATGAGGGGCAAGAGTCAGGGGGATTGGACTGAGGGCTGTAGAGCCCGCCAGATGCCTGAGTAGGAGCCTCGTTTCATCAGCTGGTGACACACAGGAGAATGGGCCCCAGGCCCCAGTCGTTTAGTACAGGGCAGCCCTCGTGCCTGTATCGGAAAAGCCCTCTGGAACAGTACAGTTCTGCATCAGGTGCGGAAAGCCTTCCTGGCCTCCTCAGGCAGCCCCTTCCTTGGGGGGGGGGCGCAATGGAGAAGGCATCAGGCATGCATGCCAGCAGGTGTTCTTTTTGCCCCTTCACATGTTGGCCCCTGCAGAAGACCCTGCTCTGATGACCGAAGCTGTTGGGGTGGAGGCCTTGGTGGACGCATGGGGGGGCACCAGAAGGGATCCTCACCTAGGGTGCAAAATAAGCTGGGGCCAGCCCTGCCCGCTGGCTGGATCAGGGCTGGCGGGTCAGGGGCCCTTTGAGCAGGCAACCCCACCCCGGGGGACCTGGCAGCCCTATCAGAATATGTTAATTATACATAGACATTGCTGCCATGCACCATTCATGATTTCCAGAGAATCCTGTGCCAGAATCCCAGCCAGGCTGAAAGTATGTTTGTGCTGCTTTCCCAAAGCATGAAAAAACCCTGCCCTTGGCCCCAGTTCCCTGTCCTTGAGAAACTGAAGAGTGGGAGAAAAAATGGCCTGTATAAGGCGATGCTCTAGGAGTTTCCTCATGTCTCTATGGTTTTTAGATCAAGATGGGTAGTTGTGTTTGTCCGTAGCAGCAGAAAAGAGCAAGAGTTCAGTAGCTCCATTTGTTCTGAAGAAATGAGCTTCCTGGCATAAAATATATTCACATCAGTGGGATGTTAGCAGAACAGCCAGCTTCCTCATACCCCGCCACAAATTTTGTTAGTCTTTAAGGTGCTAATGTTGATTAACTTTTTCTCCATTTTGTATTTTCTGCTGTAAATAGCAACAGAAAACTTTGAAGAGTTTAGACTCTTTTTCAAGTTCATTTTTGCCTGAAAAGCATGGAAATTAAAAGTTAAAGCTCCTACCTTAACTTGTACACAAAATAATTGCTAAAGATTTATGATTTAAGCTCTATTCAAGCACAGTTTTCCTTGTCTTTGAATACCAGCCCTCAGCAGGTCTGGGGGAGCACTGAAAGGGATGAGTTGTACAGTGAAATGTGCATGTAAAAGTTCAACGTTTAATAAAAATCCAACTTTTTGAACACTTTATCATAAATAAAAGGAATTACTTTGAGTTGAGTTTATTATTCTTTGATAGCCAGTATATAGAAGTCATTTATGTATTGATCTTATTACATTTTCATGCTACCTTTCCAGGCTGGTATCCCTGCTGGAATCTCCATCGTTCATTTCTAATAATCTTGTGAGTTAGCTTAGGTTGAAAGATAGAGCCAGCTCATCTAAGGAACAGAATGCCTGATTTGAATTTGGGTCTTCTTGGCCAAAGTCCAGCACTTAATCTTACTACAATACATAGACCCTTTTTCTTTCAATTAGTTCAGAATCAATATACAGGTTTTTCCAAAGGGCTTAGAGTAAGTCACTTGAATAATTGCATTTTTGTTTGGGTTGGGGGGGGGGGGGGGGATGATCATTTCCCCCATGTAATTTAATGATTAGAAGAGTAAATTTCAAGGGGAACTGCCAAAAACTAACTAAAACAAAGGTGATTTTAAATCAGTTTGGCTACTTTAGAAAAAATGTAACAGAAACTAAATTGCACCAGCACAAAGTTATGATTGGTCAAAGGACTTTTTCCAAATCTTTTTTTTTTTTGCAGCTGTCTTCATAGAACTTAAGGACTGAAACTCATGCATTGTTTCCTTTTTCCCCAGTGCCCTTCAACTGAAATTGATTTGAACAAATTAAATTACATGCTAACACGCCTACACAATTACTGCTATAGCACAGTTAGAATGGTATCTTACTTAGGGAGTGATTACAATAGCATTATGCTTGGTAGAACTGTGAATAGAACAGATGAAAAGAATGCTTAAATTTTCACTAGTGCCCATGTAATGTGATAAATTAAACAAAAAGAAGTTTTGGCAAAATTGCGAGGTGAAAAACACCAACAGAATGGCAGGGAAAGGAGATGAAAAGGGAACTGCGAACAGATGGCCAACTAGAAACATTGGATAGAAGGTTTGCCAAGGTGTGGGACAAGATCGTTACACTGTGGGAAGCCTTGGAGGGTGAAATGGAAAACAACAGAATAAGCTGTCCTGTAAAAAAAATCAAATGTAATTTTAGGTTCTGCTTTATCTTCAAAAATCAGAGATAGTTACCATAATCTCTCTCCCCCCCCCCCCCCCATGGTAGCCTCAGTTTGTGGAATGGTCTACCAGAGTGTGTGTGGAGGGTGCCTTTGCTTTCTGCATTTGGGAAGGCAGAAGGCATTCAATGGAGAGTGAGCTGTTTTAGCTGATCTGGTTGTTGCTTTATCTTGTTGATGATTGTTTTTGGGTTTTTGTAATTTGCTGTTGCTTTATTAGCTGCCTTAAGGAGATAAGTTGGGATAAAAGTATTTAAAACATACACAAATAAAATCTAGGTGGAGACTGTTACGTTTCCTTACTCATCAAAGTTTGGGCTGCACTTTTGTATTGTGGGTCTTTGGTACTCCTCGTCAGAAGCTAATGATAGTTCATAGTCATGTATAATGTTGTTCCGGAGACTGTCAATCCAGCATCATTATCTTCGCCTAGTACTTAGGTCTTCTTATCTTACTCCAGCAGCATTGCAATGGCTGCCACGCCACTAGCGTAAAGTAAAAATATCCTAAGATGCTCAAGTGTGCATCCAAAAAGATAAAGTAATAAATACTGAAAACAAGAAGGGATACTTTCATTGATGGCACTCCTTCCATCTACAGAAATTTTAGGCAGGATCCAAGCCTTTTCTTACCAGTTCTCAGCCTTGCACATATCAAAGGGTTCAATGGATGATCAACTAGAGATGAACTTATGAGTCTTCATAGTTTGAAGAATACTATAAGTGGAATAAAGTTATGGAAGTATGTTTTAAGAGTTACAGGAAAACTATTGCCTGAAATACATCTCAAATCTCATCACCAGATGATCTTTGATGTGTGGGTTCCGGTAATGTCAATTGATGTTTCTTAGCCTTACCATTTAAATCAAAATTCAGTACTCAGATTGGCTTAAAAACATGAGAACTACTTTCATATATTTATAACTTTATTTTCATTTTCATACAAAATGGGGCCCTGAGTGTTTCCATGAGAGCTAGGGTCTTATTAAAAACTAATAAACTTCCATAATTCTATCCAGGATTAAAAGCAAGACATACCATAAACATCAGACTACAGTACTGTCCTTATTTCAGAAATGATCTGAGCAACAGCAGTGTAAATGGATAAAAACTGATTAGTATATATCACAGATATAACTCACTATGGTCTGTAAGCATATAAGGGCATTTGCAAATATACATCTTTGCCCTGAAACAGTATTGAAGTAAGGCCAAACATGCCACAGTGAATCCAGTGTCTGCGCCAAGGGTAACTTTGGTACCCTGTCAGCATAGTCCAGGATGTACAAGATTGGTCGGTCCCAAGTGTATAACTGACAACTGAGACAGTTTCAATCTGCATATCTCCTTCACCTTCATATCCCTGCTTTGAATCCTGTTCATTGGTGTGATGTTCAAGTATGATCAAAATATATGAAAACAAGAGCATGACAGTGTTCAGACAGCACACAAAGCCATGGTTTAATTAAAAGAACTATGGTTTGTGATCATCGGAAAGGGAATCACTCCTCTTACTGTGGCTATTTAGGTACTGGGAAAAACATCTGAAAATATATTTTAAACTTACATTACTAACCACAGGTACTATGGATTCCTAAGGAGAGTTACACCTAAGCCCACTACAGTTAATGGGTTTAGAAGGGTTTTGCTCTGCTTGGGGCTGCATTGTTAGTTTTACCTATGGTGTGATGTACTAACATCCTGGCTTAGTCCTGGTTTGCTGTCTGGCTCTGCCATCATCACAGTGCAGGTTAGGGTTCCAGAAATGTTTCTGTGGGAAAAGCAGCCGAAATAGCAAAGGTCAAATCAGCATTCGTCAAAGTAACTTAGGATCTTGAGTGATCACCTGGGAGCTGAATTATGATTGAACAAACCAAGCATAGGTAAAGCAAACCATTATGTCTGAGGGCCAGACTAAATATGAGGCAACCTGGGAATGCCACCAGCATCCTAAAGCCTAAAGCGAGTGATTTAAAAATACCATGAGGCCCACCCTTGATGGGGCCCACAACACAGTAGGGCCAGACACTCTTGTCCTCCCCCCTCCCTTTCAAGTGCTGAAATGGCACTTGAAAATGTGCAGGGGAAGGAACAAGAGCGCCTAGTCCTGCTGCCCTTCTGGCCCAGTCAGCACCAGGTTCTCACAGCATTTTAAAATCACTTGCATGCTTTAAAATGCTGGTGACATCCCTGGGTTGCCCCTGACCTGAGCAAGAGAGAATATTAAGAATTGGGTACTGTCTAGTCTCATGTTACAGGTGTAACCATTCTGACATCTGTAAAAGACTTGAACACTATATGTTTAAAACATAGAACAAAAACAAAAAGAAGGGAAAGCTCACACACTCCAGGGCCTCTGTGAAAACTTAGCACATGTGTTGACATTTTTGTTATGATTTGTTCTTTTGTTATGAGCTATTACAAGACGTCCTGACCAGTCCAGGCTAGCTTGAAAGCTATACAAAAATATATATCACGGTGTACAATAAATATATGCTTATGGTAAAACAATTTTATGCTTTATTCTTTTTCTTTTTATATTTTTCAATACTATTGTCTAAATATTGGTATTAAATATTATCAAAAATATATTTCACCCAAACAATACATACAGAAAAATGTTTCCCCCAAACAATACATTGAGTGCAGGTTTACATTCAGACAGCACCTTGTCAGTAACACTACCACTAAGCTAAGCAGGGTTGGCCCTGGTTAATACTTGGGTGGGAGGACCACCATGGAAGTACAAGGTCGCTAGGCATAGGCAGGCAATGGCAAACCACCACTGAATGTCTCTTGCCTTGAAAACCGTACAGGGCTGCCATAAATCTGGTTATTGGATGGTTAGTAATGAGATCTAAAGTCAGCACTTTTATGTACTGGAAACAAGTTAATACTCCAGAGACTAAACGTTCATCTGCCTTTGTCCATCTGCAGAACCTTTTACCAGGTTAACCTTCGTTTGGATTACGTGAGAATCCTAAGGGAAAACTTCGTAGGATATCCAAGAGCCTCTGATTTCTACTTTCTCTATC
Source organism: Gekko japonicus (assembly GCF_001447785.1). NCBI lineage: Eukaryota > Metazoa > Chordata > Lepidosauria > Squamata > Gekkonidae > Gekko > Gekko japonicus. Next base: position 1,157,740 of record NW_015176460.1, on the reverse strand, counting down.
TTTGTGTGTGTGTGTGTGTGTGTGTGTGTAGAATCCCCTGTTGCTTCAAAGGCAAAGAGGAAAACATATTAACACTTTTCCTTTCTTCCTTAATCTTGGTTGGTGGGTGGGTGGAGCTTAAAGGTTTCTTTTAGTGGCATGAAGAGTGTATTTGAGTGGGGGCTTGCTTCTGGTTGTCCAAGGGCTAGCTTTGGTTTCTAGTCACCTAGTAGATTTGCAGGGAAATAGCAAAGGCTTGTGTTGGCCTTAATTTTGCTGCCTCGTGGAGGCCTGTCCCTTACAGCTTTTACTTTATTTTGGAAATTTGGTGTAAAGAACCTGATTTTGCAAATCAGTGATGGCTGTGGTGTAAGGGAGTGGAAATAAAATGATATTCAAATCCTGGCAAACAGAGCATTGCTGTTTTGCTCTGCCTGCTGCCTGGGGAAAAAAAAAACAACCTCCATTTTGCTTAGTTCGAAAGCTTCGGCGAGTAGATAAAATGGGAACCACTCCTTAGAGAGGGTGGGCACGCCAACCTCCCTTGTGGGAGGGCATTAGCTGACGGTTGGATGTCCTGGTCAAGCTTGTAAAGGCAAAACAGCTTTCCGGCTATGAAAAAGAACGCCTGCAATGGATGTTCCGGCCATGCGGTGGCAGTGTGGCGATTGACATACGGGTCTTGAGGCCTGGCCAGCAAGCAGCCATGCGGGAAAATGACGGAGCCAGCCAGAAGACGTCTACACCGGGCAGTGACGGCACGTGCAATTAAAGTGAATATATGTTGTCTTCCCTATCCCCTACAAACATTGTTAGTCCCTTGTCTATATATGGAGTAACTGTACATCGCTTTGAGCCCACTGGGGAAAGCGATTAATAAATGGAAAGTATTATTTATTATTATTATTATTATTATTATTAGTTCCAGGAAATATTGGCACAGGTTGTACCAGATTTTCAGAGCTTCTAGCACCCCTTTGGGTGTTACAGTCATGCATAGCATGATTATGGCCCCGGTCACATGGGAGGATTTGCCCCGCGAAAAGAACGGGTTGAGGGCAGATTAAACCGGTGTGATCAGATGCCAAGCATCTGGCAAGCGTCGCGCACCTGCCCCCAACTCGTTCCTTCTGGCCGAAAACACGGATTTAAAAGATACCTGCGAAACACTAGTACCTACTTGGAAACGCGCAGCACGGGCGGGCATGTGATCACCAACATGCCCGTATCCCATGGTATGTGGGGCCCTGCCACACTGTGCATGCGCACAATTGCGCAGCTGCCCCGCCTTGCCCTTCGTCCCATCACTTCCCCCTCGGCATGTGATCGTGCCGGGGAGCAAATGTGGTGCGGCTTGGGGGATCTGTCTGATCCCAATACCGCGCTTCAATTTGCTGCGGCTTTTCCTGCTAGTGTAACCGGGGCCTATGTACAGTCCTGCCTACCAGCATCATGTGCATGGCATATTGTGGCAGTTGTACTGCAGCAGGCTAGGAACTGTGGCTGGTTCTTAACAATGCCCAGAATCAACCCCCCCACACAAAAAAACCAGAATCAAGGGTTTATTTTAAGGAATGTAATTGATTTATTTTCCTTTTTATGTCTGGTTTTTTTGTTAATACTAAAGGCAGATTACAGAGTTATGCAACAATAAGCAGGAGACCTGCAAGAACTTGCAGGGGAAAATGAGATGCCCCCACTATTTCCTCTTTCCCTTTTTACTTCCCTGAAAGCCCCTATAGCCTCTCCCATTTTCCTGCTTTCTTATTTCCTTCCCACCTATCAGCCAACCTACCTCACTTTTCCCTGGATTGCTCTCCACATGTTGCTGCTTCTTTTTTTCCTTCTGGCAGCTCTGGGATCCTCACCTTTCTCTTCTTTCTTCTCTCCTTCCCATGCCAACCAGCATACCTTTTATCTGCCCCCCCCATCTTTGGCTATGTTTATTATTTATTTACTTCATTTGTACCATAGCTTTTTCCCCAATGGGGACCAAAAGCAGCTTATATCATTCTCCTTGGCTCCCTTACATCCTCACAACAACCCTGTGAGGTAGTGTAAGTAGTTTAGGCTGAAATTGTGTGACTTGCTTCTGTGGCAGGGGTGTGAATTTGAACCTGGATCTCCCAGATTCTAATCTGAAATTCAAACCACTATACCACATTGGCATATGTGAGGTGGCTGCTGTTGAACAGTATCAAACTGCCATGCCTAGGTGAGGCCCCTGCCATACGGCAGGGAAACCACGAAGCAAAAGTGCGGCTAATAGAGCCGCTCCAACGTTGAGACGCTGCGGCGGGATCCCACGGATCCCCTGGCCGCAGCGCCTCTTCTCCCCGGCAAGAGCAGACGCCGGGGAGGACGAGCCCGATGGGAGGGGGAGGCTGCTGAACTGCGCATGCCCGAGCATGCGCAGTACGGCCGGGGGCTGGGATGCAGCGGCGCAAGGACGCGCCGCCGATCCCACGGCCGGCTTGGGGCGCTCCAGACGGCTGCAACCACCTAGATAGGTGGTTCGTTTTTGCAGCGGGGTAGCGCCATTTGGGCCGGATCAGGGACGGAGACGGCACGCTCCCCAGATGTTGAGGTGGGATCGCGTCCGTTTGCTCCGCCCCTGTTCCGTCCCACTCCCGTCCCAAATGGGCTCGTATGAACGGGGCCTGAGTTATGAAATTTGATTGGTGGCAACTCACATAGTGGTTGCTGGCAGGCCTGCCCCAGTGAGTCTTCTCTTAAAGGCCAAAATAGCCTTGGAAATGGATGTCTGCCTTTTATTGACAGAAATCATGGCTTGAAGTCTGGCAATACTGTTGTGGTTGCCTAGCAATGGCCACTGAGGGCACTGTTTCAGAAAGCTACAGGAACTCCTTTTATCAAGTTGGTGTTTTTAACCCCTCCTTTTTAAGATTCCAGCTTTTTCTGCAAACTTTTAGAAAGATCTGTCTTGTCTGCTTGTGTTCCCAGTCTCCTGATTTAACTACCCAGAGATTTGGCTATGTTGAAGATTAGATATGTTGATGTGGGTGGGCATGTTACATGTGCTAATGTATGTAAGAATACTGCAGAAATTTAATGTGTGTCAGAAGAGTAAATCAATAAAATAGCTGAGGAAAGAGTTTGCAAATGGTTGGCCTTGGTGTAATATTTGCATCCATTTTCGCAGATATAAACTAATAACTCCCTCTGTTGGTGTCTGCAATCTTTAAGCTATGGGAAATTCAAGTAGTAAGTGTTATTTTTTGCAACCTGAGGAAAAGGGGGGGAAATAAGAAAGCGATAGTGATGGCAGCATCCTTTTACATAATTATGTAAAAGCAAAATCATGAGTTCTGTGGCATGTATTCACTTGTAAATGTGCATAGGACTGCAGTTTCAAGTTGCCATACAGTGCATGCAAAGAAAGCAAATGTTCACAATTGAAGTTAGCATATGTGCTGTCTAGAACAAGCTGAACAGCGATACCCAGTCAATGGAAAACTGGGATGATAAAGATTTCAGAATGTCTCCCTATAGTGGTAGGGACTTAGGAGGTGTGTGTACGCACTCACACACACACACACCATATTTACTGTGGTTGGTTTTGGAGATTTACTTTGTTTCAAAGTCAATAAGCATGCCACCTGACTCATTGTGAACGGAATTTATGTGTCTAAGGTCAAGTCAAAATCAGTGAAATAAATTCAAATAGTTCTGCTTGTTTAGCTCAAAACCCAGAAGCTTGATGTAATCATCAGAATAAAATAAGCAATGGTTAAAAGAAAAGAAAAAAATCACTGGTAGTGTTTGCCTTTTTTTTAACCCTTGTAGGCGTACTAGAAGTTTATTTTTGCTTGATCGTTCCCAGCCTCCTCCCCGTCTTTTAGAAATGGCAACATGAAAGTTGATTCATGCAAATTCTTTCATTACTCTATTTTTTTTTTAAATCCATTTTTTGAAAAAAAGATAACATATTGTAGAGTAGGTAGGTTTGTGAGATCGGCAGCATCAGACAGTCAGTTCTGAGCACAGCAGCTTCTGTCATAAATGGCCATAGCCCTTCTCCTCTGAAATAAGTGGTGCATAAGAAATTCTATGTTTCTATACAGTGCAGTAACTATCCTACAGTAGCTCAGTCATAAAAAAAAGAGAGCATCTCACGGTCCCCTGGACTACTAAGTGTCAAGCCATGAAGGTTTTTTTTTAAAAAAAATTATTGTTTTTAGTAGAGATGGCAGCCCCCAGGTGGGGGGATCCCCTGGAATCACAGCTCATCTCCAGACTACAGATATCAACCCCCCTGGAGAGAATGGGTGCTCTGGAGGGTGGACTGTATGTCATTGTACCCCACCGAGGTCCCTGTCCTCCCCAGACTCCATCCCCAGATCTCCAGGAGTTTCCCAACCTAGATCTGTCAAACCTGCCCCCCCCATCCCCCACCAGTGACCAGGGTAGACCTGGCAATCCTAGTCTGCAGAAATATCTGCAAGGCTTGTATACAGCCTGTTTTATCATTGCGATTTGAATTCATCTGCCCAACAAGTTCATCAAGGATCAATGAATATTATAAATCAGTTATTATCTTGGCATGTTTTGAACTGGTATACAGATGGGAAACCTATCGAGCTAGTTTGTAAATTTAGGTATTTAGGGGTAATTTTTTCATGCAGCTGTGAATTGGTCATAGCATCTTAGAGATGTGTACACCAAAGCTGCAATAGCGATGATGGCGATTGTCCGATTTTCTTTTACACAAAAGGCGGGCAATTTGTCCCTGTAGCTATAACAATATTTAAGAGCAAAATTGGGTCACAGTTTCTTTATGGAACCCCCTATTTGGATGGAGGCCACCCTGGAACAGATATTGAGTCCTGTGGCACCTTTAAAAGCAACACAGTTTAATTCTGGGTTTAAGCTTTCGTGTGCATGCACACTTCTCCAGATACACTGAAACAAATTCCTCAGGCCTTTCATATAGGCAGGGAAGGGGTTAGTTGCCAGGAAAGGCTATAAGTAGAGCTGAGATTGGATCAAAGCTGTTGGTAAAACCTGTGCATAGCAGCAAATTAGCATACAAATACAAGAGTTAGCAAACAGATGTGAGAACTAAGTTTGAGGCTAGTGGCACTTTTATTTCAATGAGCCCTGTCTATTTCAGTCAGACAGCACTGGATCTCCCCATTTATATATGATATGGCAATGTTACCTTCTTCATACAGGACTACTAAATTATTAGCCAGAATGGAAGTTAAAACTACCCTGGCAGTAATATAGTTTTTGTCAGTAATTAATTATTAAACATAAAAATAGGAGAGTTGATATTTGGCTGATTTTAATTTATCTGGCCTATCAGAGCGAGTTGTTCAAAGTCATTGGGCTATAAGAACAGATTCATTAAAGAAAGAAATCAATTTGAAATGATTATCACAATATCTGATGGCATGCTTCTTGTTGTTCTTTGTGCTTTTATAACAAAATTTCGGTAAAATGTTAGTACTAGTTCTTCCAGGGATTTCAGGCTTATCCACCTTAAAAGTTTGCTGGGTAAGCCAAAGTGAAACCAACAGGATCCTGAAATCTCCATGGTGTGTCAAGAAAGAAAAATGAGGATGGCATGTCAGTGCCTGGCAAAAAATGTAAGCATTGATTCTGACACTGAGACAGGTAGATGGTTTATGTGGATATATTACACTTTTGTAGAACAAATGAGCTGCGGTGGCTCAAGTGGTTAAGACGCTGAACTGCAGGCTATGGGAGGTAGGTAGTTCAGCAGTTCGAGACCCGGGTGCCGCATGACGGAATGAGCTCCCGTCTCTAGTTCCAGCTCCTGCCAACGTAGCAGTTCGAAAGCAAGAAATTGCAAGTAGATAAATAGGTACCACTTTGGTGGGAAGGTAACAGCGTTCCGTGCGCCTTGGTGTTTAGTCATGCCAGCCACATGACCACGGATACATCTTTGGACAGCTCTTCGGCTTTGAAACAGAGATGAGCACCGCAACCCTAGAGTCGGATTCGACTGGCTTTCGAGCAAGGGAACCTTTACCTTTACCTTTTTAGAACAAAGTTAGAATCTGATGACACCTTTAAGATGAACGAAGTTTTATTCAAGGTGTGAGCTTTTGTGTGCATGCACACTTAATCAGACAATGAAATTCAATTACAGTGAGGACACATTTTGCATGCTAATTTAACAAACCACTCCCATATATACAACTATGATATGTAATTCCATTTCATCGTCTGAGGAAGTGTGCACGCACATGAAAGTTCACACCTCGAATAAAACTTTGTTCGTCTTAAAGGTGCCATTGCTTCAGACCAACACCGCTACCCACCTTGACACATTTGTAGTGTTTGTGTCTTTTTTATGATGCAACCACCTTGATAGGGATGGGGATAAAATAGAAATGCTTCAAGAATCCACCAAGTCCATAGAGTGTATTTGAGGGTATTCCTCAGCAGCTGCACTGAATTTGCCTTTTCCTTGGAGAGGTCCTAAATTCTGTGGCTAGAGGCTGGTCTGTGGGTACAGTTGTCATGTTATCTATTTATTTACGTGAATTTCTGTTTTTCTGTGCCACATTTTTGTTCCTTGAATGCCCCAAAGTGACTCACAGATGGTAAACCATAATATATAGTAATAGTTAAACAAAAGCATCAGCAAAAGCACTACAAACAAAACCCTAGGCATAACTGTTACATTTCCTCAAAAGGCTTTCTGAAAAAAAGCTTGCCTCCAGATGACACTTAGAAGGCCTGCTGTGTAAGGATCAGGTACCCTTCTTGGGGGACAGAGGTCCACAGTTGAGGGGTGGCAGCCAAGGGAGCCCTCTTGTGGGGCCCCAGCAACCCAGCTAGGAAGAATGCAGGTGTTCTGAAGCAAGGTTATTTTGGAATGAGGTTGGTACATACAGATGGAGGCTGTCCTTCAGGTACTTTGGACTCAGGTCATTACAGCTTGAATTTCTGGCCCAACTTCAAAGGAGGACCCATGAAGCATATTTCTGAGCCCTAACAATATTCATCATCATCACCATCATCATACCTTTATTGGCATTATAAAAGGGAGAACACTGAGCAAATACATAAAAGAACTAAACATAAAATGAATCACAAATTAAAATATCCCAAGGTTACAGTATAATGCTTTGTATAAAAACGGCAACATATAAAATTTTTGTCACTGAATCAATCAATTATAACAATTTTGTTTAGTGTATCACATGGCATGAGTTTTAGCTAGAATTCAGTGAGTTTACCATTTAGTAAACTACTTTACTGCATTTTGCAGTGGGGCTGGAGGCTACTCCTGATATGATGGTCCCAAACTAAATTATAAATTGTACTAAATTGCTAGTATGTTTTGCCAGTATTACAAACAGCTATGCTAACAAGATATTCACGCATGGTGCCTGCCTGATTTGAAGCAATGCCTTATTTTACCGTAGCTGTTTAGATTTCAGCCAGAGAGTGAGACTCCAACTTTACTTGATTTAATGTAGTAAGTAATGGATGAAATCAATGAGCCATATCTTTGACTCATGTAATTCAGCATAGCTCCATTGATTTCAGCTGAAGGAGGAGTATCCAGCGTGGTATTCCCACATGTCTGTAAACAATGTGATTTTCTAGTTTTGTTATTAAGGTATCAATGACACCATTGTCCTAGACAGCTTGTATTACTTGCAATATACATATTAAGCTTTATTGCTGAAACAGTAGTTTTTAACTAGGGATTTCTAAAGCCAGGATACTGTTTCCTCAAAACAATTGCTTAGTATGAAATGTATGAAACTTTTAAAATTTAAAATGTTGATAAAACAAATTTAGAGTCCAGTGGCACCTTTAAGACCAACAAAGGTTTATTCAAGGTATGAGCTTTCGTGTGTTAGGGTTGGGCATTTCACTGGGCAAAAGACAGTAGGTCAGTTAACTGGTGAAACATTTTCTGATAATGATCCAGTATTTTAAATGCATTATCAGTGTAAAAAAATTACAAATTTTAATCACTCCGATTTGATATTTATACTAATTACACAAATCAGTTAATTGGGATTGTGAAACAATGAAATTAACTTTTTAAAAAGGGTAATAAATTACTGTAACAATAGCAGATATAGTTTCTGTAAATGTGAATCATTCATTGAACTGGTTGTCTGTTATCCATAATTACCAGAGTCAGCCCACAGTTTTACAGAATTATATAGGAACAACAAGTATTGAAAAATGCATCTATGTTCAGTATGAAACAATCCAGTTCCTTGCAACTTGAGTCCCAGCCTTCAGAGGAATGTTAGTGCACAGCCATTTTGCATGGAAGGTGTCTCTGTGATTCCTGCAGCAAGAAAAATAGATTTAATTACTTTATTTCTAGACTCTTTTTTTCATCGAGATTCAAGGTAGATTACAAAATTGAACAATATGCTATAATAAATACAATAAACTGGATTACAAAAATTAAGGGGGGGAGGGGTAAAGCTTGGCCATGTCTTTTGGTACTGATGACTGTTTGTGTTTCTATTCGTGTTCAGAAATGCTTGCAGTGAGTGGCCAGTAGTAGAAAGTTTGCTAGGCTACTAGGTTACTCCAGTTTTCTGCAAGGCTTATGGGTAAGCAGCCCTCATTCCTGCCCTTGCTAACAAATGACACCATAATGACATTCTCAGAGACCTGTCCTTTCACCAATGCTTTGCAATAATTTATGTCAGACTTTTAAGTGATTTTATCTCTCTTTGAACAAGCCATCAGAAGCAGCCATCTCTGCTCTTGGACAGAATTCGGATATTATGGTCAAGTGACTAAAAGTGACTAAAAGAAAAAAAAACTGGATTCAGATAAGATAGAGGTGATGGTAAGGCCAAGGTCCTGAAGTGAGTTCTATTCCCCACTCTGAATGTAATGGCTTCATTTTGACAGTCTCTGCAAGGAGTTTAGGAGTTTGTTAGATCCAGACTTGTTGCTAGAAAATAAGGTCAGCATGATTGTAAAGAATCATTTCCAGTGCAAAAACCGTTTCTCCTTGTCGACTCAGCTGCTCTTGGCATCCATGTTTCTGTAATTTCAAGGCTATACAGCTGCAACCCAAATTGGGATGTATTTTTTAAAATAAAGGTAAGCTGCCACCTTCACTGTGTCTTTCTTTATTGCATGGAAGATTTGATAAGGTTTAATCGCAGTCTGATAATAGGTGGTCCGTTGATAGTATTTGACCAGGCAGTTAAATAAGGTGCCAGTTTGTGTTTTGTTTCATATTACACCCCTCCCTTCAACATGGAGTTTTGTTTTATAATATACTTCTCCCTTAGGAGTGCCATTTCAGACTCTCAAGATAAAAATCAAGAAGAATGTCTATTTTTAAAGGAATTAGTTGGGGATAATTTTGCTTTCTTACAACCCACAATAACTTTAGTCATATTCTTAATAGGATAACATGAAATCTACAGAGATGAATATTTTAGCTGTGCATGGTGGAGGGTGTATGTGAAGTGTTACCCAATGTCCTGTTTGATCACCTTTTCATCACTGTTCCATTATGGTCCTAGGACAAACAGCCAGCTGTTCTTATGCCAGATTTATTAGAAAAACTGGTGTTCCTTTATGGTACCTATGTGTTCCAGCTATTCAGGCATCATATTGCCAGTGCAACAATGTTACTACATAACCAATAACCAATTAGTTTTGTGAGATGAACATTACAAAGCCAATTCAGAGAGAAGGTTTTAGGACACATTTTCACTAGTTCTCTGAATTAAAGTGTAGCATGTTGTGCAGGTTCTTAAAGAAGATTTCATGAAAAGTACCCCCCACCGTGCCCCAGCCCTACATATCAGTTTAGGACAGTTGGACAGTTTTTAACTTGAAGGGATTTGCGCTTTGGGTATGCATTCCTAGTATGTTGCCTGCTTCATTGTTTGTAATGAGAGTCGGTTTGCCTGTAGAATTAGTGAGCTGGCCAGAGATATCTGAGCTCCTGAGGAACAATCATATCTGGCAGGTTAATGGGACCCCCCTAGAGCCAAGATGGATGATATGCTGATCCTACATGATCAGTTCCTGGGCGTTATCTGGGATAGCAAACACATCATATGTTGTGTTGCCAGCTCCAGGTTGGGAAATACATGAAGATTTTGGGGTGGAGCCTGAGGAGGGCAGGGTTTGAGGAGAGGAGGGAGATCAGTGGGATATAATGCCACAGGTTCCACCTTTCAAAACAGCCATGGCCTGGAGATCAGATGTGATCCCAGAAGCTTTCCAGCCACCACCTGGAGGTTATAAATTATAGAAAATACAAAAACAGAGGGTCACCAGTGTTAGGAAGATACGCAAAAGTATGTAACACTGTGTATAACAGATGTGGGCTCTTTTTGTAGCAGGTACTCATTTGCATATTAGGCGACACACCCCTAATGTAGCCAATCCTCCAAGAGCTTACAGTAGCTCCTGTAAGAAGAGCTCTGTAAGCTCTTGGAGGATTGGCTACATTGGGGGGGTGTGGCCTATTATGCAAAGGAGTTCCTGCTACAAAAAGAGCCCTATGTTTAAGGTAGATCAGTTTTGTGCTTTTTATTATTCTGTTTTTAAGTTTTCTGTACTGTTATATAGATATTGCTGTCAAATATGATCAAAACCAGGTTTCACAATACATCAAAGTACAGGTTTACATTCTGTTCAAACATTCAAACAGCACCTTGTCAGTTTCACAATCACTAGTCCCACAGGACTCTAGTAATTTACCCGTTTGGAATACAGTCCTTTTCAGGGACCATGATATATATAAAGGACATAAGGTGCAATAATTTCTCTTTGTGAGCACAAGACTCTTAAGGTAGCAGCATATTTTTTAGGGTTCCATCAGAACGGAAATAAATAAAATATCAATAGAATTTCATTCATCCTTATTTATAATTATTAAAATTATTAAAAGAGCTCACTTACCCCCTCGGCAGCAAACTTAATAACCTATCTAGGATAGCATATCTCTCAAGTTCTATCAAGCAGCTGCAAATTTGGGGTTTTGCTCAGTCTATTTCTTTCATTCCAAGCCTCATAATCAGGAGCAGCTGTGTAAAACACACCTTTCCTTAAAGTGCCCATGAGTTTTATCATCCTTGTTCCAATATACAATTCATGGAATAAACATTCTCTTGGGGCTCCATCCATATTAAAATCGTACAGTTTAGAGCAGGCATAACCCTTCTGAAAATGCTTATTTTTCAACAATGCAGACAGTCATAGTACCGGTATAGTTTAACCAAAAAACCCTACGTGATATGGGCTGGCATGAACTATATACACATTGAGGGTTTATTTATTTATTATTTATTTATTAAAATTTTATCCCACCCTCCCTGCCGTGGCAGGCTCATGGTGGCTTACAATATATACCAATAGGTGTATACTTAAGCTGCGGTGGCTCAAGTGGTTAAGACGCTGAACTGCAGGCTATGGAAGATCGGTAGTTCAGCAGTTCGAGACCCGAGTTGCCGCATGATGGAGTGAGCTCCCGTCTCTAGTTCCAGCTCCTGCCAACCTAGCAGTTCGAAAGCAAGAAATTGCAAGTAGATAAATAGGTACCGCTTCGGTGGGAAGGTAACAGCATTCCGTGCGCCTTGGTGTTTAGTCATGCCGGCCACATGACCACGGAAACATCTTCAGACAGCACTGGCTCTTCGGCTTTGAAACGGAGATGAGCACTGCAACCCTAGAGTCGGATTTGACTGGCTTTCGAGCAAGGGAACCTTTACCTTTACCTTTTATATACATATACATGGATGGATGGCAGTATCAGAAGTAGGGCAAGTGTATCAGATGGGGTGGAAAGCTACATTCCTTGCCACATGCAGAATTGTGGATGTGAGTAATGTAGTCTGTCTGATATCTGCGCCTGCAAAAGCGTATCCTACTGTGAATTTTGGTGAAATAGTTGTAAGGGAGTTGAATGGTTAGACACTGTAATTCTAATTTTTTTCCGTGTTCAACACAGCTTTCAGAATTAAGACAGTCATTTCAGTCAGTTCCCTAAAACGGTGTGAATGGTTTATTGTGTTAGTCTATGGGACCAAAGTGGTTGAGTTTGTTACTCTAGGGTCAATGGTACAGAGTTTTATTCAAATAAAGTTTCAGCTCTTAATAAATAGAATATTTGTGCTGGCAGTTCTGCTGAGTCTGTGAAAATCCATGGAGATATTTTAATGGCATGGAGCTGGCTGATTTATGGAAAACAAGATGATGTCCAATTGCCTTTCTTGTATAAACACAGTCCAATATCTGTAATTCTGGTAGAGTCACTGCAGTATCATAAAAAATGAATGGAGCGTGTGGGAGAGAAACAGGCACAGTATGCTAGTATGGCTTAATTTAAGACCTCTGACACCTAATTTAGCAACAAAGTTTCTTCTAAAATACATGTTTGTTTGAACAAACTCTGTTAAAAATACAGAAATACTTCACTTTCAGATAATCGCCTTGCTTTAAAATGAAAGCAAAGGAACAAGTGTGCCTACATTTTGAAGTTTTCAATGTTTATGCTGTTAACCACTTGCTGGGATTGTTTATTTTAGCTATTTTTATATCAGGACAAGGAGCATAACCTTGTATGATGCTTACAATAATGTTATGTTCTCTGTGCTCCGCAGTGTTTACAAAATGACACCCAATAACTTTGATCTTTGGAATAATAACATTCCTCTTATAGAGCAGAGTTCTCTAGAACTGGGCATAGAAGTTTAAAGGACTTCAGCTGTACTGAAAGATTATGGAATGAAAGGAGCTTTTCAGCCTTCTTTCCTTTAAAAAAAATATTTCCCATATAGTTGTCTTAGCTATTTGTCTTCTATTGGGCTCCAGTTACAAGAGACACCCAAATTAGCTTTTTTAATGCCCAAAATCTAAGGCGTGAGATAATTCTGACCAGTGCCATGTATGTTCAAATGTCAAATATTTTGTGTTCATGGGATACTGTGTACACCATTTTGGTAATGGAAATACCCAGAACTCATGGAATACTGATGTAAAGACCTTGGGGCAGAGACTTTTTCTGCTTCTATAAAGAAGTTTTAGGGGCACTAATAACAGTATAAAAGTTCACAGTTCCTTAGTCATAGTAGTAAATTAGTTGGATCAAGCAATCCTTAGACACAAATATCAGAAATATTTCCTGTATTCATCTCCAACTCCAGGTTAGGAGATTCTTGGACATATCTGGGTGGAATGTGGGGAGGGCAGGGTTTGAGAGGAAACCTTTGGGAGTGTGTAATGCCATACAGTCCACTCTCTAAAGAAGCAATTTTCTCCCGAAGAACTGATCTCTGTAGTCTGGAGATCAGCTGTAATTCTGGGAGTTATCCAGGCCCCACCTGGAGGTTGGCAACTATAATCCAGCAGTGTCTTACATTCTCCAGGAACACTGATCAAAGGGGTATGGGAACTGATGACTAAGAAAAGAGATGTTTGCTGGGGGGGGGGGGCATGATCGAAGTTTATAAGGTTATGCATGGGTTAGAGAGAGTTGACAAAGATAACTTTTTCTATATCTCCCCAAATACTAGAACTCGAAGGCATCCAATTAAGCTGATGGGCAGTAGATTCAGAACCAATAAAAGGAAATACTTCTTTAAACAGAGAGGGATTAAAATCTGGAATTTGCTGCCAGAGGATGTCGTGATAGCCATGGGTACAGACAGCTTTAAAAGGGGATTAGATAGATTCATGGAGGATACGTCTGTCAGCGGCTACTAGCAATGGGAACTAAAGGGAGCCTCCAATGGGAACTAAAGGGAGCCTCCAAGTTTAGAGGCAGTCAGCCCCTGAATCCCAGTACCTGGAGGCAGCATCAGGGGAAGGCCTCGGCCTCTATGCCCTGTTGTTGGCCCTCACTGGATGGCTACTGTGTGAGACAAGATGCTGGACTAGATGGACCACTGGTCTGATCCAGCAGTGCCCTTCTTATGTTCTTAATTGGGTGAACCAATAGTCAAGCAGGTTGGGAGGCTGGGCTGAGGAGGGAGAAAAGGCCAAATCAGCAGTCACCTCCTTCCTTTCTGTCAGCAAACCTCCACTGATGGAAGAGCAGGAAATGTGATTTCTGCCCCTTCTGAAGTATAGCCACATGAGCCACGTGGCTGTTAGTCTATGTGGGTCCTGCAGCCTGGGGGATCAACTTTCCCTGGGTCAGATGGGACTGCTGGGGCCAGGAGTCTATCATGATCTTTTGTTGACAGATCACTGGATGCAAGCCAGTGTATGTCTTTGTTGAAAACTGTTGGTCAGAATGTTAAATTTACAAAAACTGTGATTTACAGGGAGAGGAAACAAATTACTAGCGATTTAAATGTTTAGAAAGCAGCTTCCTGCTTTAAAGGTCATGCTTATTTATGCTAATTTTAAAATATATATCTCAGTGTTCTTCTTCCCAAAGCAGCTTATTTCGTCATTTGCTCCTTGACCTTATAACAAAAACCCCATGCGGTGGGTCAGGCTAAGAGATTGTGATGCACATGTTTCCATGGCAGAGCAGAGATTTGAACCCAGTTATGCAGGTCCAATAGGGGCCGCGGTGGCTTAGAGGTTAAGACGCTGAAGCTGCAGACCGGAGGGTCTGCAGTTCATCAGTTCAAGACCCTAGTGCTGTGTGACGGAGTGAGCTCCCGTCTCTGGCCCCACCTCCTGCCAACCTAGCAGTTCGAAAGCAAGAAAATGCAAGTAGATAAATAGGTACCACTTCGGTGGGAAGGTAACAGCGTCCCGTGCGTCTTGGTGTTTAGTCATAACGGCGACATGACCATGGAAATGTCTTCAGACAGCACTGGCTCCTCAGCTTGGAAACGGAGATGAGGACTGCCCCCTAGAGTCAGATTTGACTAGCTTTCAAGCAAGGGAAACCTTTACCTTTACCTATGCAGGTTCAGTACTCTAACCACCGCACCATGCCACCTCTCAAGTTTGCATCAAGCAGATCTATCTGAGTGCACAAAACATCAATAGTCAGACCAGAGATTTATCTAGTTGGTCATTGTTTTTCAAACAGTAGCCAGCCAGAAGCTCCTGAGAAGCTCACGAACAGGCCATAATTAAAACACAGTCTTTCTGTTTTGTTTCTCCCCCTGCCCCCCGCTAATTGATTTAATCACAGCATTGCAGTGCACTAGGAGTAAGGAACATGCTGGGTATAATTAAGAAAATGAAAGTGCAGTGCACATAGCGTTGCAGTGCCTAGAATATCTCTGTAGTCTCCTGAGAGGAACAATACCTACCAGGCTGCTAGAGTGTACAGGAGGACCAATAAAGCAGAAACAGACGGGAAGTAGTTGGGAACAGGAAAAAGCAGGAGTCCAGTGGATGAAAGAAAGATTGGAATGTGCAAGAGTCAGGGCCAGCTCCAGCTTATTTTGCACCCTAGCCGAGGATCCCTTCTCTCCCCCCCCCCCGCGCCCACTAATTTTAAAAAATAAATGCATTTTAGGAAGAATGAAAAACACAAATAATCAATAAACTCCCAGAGTACAGGGCCGGGTGCAGTTTGGTGCCCCTAAGGGCCGTCCCGCTCTAGGCGATTGCCTAGTTTGCCTAGTGAGTGAGCCGGCCCTGGCAAGAGTAAAAGGAGGAAGCTCTGGAGAGGGACAGTTGGATACAAATGAGCTGGAATCCTTCCTCTCTAGTATACACGTCGACTACATTTATAGGTAAATTCAGATGGGTAGCTGTGTTGGTCTGAAGCAACAGAACAAAGTTTTAGTCCAGTGGCACTTTCAAGACCATCAAATTTTAATTCTGGGTATAAGAATTAAACGTTGTTGGTCTTAAAGGTGCCACTGGACTCAAACTTTGTTCTACATTTATAGGTGTTCAGCTAATGAATGATTACATGAGATTATGAATCTGCCTTACATTGAACCAAATCATTTACACTTAGGCCAGTATTCATTCCAATCCGAAACTGGCTTCCTTGAGGTCCCTTAATGGGACACCGTTAGAGGTTGCCTGAAAAGCACAAGATCTGCTACTTTGCTAAGGCCTCTGAACTATTAACTATTCACACAGTCTTAGGGAACTTCCATTTCCCATCATAATGACACTGAATCCAAAACCAAAATAAACCTGTATATGAAGGGAAACTACTGCCATAGTGGTTTGGAGGCATTACTGCAAGAAGTCAATCAAATCACCCAGTTTTGCTAAGGGTAGACTATACAGACGCAACGATGCCTAGATTACAGGGTACACCGGCTGGTTGTTTAGCACGGAATGGGCCTTCAGCCCAAATGTTGTTGATATGGCAGCAGGAGCAAAACATCATGTGATAGACAT
>NW_015176460.1:1103530-1141434 GCF_001447785.1 Gekko japonicus | reverse complement strand
TTTGCAAGGCTGCCATGGCTGACATTAGCAGAGCTCACTACATCTCCATATTTTTTGTGCCTTCGCAATATATATTTATGAATAGCCTGCTTAATTGCAGGATCAAACATGGCATTATCTGTGTAGGACTGTTGTAAAGAGTCAAGCACTTTCAGTGTTATGAAGTAGTGTAATAAAAAAAGGTCATTATCATCTGCATAAGGGATCCAAATTGCATAATATGGAAGTATGCCTTGTTTTATTAGTGCATGACAAAATGGCATGTTTATTGCTGCCGAAAGGAATATTTCTGGCAGCATTTCAACCAATACATTTTGGCTTATCACGTGTGTGGGGTGTGTGTGTGTGTGTGGGGGGGGACTAGAGGGTCTACACGAGTGACTTGTAACCATGTGAATGTATCTTAAAGGGCCAATTCTCAGTTGTCTTCTTAGATCTATTTCTGACAGCATTTCAACCAATACATTTTGATTTGATTTATCGTGTGTGTGTGTGTGTGTGGGGGGGGGGGGACTAGACAGTCTACATGAGTGGCTTATAATCATGTGACTGTATCTTGAATGGCTACTTTTACTCTCAGTTTTCTTCTTAGATCTTTATGTCAAACAGATGTACCCTCCCTTCAAGTGTAAAAGGCTACAGACATGTAGAATTCATATAATCATAGAGCCGGAAGGGACATCCAGGGTCATCTAGTCCAACCCCCTGCACAATACAGGAAATTCACAACTACCTTCCCCCTACACCCCCAGTGCCCCTGCTCCATGCCCAAAAAAATGGCCAACCCCCCCCCCCTCCATGATCCCTGGCCAAACTGGCCTGGAGAAAATTGCTTCTTGACCCTAAAGTGGCAATCAGCATTTCCCTGGGTGTGTAAGAAAGAGCCAGGAGAACTAAGCACTGATGCAACCCTTCCTACTCTCCCTCTCATGATCTGCCTAAGTTCACAGAACCAGCATTGCTGTCAGATGGCCACCTAGCCTCTGTTTCAAAACCTCCAAAGGAGAGCCCACCACCTCCTGAGAAAGCCTATTCCACTGCGGCATGGCTCTAACTGTCAGGACGTTCTTCCTAATGTTTAGCTGAAAACTCTTTTGATTTAATTTCAAGCCATTGGGCCTGGTCCAACTTTCTGGGGCAACAGAAAACAACTCCACACCATCCTCTATATGATACCACTTCAAGTATTTGAAGGTGGTTGTCATGTCACCTCTCAGTCATCTCCTCTCCAGGCTAAACTTTCAGAATTAGGTGTGTTTTCTTTTAAAAAATAAAGAAGCAGCAGATTTTAGTGAAAAAGTGGCCAGTTCTACATATTTACCAATTATACTTCACAGAACATCTATGGCATACTTTGGTGTGAGTAAAGAGAGAAGTTACCCCAGAGCTGGCTCTGAAAGATATCTGGATCAGCATCCTGGCTCTTCCTTTGCTCTGTGCTGGTATATACGATCTGTTTATATGATAGTCACTGGAGGACAAAATCTCCTTGGGATGCATGATGTCCCCTCCCTACAGTACATTAGAGAAAGGCTGCCTTTTATTGCGAAAATCTTTTCCCAATTAAAACTTTGCACGTTCTCGATCCTGTTTAGTTTAAGATATTTAGACATGAAGATATGTCTTTAAATAGTTTAGATATTCATTTATCTTATTGGTTTGTCATGTCTGAAAAATCTTCATTTTTCTGTAAAAATAGCTTTAAAGAAAGACATATTATTCTTTTAAATCCAAGGTTTAAATGTATAGCCCATCAAGGTCAATAGCAATGCTTTTGTGATTACAGCGATTCCAGATGGCGCTTCACAACAATATTAGCTGAACTTTCTGTAATATAAGGGAAATCTGCCTACGTGATAGCCGAGGTGTGGGGCCCACTTGCTTTCTCTGCAGTGGATGCAGCCCAAACAGAAACGTTAACTCGCTAATGCACCTGCAATGTGATAGCTGCTCTGCAGGATAAAAATAGCACACCATCCATTAGACCAGAGCAGCTTTTCCCTCCTTAACAAATTGTGCACTTCCTTCATGTTATTTTTATTGCCCAGATTCTAGATTGCCATGTATAATTCCTCTTACATTTTAGTTAAGGTAATTGTAACACTAGAATTTATTTTTTTAAAAAAATTAAACTGCTTATAAATAGGGATTGCATATGTCCGGTGCTTGACAAGCTGCTCTTCTTCCATACTTCTTGCCCCCTGCCACCATCTCGTCCTTTCCTTGATGGAAGCTGCCATCAAGTCACAGCTGACTTATGATGACCCTGTAGGGTTTTCGAGGCACAAGATGAACAGAGGTGGTTTGCGATTGCCTGCCTTTGCACAGCAGCCCTAGATTTCCTTGGTGGCCTCCCGTCCAAGTACTAGCCAGGTGCTAGTTTCAGTGACGATATTATTTTTAGCTAGGCAACCAGTTTTACCCTATGTTCTTATGTAGGCCTATGATAATTTTCACAGTTTCATTCTAAACAAGCTTAAACGTTCCCACTAGAGGGGGAAGTGGGTGAGAAACTGGGGAGGGGGAATAAATAAATGGATGTGTTTCTCTGGCTGCGGTCACACGCAACATTAGCCACGCAAGAGATACGGAAGACAGGCGGAGTTTCCGGGCGCGATCTCACCAGCACATCTGGGGAGTGTAGCGCTTCTGTGGCACAACCGAGGCTTCCTCCCGAAACCGCGCAGCAAAAAACTAGTACCTCGGAGGTACTAGTTTCCGGAAACTGCGGGGCAAGGGCGGGCGTCTGATCGCGTTTCCGGTGGCATCCGGCGCCCGCCCATGTCCCCTTGTGAAAAAGGTTTTTTTTTTCCCCAAGTCCCCGTGGTTGCGCACATGCACCCAACGGAGCATGCGCATTCGTAGTGAACACAAAAAAAGAATACTAGTTCGCCGCACCGCGCACTTCTTCGTTGCGCGCAGGCATGTGTTGTGATCGACGCCTCTCCGTAACCACAGAAGCTCCACGGTACCTCCACAGAACCTCCACAGGAGGTATGATCGCTTTACTGCGTGTTAGTTTGCCCCAGGGCAAACAGCCACGCTTCCCCCCCCGCAGTTTCCTGCCCGTGTGACCGGGGCCTCTGTCTCTTTTTCTGTGTGTGGGCACACAAGCACACATAATACAGATTGAGAGAGTTTTGTTTGAGATTCTAACCAGGCCCAGAGGTTCATATTAGCTCTGTACTTTCTTTCACTGTTCCTCCTAGCAATGCTGCCTGACTGCTACAGCCATGTTTATGCCCCCCGCATGCATTCATGGGCCAGGGCAAAGACGGCTGCTTTATAAACACAGCCATTTCCAGGGTCTACAAAGAATCCACTCCCTTTATCAGAATCTGTGCCTGGCTGTAGTGATCTGTGGCTCCACTTTTAGGTGCTTGCAGTCGATAGATTGAAAAATTAGGATTGAGAAAGCATACTAAACCAATTGTGAATGCAGCAAATTGCTTACAATAATATGTTGATGTAGCAAAAGAAAAAAACCCTCTTGATGATATTTTCCAGCCACAAATATTATATATACTGCTACGCTGGCTGATCTGGCTGTCAGAATTACGAGTTCAGGGCCCGTATGCTTAACAGAGGTTTATTTGCAGCACAGTTCGCCCTCATTTTCTATTCTATTGTTTATTGCTACTGAATTTTCAAATGTGCAGTGTTTATTTATTTAAAGGTTTATGTGCCCACCTTTCTCGTGAACATTTTTCCAAGAGAAATCAAAAGACAAAAGTGGTATTAATCCACAAGAAGAGTTATTATTTGTTTCCGAGAGGATACAGCCATCAGTTGCATGTCTCTTTTTCCACTTACATATTTAGGTTTCAATGCATATACGGCACAACCCAGCCAAAGTTAAACCCCCATTGATTTCAGTGGAGAGTTAACCATGTGCTCAATTTTTTTTCCGTTGAAACCAATGGAAACTGAAAATGCTCAGATCTGGGTAAACAGTTTACTTCTACTGGAATTTATGTAGAGGGCACCTCAACATAGGTTAAAGCATTTAGTTGGGAACAGCATTTAGATCCTGAAAAATATAAAATTAGAAAGGTACAGAGAAATCAGCTGCACATTCTAGGCTACTACAAACCCTCCAAAGGAAGAAACTGCATTATAGGTGGCTTCACAGTTCTCAGGTTCCAAAGCTCCCTCCAGTGGATATTGCCACGGCAGATTTACAGCTTGAGTAACAACCTCCCCCTTCCCATGTGTTCTGGTCAAAACTAACAAGCCAAGTGCTGAAGAACAGATATTGATCTCATAAATGACAGTAGACCTTGCTACATTTTGCAGAACACACTGTAACAGCTCATGGGTACAATTTTTTAATGTAACTCTAAGAAGATTGTTACCTCGCATATTATAGAAATGAAAAGTAGAGCCATTGACTATAGTGCCAAATCAAGCAAACTAACAAAACACTCTATCTTTCCTTGAACCGGTATAAAGCTTCTGGCTCAGCTGAGCTGTCAACGTCCAGGTGGGGCCTGGAGATCTCCCAGAATTACAATTGGTCTCCAGACTACAGAGATCATTTCCCATTGAGAAAGTGGCTGCTTCAGAGGGTAAACTTTATGGCAGTATATCCCTCTGAGGTTCATCCCCTCCCCAAATCCCCCCCCCAGAATCTACCCCCCAAATCTCCAGCTATTTCCCAACCCAGAGTTGGTAACCCAATGACTGAGAGAGTGTTTTAGTTTACTAGTTCAGTATATACAGCATGTTTCTGTGATAGATGTCGTCTAAATAGTTATGGGATATATAATTCCCCTTTTTGTGATTGGGGAGGTAGAGTACAAGAATTATACAGATTTTGTGCCACAGTAGATGTTACAAAGATTTGTTCTCTGCTAGAGATAATCATTGATTTAAATGCACTTTTTTAAAAAAATGACCAGAGTAATTGTTACTAAGAATGCATGAAAATGCATCTCATATAAATTTATGTGTGTTTGTGTGATTTGAAGTGGCAAGAAAAACTTTTTTGTTTCTAAGGACAGGTAATATCATACACACACACACACACACACACACACACACACATAGTAGGGATAAGGCTCGTTGTGGGGAGAAATACAAGGAGCTCTAGAAGGAAGCTCCAGGTGAGTGTCCCGGCTGTGGCTGGTGGAGCGGCAAAGGGAAGGGGAAAATAGAGGGAGGCAAGTCATGTTTATTTCCTTCTGCTTAGCTATAAGGCAGGGCTGTCTCAAGTCATTTTGCTGCCCCAAGTGGGTAGTATGGGAGGACAGCCTCATGGTAACAGGTATGGTTTCCTCCACCCCTGACTTATATTGATTTGGGGTTATG
Organism: Gekko japonicus; assembly: GCF_001447785.1. Classification (NCBI taxonomy): domain Eukaryota; kingdom Metazoa; phylum Chordata; class Lepidosauria; order Squamata; family Gekkonidae; genus Gekko; species Gekko japonicus. Next base: position 1,136,124 of record NW_015176460.1, on the reverse strand, counting down.
CAGTGGCAGCTAAGGTAGAAAAGCGCCTCCTCCTATGCCATGTCTTCTGAGTTCCAAGGGTCTGGAAAGCAGATTACACAGTTGCCAACTCTGGGTTGGGAAATACCTGTAGATTTGAGGGGTAGAGCCTGGGGAGTGAAGGGGTGGGGAGGGACCTCAGCAGGGTATAATGTCAGAGTCCACTGGCCAAAACAGCCATTTTCTCCAGATTGGGATATGTATTTTACCTCAGGACACATTCAATGACTCCCAACAGCAACAGCAAACTGTTTAGAATGTTAGAGGCAAAGGCCAATCAGGCCGCATATGCAAACCACCTCTGTGTTCGACTGGCTATTGCGGGGGAAAGGAACAGCAAACTGTTTGGAATGTTGGAGGCAGGACTCAGGCAATGCAGCCAGTGGATAGGGACAGCTTCTGAGTGACACATCATAGAGCTAACTGATTTAGGAACGTGTGGAATGTTCAGAAAGTGCCACCCCACTTCACAATTATATATAAGTGGATATATACACACACACACTTTCACCACATTGATATCCTCATATTTTAGAAAAAGAAGAAGAGAAGAGATTGGATTTATACCCTGTCCTTCACTACCCAAAGGTGTCTCAGAGCAGCTTACAAACTCCTTTCCCTTCCCCTCCCCATAACAGACACCTTGTGAGGTAGGTGGGGCTGAGAGAGCTCTTGACAGAAACTGCTCTTTTTCAAGAACAGCTCTTATCAGAACTAAGGCTTGCCCAAGGTCATCCAGCAGGTGCAAGTGGAGGAGTGGGGAATCAAACCCGGTTCTCCCAGATTAGAGTCCACGCACTTAACCACTACACCAAACTGGCTCTCTCAGTAGGCAAAACCCCCCATCCAAGCTGGTGGCTAATCTGCCAGAGGGGGAAAAATTCCTGCTCAGGCCAAAAATGGGAGACCAGCTTGCCCCTACTCTGAAATAAAGGGAGGATGGGTGGTTGACTCCCTTGCTGATCATCAAAATTAGAAGGGAGTGGAGCTGATGCCTGCTGTTATGTAGACTTAATTCCTTGCTCCCCAAATCTATCACAGTGTCACGCTATATGACTCATCCTTCCACTGCTGTAGCAAACCATACTCCTTCTCCGTTGCCTTTCTCAGTCCAGATTCAGTAGCTGCCTTGTGTTCCTGTAGAGGAGTTAACATATGAACCAGGAGAAGACACAACCAAATATATTAATGACAGCGACTGTATGACTGTGGTGGCTTTGTAGAACTGAGAGCCAGTTTGGTGTAGTGGTTAGGAACGTGGACTCTAATCTGGAAGAATCTGGTTTGATTCCCCACTCCTCAACATGCAGCTGCTGGTGTGACCTTGGGTCAGTCATGGCTCTCAGAGCTGTTCTCTCATGAGCAGTTCTTGAGAGAGCTCTCTCAGTCCCACCTACCTCACAGGATGTCTGTTGTGGGGTGGGGAAGGGAAAAACGATTGTAACCTGGTCTGAGACTCCTTTTGGTAGTGAAGGGTGGGGTATAAATCCAATCTCCTTCTCTTCTTCCTCTTATTCTTCCTCGTCCTCCACTACTACTACTAGTACTACTACTTCTTCTTCTAGAAATTGGGTACGTAGTTCAGGAGAGGAGAAAGGATCCATTTTTGACAATTCTCCCCTTCCACTTTAGATATTCACCCCAATGTTATTCATGTGTGTCCCCCTAGAAGCAGCATTTCAGGAGTTCCATTCCACGACCAGAACTCTAGTAACAGTATCCAACCCACTGCATATTCTTCAAGCTCACAGACTTCTAGTTCACAGGTACACATCATCACAAGCAAGCATCAATTTAAGGAGCTTTGCATTTAGGAAATGTGGTGGTCCAGTATCCCTCTATTAGACAGCCATCGATTGGTCCTTCCTGTGTACAACCATATTTATGGTCTATACAAATTCATATGGATTTTATACCATTTTAATTGTCATGGCTTGCATCAAAGAATCCTTTATTATTTAGCTCTGATTCAGAACTGTGCAAATCTTAAATATTTGATTCACCTGATGATTCAATTACAGTGTTATTTCTACTTAAGTCTAAATAGTAATCCCATCTATCTATATTTCTTATCAGCCATCTCTGTTCTATTATGCAGTAGACACCCTTTGTTTCCTACTGTGATATGCATCTGCCCCGTTACTTCTGTTTCATTTAATATCCTTATTGCAAGCATGTGTTTTGAAAAGCACATCAGTTAGTGTGTTTGATTGACTGCTCCTTCGTTGTGACTGAACCCAAATGAGATCTGGAGAATTATGTAAAATCCCATTATCAGGCCTCCTGTGTTAGGCAAATGCCAATTGGCTAACTGCAAAAATGAGAGTCATATGTGTTTGGCTGACAAGAATGGAGACAGATGGATAGAAATAAACAGTTTTACTGAGAAGCAAAAGTGCTTCAAGTTGGCTCACTGGCAGATGCTGAACAATCGTAAGCCTCTAGCTTTCTTGCAAAAGTACAGTATAAGGTCATATTGGATGGAAATAATTTATTCCTTGCACAAAAAACAAAGCAGCACTTGATCTAAAGCAACCCTTTGATTATTAAGGTTTTGGTTTTCACCACCATGACTGCTTCTCAGATTGATTATAAAGGAAAAGAGAATTGGATTTACTAATGTGTTCTGCCAAGGGAAAATTTGTGTCTCTTTATCTCTTATGTTCTTTGTATACCCCTGGGAGAATGGTCTCCATTGTTGCACATTTAACTGTGATCATTGAAAACATTTATTTCATTGATTAATTACTGGTTTTCAAGATTAGGGGGCAGCTAAGTAGGGTGTGCTTCAGGGACCAGATGTGCTCATTCAACATAGCTAATCCTCACAAGTTAAAGAGGGCCTGGAACTCAGCCAGCCTGCACAGGTCCCATCTGTCTGCTCTAAAGATAAGGATAATCACTCGTGCACATATTTTATCAAGATCCCTCCCCCCCACACACACACAAACGCATATTTTGGTGCGAAATACCTAAATAGAAAGCAAAGAAAGGCACTGGGCTGTATTCTAACCAGAGATCCACAGATTTTGCATGGCCTGCTTTGCTAGCCAGGATTTGTAGTTGTCACTCCCCACTTCCCCTCGAATCCTCCAAATTATCTGGGACATGCCTAGAATTCATTGGCTCAGAGAGATCAGTCTTTCTCAATTTGGCCAGGCTTTGGAGCTCCTCAGAAGGAACAAGAACATCTCCCCTTTCCTCCTCTGAATTCCAGAGGATTTGGAAAGTGCAAAGAACGTTGGGGATGGGAAGGGATCATCTGTGTGGAGATATTTGTTGGCAGATTTTTGTTGCTTTAACAAAGGGTCTGTGATTCCCACTTGGCACACAGTGAAGAGTCATTTTTCTCCCTATCTTCTTTTTGATTTCACTGAGAATTTGGGAAAGGGAAGATGTGTCTTTGTTTTATGAAAGATGGCCAAGAATAGATGGTTGCTAGGAAGGTTGATGGAGGTTGTTGATGATCTGGCAACTAGATGTATGGACCTACAGGGAAGCAATGCAAGCTAAGAATGGAATCTGTGCAAGTTATCTGGGAAAAGGCCCCTTGAGTATTATGGACTGACTTCTGAGTAAATGTACGTTGATGCATTTTATGTCTTGTGCTCATTCATGTAATGTTTGTGCATGAACATGAAGACATCCTGGAGCATGCAATCAAACATATTCTTACGCTATATCTGCTGAATTACATTTTCCACTCTTGATAGTATAGTTTTTTTTCCTAGTATATATTTAACCAGAAAAACAAACACTTCTAAATCAGTGCAGGACAAGGTAATACAAAATAAATGGGCACAGCTGGTGGATGATAAACTTCAGCAATGCAGAATGAAGAGAGGAAGCAGCCTCCAGCTGTGATCCTTAGTCTGAGAATAGGGGGTCTCAAAGTGGTGTCCCTGTTTTCCTGTGTGAAATGCTGGAGGAAGAGATCAGGGTCCTGTGGGCCCTTATGCAGTTCCGCAGGGCCTGCAAGACGGAGCTCTTCCGCCAGGCCTTCAGTTAGGAGGAGCCGCCTTGATAGAGAACCCTGTCCTCTGAAGCCATCAGAACAGCCTGTGCCAGCTGCATAAGGTTAGATCTATGGGCTGACCGCTAGGATGGTATACTGAAGGTTGGCCACCATGTTTTAAAATTGTTTAACATTTCTTTATTTATTAGTATCATCAGTGTCAGCACCTTTTAATGTTAGAATGTTTTATATGGTTTTAGGATTATTTAAACTGTCTATTGTGTGTTTTATTCTTTCTGTAAGTCGCCCTGAGCCAGCTCTGGCTGGGAGGGCGGGGTATAAATTTGTTAATAAAATAAATAAATAAATTTTAAAAAAATAAAAATCCATCTGAAATGGACGGATACCTCATTTAGAATGAAGTTCTGGTCTGGTGCCATTATGAAACATACTAGTACCAAACAAGGCTCACTGTTCCTGTTTTGCTTTGCTGTTTCCAGGGTCGATGCTCAAGGGAGAACTGCAAATATCTTCACCCACCACCGCACTTAAAAACACAGTTGGAGATCAATGGACGCAATAACCTGATTCAGCAGAAGAACATGGCCATGCTGGCCCAGCAAATGCAACTAGCCAATGCCATGATGCCTGGTGCCCAATTACAACCAGTGGTGAGTGCCGGTTGACAGTCCTTCACTTGCGTCCTGGTTGCACGGCCCCTCGTTTTCAGTAACAGTGGCACTTCTGTGGATTTGTTATAGATACATAAGTTGTTAAACAGAACAGCCAGCGGAGACTTCGACATGGTGCATCATGCTGAGTCTCATCATGCAGAGTAATAATTTAGCAATGCAGAAAGCAGCCCCACACATTCACTGAACATGCCAGGGGGGGGGGTAGAGCAGATGCGCTGGCTCCACCCCCCCTTCATGTGATTGCCATATCATCATCAGGGTGGGAAGCGGCTGCATTTACGCCTCGCCTTATGATCAGTGACACTACTTTCCAAAATGTCACTGATCACAGGGAGGGAGAGTTTACGTGGCCATTTCCTCTGTGTGGTTGCCCCTCCAGACAACTAGGCGAATGCACAGTCGTGGGGGGCGTGGGGGTGGCCCAGCGTCCTCATACAGCTGTTGTCTGTGCTGGGGTTACTGTTTTGCCTCAAGGGGGTGAGATTACATTTAAAGATGTACTCTTCCCCATATCCAGCTGAAAGTCCTGCTTGTGCCAGATTATACTTTGGAGTCCATGCTGCTACATAGGTTGGCTGCTGTGCTAAAGAGAGAGCTGCAGCTCCCAGCTCCAATTGCAGTTAACCCCAGTGCCTCGCACCTGGTCCATACCCTCGTCAAGGCAAGAGGAGCTACATTCCCCCCTCCCTCCCATTTGCCACTCAGCTTCCTTTCAAAACCCTATGGAGGGAAGGGACATTGCTTCTCCTTCCTCTTACATATGCTCCCCACTCCCACCCCCACCCTCTCCACCATCATCAGTGTATTCCCCTTGCCTACCTCCTGACTCCCCCACCAAATGCTTCTAGTTAGTGAAATGCGGAATTCTGGCTGAGAGCCCCGCAACCCTTAATAGCGAGCTGTGTTTCCCTGACTAGAAACAACTGCGGCACTTGCAGTAACAACAAGGGAAGGTCAATCAGTCCAGAAACAGCAAAAAAGAAACAATAGTGAGGGCGACAATAGAGGGGGAGGCACAGCCTAGTTCTTTGGCTGCTTTCCAAAGAGCCATTTGTCAAGTAAGAAGTGTCACGGCTGCAATACAGGGCTTAATTAGAAGTGACTATGTGAAGTCTGTCCATCTATCCCAATATCGTATACACTGACGAGGTGTGTCTCTCCGGGGTCTCAGACAGAGAAGTCTAACCCCACTTTGGTGCTTGGGAAACTTTGACTGGAGATGCTGGGGATTAATTAAATCTATGACCAGCAGATCATGTACGCTGCCACTGATTTAAGGGCCCCTTCCTTTTCTCCTGTTTCATCTCCTGTCTTGGATAGTTCCAGTTGGGTAGCTATGTTAGTCTGTAACAGCAAAATAAAACAGGAACCCCTTAAACTCTAACAAAATGTATTCAAGTATAAGCTATCATGAGTCAGTGCACTTGGACAGGGGCCTTAATGCCATATTATAATGTTATTTTAGTTGTCTGATATCTTAGAGAAGTCTGTACAACGTTGTCTTAGCAGGCAAAGCCTAAACTTGCTTACTTGTAAGTCAGTCCAATAAGGGCTTACTGCCTGTTAAGTAGATGTAGGATTACAGCCCTGGTCTATTAAAAGTAGCATGTAGCAGCCCAAAACTCTCATCTTCAGGCCAGTTTAGCCCAATTATTTGAATTCATATCCACTTTTATTATGTTGAACTGATTTGCTCTAAATTAAGTGCCCTGTCTATATCTGGTTTGGGGGACAGGCTGTAAATGTATCATTTCCCAGCAGTAAATACCCAAAGGTTGGCAGGATTGCTGTTTTTGTAGACAACTAAAGAGGCAACTTTGCAAAACCCTGTTCAAATCCCCTGAGTTTAGTTTGAATTTGACATGCAGGACCAACAGATTAGTTTTGGCAGGACCCGTAAATGAAATCATATTTTTTCCTTAAGGGATCCTCTCTGTAGAAATCTGCAGCATGGTTGCAAGACAGACTGAATGGTAATAAATTAAATAAAGCGTTGCTTTTCTGAAACTCCTTAAATTATGGACATAAGAGTACATCACATTGGCTGCTCAAAGAGAGGATTTAGAAACTTGAGTTGAATGGAAGTCATCTAGTAACTAAAATGAAACCTCCCACATCTAAAATGTCCAGAGGTCAACCATATACAAAGTAGCCTTATACTGAGTCAGACTATTGGCCCATCTACCCTAGTATTTTCTGCTTTGACTGACAGCAGCTCTGTGATGTCTCAGGCAGGGTCTTTTCCCATCCTAACTACCTGGAGTCCTAGAACTGGAAGTGCCAGGGCTTAAAACTGGGGCCTTCTTCATGCAAAGCTCTGAACAACGGGCTTTCAGAGTCAAGAGTAACCATGAACAAGCAGTTCCATGTCCTGTAGGTGCCTTCAGGTTGTATATAAATTGTCATCAAAACATAATGTGAAGCAAGCTAGAAGAATAAAAGGAAGGGGTTTAAGAACATGTGATCGAATGCATTCTGAAATAATGATGCTCATTGTGAAAACACTGCCAAAGTTACCCAAGGGACAACCATGGCATTGCTTTTAAGCTTACAAGTAAAATCACAGTGAGTATATTTGATGAAATCTTGACCATAGGACAATGCTGTAAAACAGTTAAACATACAAGTTTCCCTGTACAAAATTGTATAATTTGATCCCATAAAACCTTACAGGTATAAAACATTGACTGTTGGTTGGGTTGGATTGTTTGGGTTGGATCTAGCCAGCCTTCTCACTGACCTGCAGAATTCCTTTCCTTACAGTTCCCCAGTCCCTGTCCTGCATGGCTTCTGTCAAAATAAGTCTCATGATCCCCAGCATACTGTTGTAGGGTGAGCAAATGGGATCTTTCCTTTATTTCTCACCAGCAGAAAAGCTTTGTATCCAATCTATGATCTTGTGAGTTTCAACTAAAAAATCCAAACGTAGTTTAGAAAATGACTCACAAGCAAAGTATACAGAATATGAAAGCAGCAGTAGCAATTTACCAAGAGATATCCTTAGACTTCAAAGTATTACAATCAGATTTATTTCTTTCTAAAAAGATGATGAAAAGGGAATGAAGAAAAAAAAAGAAAAACAGTCTAGGAGGGAAATGGACAGATTCCGAACCTGTTCAGTTATTCTAAACTTCCACACCTTTGGTGGATTTCTAGAGCAGAATTGTGCCTTGACATGGACCCATCCTCGTCTACTTTGCCCATCCCCCATTTCCCCAATTAATTGTGGTTTATATTTGTATGGCGGGAAAGGTTGTATTGTTTTATTTACAGTTATGATTTCTCATCAATTCTTGTTCTAAAGGGTCAGCAAACTGTACTCTTTTTTTTAGTTAACAAAATGTGGTTATTAATGACTTGTCTCAGTACGATCAGTTTACTATTTGAATTAGTTAACTCAATACTATTATTATTATTATTATTTTTTCATAGAACCATATGCCTCAGACATTCCAAAAAAGAGGGGGGGAGGGATCTCCATATTTCATCGACACTGATTCCATTTATCAATACCAAACAGTAAAGGTGAGAAAATATTATAATTTTGGGTTTTTCTTTTTACTTTCTAAGTTCTTTTCGCATTAGAAGCTATTGTTACTTACATTAACTGGCTGAATGTATAATCAGATCATGACAAAGAGACTGGATTTCTAGATATGATAAATGATTGGGCCTTTGGGCAGTTGGTCATGGAACTGGTAGGAGGGGAGGCAGTCCCTGATTGACAGCTGAATGGTGTTCGGGCTCTAGGCTGAATCATGAGCAATGCTGAACCTCCTGGTAATGGTGACCACAATATGAACAAATTCAGCCAACGGGAGGGAGGGAAGGAGAGAGAAATCACGCAGGAAACTGAATGCAGTCACGGTTACAAAATGAAGAATTCCTCAGAACAGACTGGGTTATCTAAAAAGAGGAGAGGAGGACCCCTTCAAGAAGTTTAACATGTTTGTAGTCACTATGACGGAGCTGCGGTGGCTCAAGTGGTTAAGATGCTGAACTGCAGGCTGTGGAAGGTCGGTAGTTCAGCAGTTCAAGACCCGGGTTGCCGCATGACGGAGTGAGCTCCCGCCTCTAGTTCCAGCTCCTGCCAACCTAGCAGTTCGAAAGCAAGACATTGCAAGTAGATAAATAGGTACCACTTTGGTGGGAAGGTAACAGCGTTCCGTGCGCCTTGGTGTTTAGGCATGCCGGCCACATGACCACGGAAACGTCTTCGGACAGCGCTGGCTCTTCGGCTTTGAAACGGAGATGAGCACCACAACTCTAGAGTCAGACTCGTCTGGCTTTCGAGCAAGGGAACTTTTACCTTTACCTTTACCTAGTCACTATGACAGTAAAATGTATGTCACAAAATAGGAAATGTATAAAAAAAAGAAGCCCAAGAGGATGTTAAATAAGAGGGTCAAGGAGTTTCTTTAAATATGCCTGCATCAGGAAACCTGTAGGTGATTGGATATTTAAATGATATTAGTAAAATGAAGGAAGGGAAAGAAGAAAAGCAGCCTAAACTAACTGTGAGCATTGGTTTTCACTGTGGAAGATGTAGAGACACCCACATCTGAATCATAGTTTCCAGGGTGAGCATCTGCATAAGTGTATCCAACAGAGCTGTGATAACTTCTTACGTCTAATTGACAAATTAAAAATTAACCGGATGGCAATCACCTGAGAGTTCTTAAAGAACTCAAATATGAAATTGGTGAATTTTTAACAAGAAATATCAACCACTAAAATCATCTGAAGTTTGGAGAATAGCCATTATAGCATCAATTTTTCAAAAAGATATCCAGGTTGAATTTAGGAGATTACAGGCTTTTTGGCCTAACTGTTATCCCAGGTAAATTAATAGGAAATATTACTAAACCAAGAGTTATCAAACCCACAGAAATAAAACTTGTTGATGACACATCAACATGGCTTATCCAAAGTGAAGGCTAGTCTCACCGGAGTTTTAGTTTCAGTAACCATGTATGTAAGGGCACGATAAAAGGAAAGCAGAGATGAGAAAAAAAAAGTAGAGGATGTTGAGAAGGAGATGGGTGTGCAAAAACCTGGGCATTAGGCCATTGAACAAGCAGTTTCATGTCCCATAGATGATCTTAAAAATAACGGGGGTAAAGAAACAGCCAAATGGAACACTGATCAGCAGTTAAGATGGCTCAATGAGGTAGGATATAGTAGGAAGGTGGATGAAAAACTGGACTGCTAAGGAAATAGTGGGTGGTCAGTAAACAAATGAGAGAAATGATCTGGGGGAGAATGTAAACTGGTGGCATAAAGGAAGAGGACACTATATGGTAGTGACCGGGGGGGGGGGGGGAAGCGACATCAGTCTGGCTCAGGCTCTGTCTCTCTCTTTACCCCACAGATGGGTCATAATAATGTCCCTACACACCTCTAGTATTTTATGTTTGTATTGGTCAGTAGCCAGCACTCTATCATCGTCACATTCTGCCTTGACTGGAATACAGGTCAATGATTCAAACAGGAATAAGCTTGGTTGTTAATGGCCCCCGTTTTAAGTTCGATGGGACAGTGAACCTCAGGAGGTAATATTGCTGAGGAAGGGATAGAACCTGCCCCATGGAGAGGGAGCTGTGAGGTAGGGGTGTGTGCATGTGTTGGGTATACCCGTCACACAGTACACAGGTGCTCTTCTTGCCTCGCCATCATGATGACGTGCATTTTGATAGTTTGAAAAATCAATCTCTGGGTTTTTCTTTGTCTTCCTCAACACTTAACAGTACTGACAATAATAACCTGCAAACAGCTTCACGGGGAGATGCAGAAGATTTAACTTCTTAATATCTTATGATGCCTTTCAAAAGCTATTTTCATTTCAGCAATGAGTTTTAAGGAAAATCACTAATCTGGTGGATGGGAAGATAGACCAGCAGTTTTGCTACACATTTGAGGTTGCTTCCTATTTTAGTTGTTGAGCTGCACACTAGAACAGATTATTGGGTATGAAACCACAATTGAGCAGCATCATTTATTAACAGCATACATGTGTTTCAGTTATGACTTTGGCTGGCAAAATTCTTGCCAAGAATGTCCCCATCTGTTTTGGGCCTACGCAGGTGCATTGTACTGGCAAAAGCTGCATGTCTATACACGCCTGGCATTAATAAGTGAGGCTATTAATGAGCATTTGGATTCATGCATCTCTTCTTGAGCACAAAACATAATGTCTGAAGTGGCCTTGAATTTCCAAGGGACAAATCCAGCAACCTCTCTCGTGGTCCAGAAAGCTCTCATTTGCTTTTGCTAGCACAATGCATGCCAGTTCCACTTACGCTTTTAAATTTATACTCATAGGGCCTATACTTTGTTGTAAATGTAAATCATCTGTATACAAAAGAACAGAACTGGCAAATTGTTCTTTTAAAAAGTGTGTGTTCAATAGGCAACAGAGCTACTCTTGCATTGAAAGTGTTCATTTTTTTGGAAGCAGGAGCTTGAATAAGAAAAATTAAATCAAACTTGTTTGTGAATATGGGTATTGGCTTTCCCATGTTGCCTGAAGATTATTGTTACAGAAGGACCTTGGTTCACCTTGTGCCTTCAGAACTCTGGTCTTAATTAATTTAAGGATGAGATGGTTAATGTCTTATCTCTTTCTCCCAAATTTGAAGAGGGAAGAGACTATTTAAAGTGGGAAAGGTTTACTTTAAAGAAGCTCTGCATTTATTGTGACCCATCAGGTTACTGATAATATAATCCTATGCAGTCTAAATCCACTTCAGTCACTCTGTGGCCCTTCACCCAGAGTTTGCAGTCCCAGAAGGGCAGAAAAGACCCTTGAATGTTCACCATACTCAATTTATGGATCATCTTCTACTTAGAGGGTGTTGTGGAGAATCCGGAGGAAGAGAGCAATAGGTGTTATCTCTCATAACATCTGTTTGAGCACTCTGAAAGGGTGACACAGGGCCACCATGGCTGATCTGACAATAATCTTCTCACATGATGCTAAAATCTTAGATTCGACTTGGAAAGTTGTCTGAATTTCTAGCTGCGTTCAGGATTGAGTCCCAAACCTCAAGCTCACATGTTAGAAATTTGAGGAGCCTAGTTCTCATTTTGTTTTAAGAAAGACAGTATATAGCTCTCGTGTTTCAACAAGGTGAATGCACGAGCTTCCGGTGGGTGGATTGGCGATGGGGGTCGCTCTCCTCGAAGCTCGAGGAGGCGACTAGCACACCTTCGGCTTGGAGGGGTGCCACCTCAAGTGGCACTCTCACAGAACCCTTGCGGTGGGTTCCAAGCCAGAGGGCTTTTGAGGGTTAGCCTCTTTGATGGCTGGAAGCTGTGGAATAGAGGCTTCCCTCCGCCCTGATGGTCCAGCCGATGAGTGACCTATGGATGTAAGCCAATCTGACCGGGACAAGCACAGGAGATCAAGCGGAATAGCGATGGAAGAGAGCGAGGTCAGAAGTGACCAACAATGAACGTGAGTGAGAGATAAACGGACTGTTTTTGTAAAGTGAAGGCCCAACCTTCTGTGGAGAAAGCGGAGTGCAGGGAGGTACGCCTCCTGAGCGATTGAATAGATCAAAGAAGCGAAGGGGGGAAGAGGGGAGAGAAACAGCGTTACATTTTGAGAGACTTACTTGAGCTTGGATAGAGACATGGCGAGTCTTTCGAGCTCTGAAACTGAGGTGTTGAATTGTAAACAAAGAGAGAACATGGCGGTTCCGCGAGGGAAAATAAAACCGAAAGGCAGCCAGAGTCCAAGATCGGAAGGTAGAGATGGACACCGGGAACAAGAAGATGAGGAAAAGAGTGACAGAGGTGGAAATAAAACAAAAGCTGCAGGAAAACCGTTTACTTCAGCTGCAAATGGAGAAAGCAAACATGACTCTCAGATTTCAGGGACTGCCTGAAAAGGAAAAAGAAGATTTGAAAAAGACTCTGGGAGAGATCATCGCTCCAGTAACAGGCTTATCAGCGGATGAAATAATAAAAGATATAGAGTCTGCCTATCGGGTATACTCTAATTACATTAAAAAAAATAGCCTGCCTGGGGAGATTGTAGTCAAGTTTGCAAGAAGACAGACCAGAGATGTTATATTAAAGGCAACTTCGGCAAATCCACTGAAATTTGGGAATACAAATATTAAGACTTTAAAAGACATCCCATTCGAAATCCGTCAAAAGAGGAAAAGCTACAAAGAATTAATCTCATTTCTTCAGACAAATGGAATACAATATCGCTGGGCGATCCCTGAAGGTGTCATCTTTAAAATTAATGATAAAAGAGAGAAGATTGACTCTAAAGCAAAGGAATTTTTGAGATGACAGCTAGGGCCAGAAGCAGAACTCAAAGATGAAGAAACAAAATCGAGTGACTTTGCTACCTCTGGAACGGGGGAGGACTGTGGGGAGGAAGTGGGTGTGGGTGCGGGAGCAAGCAAAATGGTGTATGATTTCAGAGAAAGAAGACAGAAGTAAGGGCAGGAGGACTCTGACAATAGCCCTATGAAAATAAGAAGATGCTCAAGACGTGTTCTCAAAATATTAAAGTTACTAACATTGAGTTAAAAATAACTCACAAGTATATTTTTATACTAACATGTATTTACTAACATGTAGTTTAACACGGAAATGATCTCCTACTCTTGGGTTTTTAGTTAGTGTGGATATCTTTTCTTTTTCCCTAGTTGTAGTCCCCTTTCCTATGTTTTCTGTTGTAGTTATGTAGTCTATTGAAAAACCAATAAAATTACCCTCTTGGGGGTTTCAAAAAAAACAACACCAAGGTGAATGCACAAAAAGCTACAAGGACACAGGATGTGCAAAAGCTGCACCATCTTTTCCCATTTGAGGACTGTGTGTTTGCTTATGAGAGACTTGCGGAACAAATGCAGGAGGTCTACCAAGTTGGTATCTGCCTCGCTAATTGAAATAATATGCAAATTATTTTAGCTGTATGCAATTAAAATATGCTTAATTTACATTTTGCCCATGATGTATTTCCAGTGAGGCTCTCGGTGCTCAACGGCAGACAAAAATAGCTCACCAGTTTAAATTTTATTGCAGTACAAATTTAGAAGTTTAAGCAGTCAGACTGGAGTAATGATGGCACCGAAGTTCATAATGACTTGTTTGGAATATAAATATGTCCATCTCATAATATCCAGAAATATTATGAATTCACCATATTTCTCTTCTGGTCCCTTCTGGCAGTGCATGAGCTGCAATCACTGTCCAGGACATGGATCAAATAGATGAAATTTTGAGGAACAGTTGAAAATGATACAGCAATATTTGAAGGTTTGTCAGTTGACATATGCCAACATTTTGAGCCAAGAGCCGTCCCTTGTGTATCTTGTGGGGGACTCTTGATTGATGTGAGCTGCTCAGGGAGATCATTGTCTGAAAAGCTGGCAATAAATGTAATAAACAAGAGAGAAATGTCAGAAAAAAGGAAGTTTTTTTCTCTCTAAAATTTTCTGAGGAAACTCCTAAGTGCCAAGCCTGTTGTGATCTGAGGGTCGTTCACATATCACCCTGGAGCCTTGTATGGTTCCACCCACATTGGAAGTCCTTTTTTGCTTAATCGATTTACTTATATTTGTTGCATTGTCTATTGCATGTCCCATCCTGTTGATTGTATTGACCTGTTCTATGTAATCCACCAAGGGAGAAAGACAGACCATAAATAAATAAATAAATATTCTCTGTGCAGTACACACAGCTTCCTTAGATTTGTCACTCTTTGTGTTCCATTTCATGGAATATTTTTAATTCCAATTTCCTGAAGGGGTCCAGGCTTAAGCATAATTGAGCTCACCAGATAGCAGTGCCATCCCTTTTGCTGGTCATTGTCATGATTTGGTCACAAGAACCTTTTTGGGTTTGTTTTCTTCTTTTTTGAAAGCAAGAACAAAAAAAACCCTTTATAGTAAGTGTGTGAAATTGAGGCCGTTCACACATGTAGTTAGACTGTTGTGAGTTAACTTTGAACTAGGATCTTGGAGATACAGGTTTAAATCACCACTCTGTCATGGAAGCTTGCTAGGCTAGTCACTCTCTCTCAGCCTAACTTACCTCAGAGGGTCACTGGTGTAAGGATAGAGTGGGGTAGTGGAGCATGATGTTGTAAACTACATTGGGTTCCCAGTGGGGAGAAAAGCAGGAGAGACAGTGGGTCCCCAGTGGGGAGAAAAGCAGGAGTGAAGGTATTTGGCACCATTTGCCTAATGTATTGAGCATACAATTGTGTGGATTCATTCTTTATAAAGAGCCATTTTTATAGCGCCACTGCAGTGTAGTGGTTTGAATATCTGACTAGGCTCTGAGAGTCTCCAAGTTTGAATCCCCACTATGCCATGAGAGCTTGCTGGATGACCTTGGGCCAGTCACATACTCTTAGCCTAACCTGCCTCTCAGGGGTGCTGTGAGGAGAAAACAGAGGACAATGATGTAAGCCCCTTTCAGTCCCCATTGGGGGAGAAATACAGAGTATAGAACAAAGTAACTAAATAAATAAGAACTAAAGAAAGTGAAACCTGAGACCACGGTCCCAGAAGATATAAACACATTTGCCACTGAGGGGCAAAACATAAATGTGAAAGGACTAGAGATTTTAAAGTATTCCTTGATTTGCAAGAAACTCACAGTTTGGATGCCTTGCATGTCCCCAAAATGAAACTAAAATGTGAAATGTGAAACTAAAATGTGCCTTGCTATGACCAGAAGCATTTTGTGCCTCTTAGGTTTCAGACATTTATAATAAGCATGAAAGAGATACTCAGTGGATGGTAGCTGACCCTGCTGGAAACCATTTCCTCATAACTTGCATGAAGAAGCACATAGATTTTACATGGAGCAGAACTGAAGGATCAGGGTGTTATTCTGAGAGCTGAAGCGAAAGCAGTTTGTAGGAATTGCATGCCCAGTGACAGATTTCACAGTCTTCTTTAGAATTATTCCCGTAGAAATGGCAAGGAAAAGGAGAGCTACAAGATCCCTGCCTCCGCTCCCTTGCAGGTATCATCTTCACTTCTTTTGACACGAGCAGTGGTTCCAAATCTCAGGCATTCAAGGCAGCCAAATCTTACCTTTGGCCCTTAGCTGTGATGTGCATCCATTTCACACTGCCATCATCACCTACCCCCCACTCCGTGAAAAGTGACCGTAGTTCTGTGCTCAGAAGCACCTAACACTATATCCTGTGGGATTTTTTTGAGAGACATAGTTCCACTGCAGATAAAAGTTTGTGTGGTTGTAATGTACTTTGTGAGTTATCTTCTTCTAAAGTGTTCGCAGATCAAAATTTCCCCGCACATATGTAAAAACAGCACCATTGGGGTAAATGCCTGGAATGTAATCACCCCAGGTAGGATTTTTGAGTCAAAGTGCTTTCTGAAGTTTTCAAAGGTGATACGGTCCTTTGAAAGGAGTGTATTGTGTGTGTGTGTCTGCACATCTGCATTCTTTGTAGATACTCTGTTTATTAAACTCAACCAGTGAATCTGAAACAAGTTGGGGTATAACCTGAAGACCACATCTTATACCCAAAGTCCAGTGGCACTTAAAGATAATTTTACAAAATTGAAAAGGTCATATTCTAGAAGGGAAACATGCCTCTGAAGCCAAAATGAGTCACCGGGGGTGGGCTGTACTTTCCTACTGTAAATTTTTTAAGCCCTAGTGTTACTTACCTCTTGCAAAACAAGGAAAAATTGCTATTAGTAGTAGCTCCAGCAACAGTACTAGCAAAATTAGGTAAAAGATCATGGAGAGCAGGAGTCAGAACTATATCATACAGGTATTTTAATGTTCTGAAAGAGTTTCACAAACTGTTGTTAGATGTGCTGCAGAGCAAACAAGGTCATCACACTTGAGATCAAAGCTCAAATGTACTTAGCCACAAAGCAGTGAGAAAGAAAATGTGGGACTAAAGTTCATTCCACACATTTATATGACATATAAAACCCTGTTGGAGACTTTGCCATATGTGAATGGAAACATGACTGTGCATGTTATTTCCTACATAGAAGTACTGTTGTGCAGGAAATCTGTAATGCATGCAGCAGACTTTTAAGATACAGGTTGAAGTGGGCAATGACATTTTTAATTTTCAAATGTGAAATCAAATATGGAATTCAATGTCCATAAATATTACCTCAATATTTTGTTTGTCTGAATGAATTATTTCAATTTCTCTCTCTCAGTATTTTATTTTTCCCAGTTCTTAAGAACATAAAAATGTGTCATTCATTCGTTCTACAGATAGATTTATTTCTAGTTCAATCACCTGGTTTTTTTTAAATAACAATTTTATTAGAAATATATATAACACATATTACAACAATAGCTTATTTGGCTTACGATGGTACTATAACAAGAACCGGAAAAGTTGAAATAACATATTCCAAAAATTAGAATATCAGCAATACACTTTCCAAAGTTAAACATTTAAATTATCATATTTTTAAATAAAGCAGGAAGTCGACATAACCTTTCATTAACTGATGCAAACTCTAAAACCGGAAACCAAATCGACTCAAAATCTGAACATGAGCCAGTTTCATTTTGTGCTATTTGAGAAGACAATTTTCCCATCAAGCAGAACTCAAAACACTTTATCAAACTAACTTGAGATTGTAGGTGAGTTTGAATTTTTCTAAAACTTAGCTATTACCATTCTTGCTGCAGCACATAGTATCGGTATTAATTCCTTTCTTTCTGGAGGAATTGTTGCAAGTTCTTTTTGCTATTAGCTCTAATCTCAATGGAATTGTGTAACCAGTAATATTAAAAAAATTGTTTTTGCACCTGTTCCCAAAACTATTGAATATCTTTACACTCCCACCAGCAGTGCGTATAAGTGCCTACAGTACCACAACTCCTCCAACAAAATTTAGAACTGTTTGGGCCCATATTTAATTTTTGTTGTTTAGGATACTATCTTGTTAGTGTTTTAAGAAATTATATTTTTATCACTATTGCTTTTGAATGGAACGGCTGTGACTGCCAAATCTTATACCATTCTTCCATGCTGATATTTTTCTGACAGTCATTGCACCAGTAAATGGTATAAGTCAGTGGTTTGTCACTTTGTGAAGTGATTAGTATGCTATTACAAGTTGGAGATTAGACTTTGAAATTTGATTGCTGATGTACCAAGAGTTTTGCAAAATCTGTTAGCTTTTTTATGAGGCATCGTTCAATGTCTGGGTGTTGTGAGAGATGTTTCAGTTGAAAATACTGAAATCAGTTCATTGTTTGCCCTACTATTAATTCTAAGGTAGCTTTATCAAGAACTAGACCTTTTTTGTTATATAAAGCAATCTTATTTTGAAATGTTCTTTCCAGCTAGTAAAAGAGCTAAAATGGTAGGCTGGCTCGAACCATGATTGGCCTGTATATGTAGATAGTGGGGAAATAGAAGGGGCCAATTTATTTCTGTTCCTGCTCCAAGACTTTAAAGTACATAATAAAAAGGGATTGTTCAGTGAGGGGTCTGATTTTTCCACAGGCTTATTCCAAATTAGACCACTCAAGGATCTAGGAAGGACTGATGCTTGCTCAATATAAATCCGGTCTGCAGCCTCATCCCTTTGGAGCATCCGAATGAGATTTGACAATTGGGATGCTTCAGAATTCAAGGATAATCTAGGATAAGCTGTTCCCCCCAACTTCAAAGATCTGGACATAGTCCAAAAACCAACGCTTGCCTTTTTGTTATTCCAGATGAAATCATTTGTCATATTTTGCCAATAATTAAATAATGATCCCAGTATTTGAATTGGTATGGTTATAAAATAATATATGAAATTTGGTAAAATAAAAGATTTTACCAGTTCTAATTTCTCCAGCCAGGAAAAATTAAATGCTAACCATTGTTTAAGCAGACATTTTACAGGTTTATGTAGTTCTCCCAGGTTGTTGCCTAACAGCTTTTTTAGATCTACAGGTATACTGACCCCAAGGTATTTCCATGCTTTAGTAATCCATTTATATTCACATAACCTGATACTTGGCCAAAGTTGTTTAATAATTTATGTAACTCTTGTAGAGAATCAGTGGGGTTAGATATATATAGTACTACATCATCTGCGAATAAACTAATTTTAAAACGTATTTGTTAGTCATTATACCCTGAATGTTTGTGTTGTGTTGTTGTTGTTACGTATTGCCTGAGTAAACAGCTCGACTGAAAGAGCAAACAGTAATGGGGAGAGGGGACAGCCCTGTCTCGTTCCCCGTGTTAAGGAGAAGCTCTCTCAGCATATGTTATTAATTTTTATGTGAGCCTTAGTGTTTTGTTACACATTCTTAGAAGATGTTTCATGATCATGAACTGCATGTGATTGCCATTTCCATTGTATTTCCATTCCATAAGATATGGATTTGCATTGCATGAATTGTATATAGCACTATCCTTACTACTTTTGTTTGGATACCATATTTTTACTATATTTGGATACTCTGTTTGGATATAGTTTTATTCCCCTCTTCCTGCGAGAAATTCAGGGCAACAAACTTTATAAACTCCACTGTTAAATCCTCAAAACAATCGTGATGAAGCTTAGGCTAAGCTCAAGGTTACCTGGTGGTTTTCATGAGTGAATATGGATTTGAACCTGAAGCTCCAAATCCAGTACTCTAACATTTATACCATACATACTCTCTTTGTTAGTTCCTGTTCTTTAGAGAACCCAGATGTTTAGCTGTCTTCTAGTGAACACAGTGTTTATGATGAACTGGCTTTCCTATAGGATGAATTTCAGATTTGTACCATTACCAGTTTTGTGGTAGTGATGGTGGGAGTTCCACCTCTCCTTTGCCCTCTGCAGAAGCCTGGGCCTACTTGCTTCTCGGTGGATCAAAGGCAATGTCAAAGCTTTAGATTTCTAGATAACCACCAACTGCAGTCCCAAACTGCTTCCATGCTGACTTGGAAGTGGTTGAGGACTCTCATGCACCTGCCAAGCCAGCCCTCAGGTTCGTGCTTCCAACTCTAGAAGAATGGCTGAGCCCAGCATACAGAATGTCAGAAACGATGGAGGATGAAGAGAGGGTACCATGATCAAGGGGCATCACACAAGCAGGAGGGTGCAGAGCATGTGACATTTTCATTATGAGGGGACAGTGATTATGAGAGGGCAGTAGCAAATGTATGCTGAAGTTCGTAGCTTCTGCATGATGCTGGGTGGACTCATGACAACCACATAATAAGGTGACCTTGTGCTGTGTAATGGAATGGTATATGTAAAGCTGATGAATCATACAGAGACCTGACTGATGGAAAGTGAGAGTGAAAGTACTGCAGAGGAGACAGGATAGATCTATCACACATTGATAAATTTCCTCGGAAATGATTTCCATCCATAGTAGGAATGCATTCAATCAGGACAGAGATCTTGATTTGCTTGTCCATTATTATTTACTTTGTAGCCTGGCTTTCTCACTGAGACTCAAGACAGATTGGGTGTTTATGGGTGTCTCGAACTTAGACTCAAGTAGGATCACCAGACCATTGACGTTTGCAAAAGTAGCCTCGACTCAGTCAGTCTTTCCAATTTCGTCAATAAACCTGGGGAAAAATGTTTCCAAGACACTGTTCCTCCGAAGCCAAATTGGCTTATATTTTGTTGTAGTCACCCAAGATGTACATCCCATTCCTGTGTGGAGTTTCAGATAGGCTTCACCACTGAAGAAATCATGTATTTGTGTTTGTTCGGTCATTCAGAGGTGCAGTCTCTCCATACGGAACAATAACACTCTTTACCATGATTGCTAAGTAGATGCTACATTCTGTATGTACATCTGAGAGATAATTCTAAACTGTGAGCCTGTGATCTTTGGCCTTTAGAATCCTCTTTCATCACTTAGAAAGGTAGCACTCAATAGCAGGTGCCAGCACTTGACCAAAAAACCCTCCCAACAACAGAGAGTAAAGAGAGCTCATTCTTGCTGGCAAAATAATAATATGCCATTGAAGGCAGAAAGAGCAGCTTCCTTTGACTTGCATTCCAAACTAGGCTTGCTCTATGGTAGGTTCCAGTTTAAAAAAGAAGTCTTGGGGCTGCTTTGTAATTTACAAATTGTAGGCAGAAGTGGATGTCCAGTAAGGATGCTGGCCTGGAGGGTCCTGGGGATCCCCTGGAGTTACAGCTCATCTCCAAACTACAGAGGTCAGTTCCCCAGGAGAAAATGGGTGCTTTGAAGGGTGGACTGTATGTCTTGAGAGCCAGTTTGGTGTAGTGGTTAAGTGTGTGGACTCTAATCTGGGAGAACCGGGTTTGATTTCCCCACTCCTCCACTTGCAGCTGCTGGATGACCTTGGGCAAACCATACTTCTGGCACAGCTGTTCTTGAAAAAGAGCAGTTTCTGTCAGAGCTCTCTCAGCCCCACCTACCTCACAAGGTGTCTGTTGTGAGGAGGGGAAGGGAAAGGAGTTTGTAAGCCACTCTGCAATCTCAGTTACCAGGTTTGTTGGTCAATTTAATTTTTCATCGTTATTTGGCTACTTTAAATATACAATTGGAACTATTAATATAATAATTTCACTATTTCATTTCATGGTTTTTTATTTAGAATATTTGGAATGGATATGGCTATACCTATGGCCCATCATTAATGCCAGTAACACAATTACAAACATATAAGGTAATTCTAGTTTGAAAAAATCATTTGTTGAAATTAACAAGGATTTGGTATACATTTGAAATAATAATTTGAGTTTCTTTTCCCCTTTCCCCCCCTCTATTTTTATAATTTCAGGATACAACATCTGGTCTTTATATAAGTGTACTAAAGATCTTGTATACATATGTTTGAATCTGTGTCTATACTATATTGTAATAGTGACCACTGAGGAAGGCCCTTTGAGGCCAAAACGCGTTTGGTCTTTAATTGGAAAGTGTTGACCCATCATGTGTATTAATATTTGATATGCTTTTATTAGTCTGATACTTGAAAAAAAAATTAACCCGAATATATTTTAATATGTATACACCCTAATAAATTTTGTACTTTTATAATATACATGGTCAGCTTAACCCTTCTGGTTCACAGTGTTATCTTGGGTTGAGTTTTCCCCTCTCCCCCCCCCTTCTTTTCCAGTTTTTTTCCACTCCCAAATCTCGACGAGTTTGGAGCTGGCCACCGTACCCCCACCTTACCCCCTGCCAGCAGTCAGGAGGGACCTGGCAACCATACATTTGGCTTATATTTTCCACTTTCAACTACACTAAGCACACCCTTCGAATGTTACCTGCAGCTGTGGGAAATCTGCTTTTCCTTGGCATGCTCCCATATGGCTGGAAGCTATGCGTGAATGCATAAGCAAATGTGTGAGGCCAGTTACCTGGATCATTTTCATAGAATCAGCCTGTGGTGGGAAAGACCCCACCCACATAGCTGCAATATTCACACGTACCTTCCAGTGGCATGGTAGTGTGTATTGAAAAAGTGACTTCCAGGGTAAAAGATTCATAAACTGCAGAGGTCATTTCGGGGGGGATCACAGGGAATCGCAGTATCCCCGGGTGAGGTACAGGGGGCGAGGCACATGATGAAGCCCCGCCCCCGCTTCCGGCCCTCATTCAGCCAGGAGGAGGCAGGAGAAGAGGGAGGGTACGTTGCTTCCTCCCTGCCTCTCCCCACCCCTGCCTCTCCCCACCCCTGCCTGCCTGGGGCCAGGGAGGGCCTTTGCGGGGCTTCCTTGCACTCCCGCCGGCCTTGCACGTCCACCGCCAGGCCCCTCATGGGACCGTTGGGGGCGGGGTATGCGGCCGGGACCGTTGGGGGCGGGGTATGTGGCCTTATGACACACTTCTGGTGATGTCAGGGTGTGTGGCCTTATGACACACTTCCGGTGATGTCAGGGGGTGTGGCATATGCTAATGTGTTATGCTAATGAGTTCCCCTAGCTCTTTTTCTATGAAACGACCCCTGATAAACTGTATTTGCCCATCTTCTCCCATAGGAGAATGCATATGCTCTGGGCGAGGGAGGGCTCATGAGCTTCACGTGCAGGCTCAGGCATGTCTTTAGAGGAGAGGATATTCAGGTTCCTCCCACATGACAACTTGCAAACTTGCAATGGAGTCTGTTTGCTCATTGAGTCCTTCCCCATCCCCTTCCCAAAGCATGTTCCCTGTTACAAAACCCAGCTCCTATAGAGGGAGCTATATGCATAAAGAAGAAGAGAAGAGAGAAGAAGAGATTGGATTTATATCCCGCCCTTCACTACCCAAGGGAGTCTCAGAGCGGCTTACAAACGCCTTTCCCTTCCCCTCCCCACAACAGACACCCTGTGAGGTGGGTGGGGCTGAGAGAGCTCTGACAGAAACTGCTCTTTTTCAAGAACAGCTGTGCCAGAACTATGACTTGTCCAAGGTCATCCAGCAGGTGCAAGTGGAGGAGTGGGGAATCAAACCCAGTTCTCCCAGATTAGAGTCCGTGCACCTAACCACTACGCCAAACTGGTGTTGTATAACCCAAAGTTGTGTAACCCAAAATGAGCCATAACTGTTGCTCTGAGGCTACTGAAGTGAGGGGAAGGACAGTTTGTCTGAGTCCCTGGCTAGGGGGTCATGTACATGGAAAGGCTGCACCTGTTCCCTCCCAAGAAGAATATACATTTCAGCTGTGCACTAAACCTAGTGTCACTGCTGTAGTGCAGTAGATTTTGAGGGGTGGGGGATTTACAGAATATTAGTGGTAAAAATCCATTTGTTTAATGTGTGCCTCCTCACCCATCCCTGCTTTAAGACATTAAGAAGAGCCATTGGAACCTCTCTGCCTGGTTCACATTAGAGGTACCAGAATAAAGAACTACAAGATATCCTTCATGCTCTTGCAGGATTAGTACAAACTGAAGCAGGATGACACTGCATTATCAGGAGTCAAGGACATGAATTTTAACCAGTGACTTGGCCACTAAATGCACAGTGACTCAGCAGTCATTGGAACTGGAATGAATGAGTTCTTATTTCCACTGCTGTGGTCTAATAGCTCGGTAACTTTCTTGCTCATGCTCCATTCGACTAAGGACAATGTTGCTTAAAATATTATTAAATGTTCCCCGGTACAGAGAAAGGCCTTTGTATAAACCTTTTAGCTTATACAAACAAATTGCATCTTTTTAGATCTGCCACCACACAATAATTCATGCCAACAGCAGAGGCTGGTTGATTAGTAGGGAGTTTTAATCTGCTGTGTTAATCTGCAGCAGAACAGTTCGATTTGACTCAAGTAGCACCTTAACAGACCAAGAAGAGATCCAGGGCATAAGCTTTTGAGATTTAACGCTCCCTATGTCAGATAGGAGTAGAGTAGAAACTGAAATCTCTGACTCTTTTTATCCTAGTCAAAAGGTAGGAAGGGTGTTGCAAAGAATGCTTGTAAAGGATGCACTGGTACAATGCATGTTGTAATCAATGTGAATAGAGCAGAGAGGAAGGAGTTGGGGGCAGAAAATCAGCATCTGTAGTGAGATAAGAATCCTGTGTCCCTGTTCAGCCTGGGGAGTGGGCCCATTGTTCTGAATTTGTGAATAATCTCAATCTCATGTTGCAATTTCCCCTAGAAATTTCTTTGTTTGAGGACTCCCACTCTTAGGTCAGCAGTGTCTTTTGGTTTAGTACAGTTTCATCCATCCCTTCATCCAAGGAACTCTAGGCAGTCTCCTTTGGTCTTTTCTCTCCCATTTTATCCTCATAGCAACACTGCGATGCAGGTGAGGCTGAGGAACAGTGACTAGTCATCCACCAAGCTTCATGGGAGAGAGGAGACTTAAACTAGAAAATCCGTAAAATGGTTTCTCCTTCCATGAAATCAGTGGGTATTCTTAGCTAAGCTGCTCTCTCTCCTAGCCCCGGATAGATCGATAATATCAATAATATTGACTACTTTACAGGATTGTTCCAAGGATTATAATACATACATGAAAACAAAACAAAAATTTGCTAAATAGTGTTATTGTTTATGGGCTGTCTGATCCCACAGTATCTTTAGCTATATTGGTGCTATTCTATCAGGACACATCAGGTTGGTGGCCACCATACAAGCTTGACAGTCCAATCCTAAGGAGAGTATGCACCCTTGTAATGCCATTAAAGTCAATGGTGTCACTCACAAAGAACAGGAAGATTTCTGGAAGACAGACAGCATGCAGAAAAATATGGCTATTCATTTGATGCGGAGGGCTCCAAAAATAGGTTGAAAGAGAACTGCCCATTCCTGCCTCATTTAGTGTAATTTATTTATTTAGATATTTGTACCCAGCACTGTGGGAACCCAAACCAGCTAACAACATTATTCTCCCTTCCTCTACGTTACCATGGCAGAGAGTGGATTCAAACCGAGGCCTCTCAGATCCTAGGCCAATCCCCTAACCATGCTGGCACATACTGCAATATATGACATCAGTACACCTGAAGAAGAAAGCAACCAGCAAGCCATCACAGTGGGAAGGGGGAGAAGAACCAGAATCAATAGGCGATGGGTGGGCAGGAGGGAAAGATCTCCATCTTAACTCCACAGGTAGCAGGACCAGAGCCACAGTGGGACCAGCTACAGAGAGGCTCGCACTAGACCTCCATCTTGGTGGCTTTAACTGTGTCAGGTGATGGCTGCCCATTGCCAGATTCAGGACTCAGATTCCCAAGAAATTCAAAGGGGAAAAGGGGAAAAGAGCCTTGTTAGAACTGGCTTACAGGAGCAGCTATGGTAATGGAGAAAAAAGAGGCAGTTCAGAAGGAAGAGCGTGCTTTCTGGTTCCTTCCCTCATAGTTCCTCACAAGCACCATACCTCTTTTATTTGATTATTATGTTTTTCAGCTAACTCTTAAAAAGTACATTGTCAATCGCTTTGTCAGAGCTACATGAAAAGCTCAAAATGCAGAATGAACAGAGTAGGTGTCCTTATTTAACATTTTTTCTCTCAGATTTTTGAATATAATGGATCTTGTTGGATGCTTATGCTGTCCTGTGAGCCATTTTTCCTGTCACACATCTACCCTGACACAAGTTAATCATGAGGATTTTTCCGTAATGGCTCTTCCTGCTGTCTGTATAGTATATGCACTGGTGGGGGGGGCAAAACAACCAATGGGAGGAGGGAGGGAGTTTAACTCGAAGGAGTCTGGAGACAGCGGACGCCATCAAAACAGGCCGAGGAAAAATGCCGTTCCAGATCACGTCTCATCTGCAGCTGAACGAGACCCTCGCCAGCTGTGAATGTGTGCAATTTAAGATGTATATATGTTGTCCTCCCTTACCCCACAAAGCATTGTTAGTCCCTCGTGAAAAATGAGTAACTGTAAATCGCTCAGAGCCAGCAAGCTCTGCAGGATTGAGCGATTAATAAATGGAAAGATGATGATGATGATGATGATGATTAAGATTTTAAAGGGTTTTGTTTCTTAAGGATAATTATTAAAAGTGTAAAATGTACACTGGGTTGGGAATTATCACAAAATCCTTCATTTCCTTTTTATGGGAGCAAGTGTGTCAGGTTTTCTATATAGCATGTAGTTACCTTCTGTTGGGATCTTTATACAAAATAGCCTGTTAGCCCCCTTCCAAGCAATTCTCAGGAGTCCAGATCTGATTACACTTGTGTGTGTGTGTGTGTGTGTGTGAGTGACTGATGACTAGATTAAACTACTTCAGGTGATAATGAGAAAGAACCATAACTCAGTGGAAAAGCGCAAGGTTTTCATGTTGAAGGTCCCTGCTTCAATCTTGGCCATTTATAGCTGAAAGAATATAAGGGCTGGGGAAGATCTCTATTAGGGTTGCCAGCCCCCAGGTGGGAGTGGGGGACCCCCTATTTCATGGGTTCCAGTCCGCCGCTGGCCAGCTGTCTGGCAGGGGGACGCCCTGCCTCCAACAGCCACATCCGGGTATGATGTCCCTGGCGTGATGAAGTGATGTCCCTGGCGTGACTTGGAAGTGGGTATGATGTCCCTGGCGTGACTTGGAAGTGATGTCATCACGCCGGGGATGTCATGCGCGGCAATGTCGCCCCACTCCCAGGAAGTTCCCTTCTCCTGCCCACTAGCAGAAGAAAAGGACCTGGCAACCCTAATCTCTGCCTGCCTGCCTGCCTGCCTGCCTGCAGCATCTGAGAACCCCTGCCAGTCAGAGTAGGCAACACAGAGTCAGACCAATGGGTCCGATTTACTATAAGGCAACTTCGTATGTTCAACAGTTACTCAAGATTTTTCAGTATGAATTATTTCAGTACAAGTGAACATGTTACTTTTTATTTCTACTTCTGTGTACCACCTAGTGGTTTTATGTACTTTAGAAGTGACTATGGTTATTATTAAATAATATTTACCACTAAGGCATCTTAAAGTGTGCTCTATCAGGAACACGTGTCCAAAGTCCCTAGTATAATTAAGTTATATAATGCTACTAATATAATTATTCTCCAGTAAGAGTCAAATGAGAAATTACACTGGTGATCCAATATTGGATCTTCTGTTGTCTGTACTTTTAAACAGGTTAGAAATCCTCGATAACACCCCCATAAGAAGTGTCCATAGTACTAGTGGCAGATTAAAGCAGAAAAATAATTTCGATTGGGGGAACACTATGGGGAAGGGTTACTCCTGTGCTAGAGGAGGGGAAGCTTAACCCCCTTTTTGTGCAGAGTATCTAATACAGCCTCCTCCAAAATTTACTACTAGCCACACACAGGGGAAGAAAGTAAAGAGGCATGTCTTTGTCTTCTGCAGTAGATCTAAAAGCTTCAGTGAGGCCCTGGTCACACGAATGGTTTTGGGCCGGGAGAGGGACGGATCGGGGCCGCAGCAAACGGGCGCGATCCCACTGCAACATCTGGGCAGCGTTGTGAACCCGTTCCCGATCCGGCCCTTCCCCCGAAAAGACGCAGCAAAACTGAACCACCTACCGAGGTGGTTCTTTCAGGACGGCCGCATGAAGGCCGGCCGTGGGATCGCCGGCACGTCCTTTTGCCGGCGCATCCCCGGCTTCTGGCTGAACTGTGCATGCTCAGTCATGCGCAGTTCGGCAGCCTCCCTCTCCCGGCCGTCTTCCTCCCCGGCATCTGATCGTGCCGGGGAGCAACGGCGCCGCGGTTCAGGGGATCCGTGGGATCCCGCTGCGGCGTCTCTATTTTATTAAAAGCCGCACTTTGGCCGGTGTTTTTCCTGCCGTGTGGCAGGGACCGGAGTATACTTAGATCAGGAAAAGGGCAGTCCAAACCCAACTTCAGAATCCCCATGACGTCTTTAAATAAAATTAAAGCTATTGGGAGATTCAGTTATAGCTCTCCCACATCTCAGGCTGCTGTAAATCTGTCATTAGAACTTTGTAGGATAAAATATCTTCTTCTTTTTTAAAAAAGAACTTGCTTCAAAGCTATTCTGTTCTAATGGTGGGTTTGGGGAACAAGGCAGAGAGGTTCGGCAGCTTTTGAGATCTAGCACTGGGCCAATACAACAAAGATTGCCTAAGGTGATATAATAATGTGGCAAGGCCATGTCAGCATGATTACTTTGTCCTCGCTTTTGTGACATAGACATCTTAGAGAGCACATAAATCCCTTCTAAAAACAACAATGATACGATGTGTGGTGACTTCATACCACCTGGTGCTGGCAATGCCCATTGGATCTGCTTCTGTTGCAGACCCTGCACTATTCGCAAACAATTCATTTCTCACTGTCACCATCACAGGTTCCCTGGGGAGAAAGGGTGCCAATTGCTTCATGCTCCTCATGCATGTACCAGTGGAGGTCATTGGGCAGCAAACAACAAGGACAGTGGTAGGCTGCCTAGGCATGCTGATTCCTGCAATGCAGCACCTGTACGGTGGCCAATAATTTCATGGGGCGTGACTCGCCTGCCTATACCTCTTGGCAGCACATATTAGTGCAGGCTATAGGTCTGTTGGTCAGGGAATGATTGATGTTTACCTTTTGAATAGACACACTGTTGGTGATGAATATAGTGTCAGTTACAGCAGACTTTACACAGAAGGCGATACTAGTTGGATGAACAACTAGTCATTGTTCATCCCAGATAGACTAAGAAGAATAACAAACTGCATTGTTACAGATGGGGAAAAATCTATCAACTGGCATGGTATGTAAAATGTAATTAATGGAAAGTGCTGACTAATATTTGTGTGTTTTCTTCCCTATTTTTCCCCCCAGCCAATGTTTTCAGTTGCACCAAGCTTAGCCACCAATGCTTCAACAGCCTTTAATCCCTACTTGGGGCCTGTCTCCCCCGGCTTAGTTCCAACGGAGATCCTGCCAACAGCACCCATGCTAGTTGCAGGGAATCCTGGCATGCCAGTTCCTGCTGCCGCTGCTGCAGCAGCACAAAAGCTGATGAGGACAGACAGACTCGAGGTAGGAACTACAACTTTGTCATTTTTTATTCTTCTAGCTCCCAGATTTGCATTGCTGATTTCCTAAGCAAAATGGTAACGCTGCTTAAAAGTGATCCGCCTCCCCAAAATTGCAGTTGTTATGCTGTTCAAAAACACAAAGGTAATGTAATAATGTACTCCCCCCCCAACTAATAATTGAAAAGGAACAGATTGATCTCTCTGCTCATAAACCTTACTATTTCTACACAAACAGAGTAATGATCTTCATGAGCAGCAGACCATGCCTAAGCTTCTTCATAAGATTGGCCCGTAGCACTGCTATTAAACCATCACGTGAATCATTGGAATCTCTGCAGTGTTTTGTGTTCTTCATGTAGCTTTCTGCCTGCCTGTTGCCACATGAATGGCAAAACTGTGTTTATCCAAGGGCAGGTTGCACAGTAATGCTGGATGCCCACCGAGCTCTTTGGAGGAGGATATTATCCAATTCTCGTAACATTTTAGTGTGCAAATTGCTTCATGCTCCTCACACCGCTCTGTCATGGCTCCCAAGAATTCCATCAGTCAAATGGGGACATAAAAGATCCACCATGCAAGTCAGGAGTTCCTGGCTGGACAGAAATATAGAATTCCTCTGGCAGCAATCACAGTAAGCAAAATCACATCCTACTGCTATGAATCGAACATCGTTAGCTCATTAACTGCCGTCAGAGCTGGATAAGAAACAAACACCACAGCCTCTCTCATTTCCCTGCCACGCTTGTTTCTAGCAGAGGTCTCGTATTTGTTATTTATCAGCTTTTGCTACATGCCTAACAAATGTTGTTTTGCTCTCGCAAATATTCTCCTTTGCCCTGAACAGCTCCTTATCTGAGGATGTCTGACAGGGGTTTTCAGCGGCTTATCACATCAATGCTAAAATGGGCTCCAAGCCAACTTTGTGCTGCAGCGTGGTATGGAACTCAACTGAGTCACAAATGCAGCAATCTTCATGCTGGTCTTCACAGCATCGGAAGTGACATTTTCCATCATTAAAATGTAAAGTGAAACACGGAGACATGTTAAAGCACAGACCTGGTGCCAACATAATGCTGAATTGTGGTTAGCGTTAATTGTGGCCAGTTGCCTTAACCCTGGTTAAGAACCCTATAGTGAGAGCAGAGTTTAGCTTACCAAGCTAAGCTTTCCGCCAGGAGGACACGCACCAAATACCAGTCAGACCCGCTTATGACCTTGCAAGCAGAATGGTGGGGAAACCCTTGCTGCATAAAACAGATGTAAGGCTGGCCTTAAACATGGTTAGTGCAAACTTAAGGTTGCTCAAGCCTGCAACCAGTGGTTTCAGAGCCAGTTTTGTGTAGTAGTTAAGTGCGCGGACTCTAATCTGGGAGAACCGGGTTTGATTCCCCACTCCTCCACTTGCAGCTGCTGGATAACCTTGGGCAAGCCATAGTTCTGTCAGAGCCGTTCTCTCAAGGACAGTTCTGGAAAGAGCTCTCTCAGCCCCACCTACCTCACAGGGTGTCTATTGTGGGGAGGGGAAGGGATAGGAGTTTGTAAGCCACTCTGAGACTCCAAGTGAAGGGTATGGTATAAATCTAATTGCTTCCTCCTCCTCATCTTTTACCAGGGTTTAGGTATTCAGACATTTGATTATAGATAAGAACCATGCAAACATTAGGTTGGATCCAGCCAGCTGTTTAACACAATCTTTTCCAATTCCCCTCCTTACTGCACCCCTCGTCGTACATGGCTTTTGTCCATGACGGTCTCAGCATAGCCTTTTTGGTGGTCAAAGGAGATCCCTCTTTCCTTTTCACCAGCTGAAAATCTGGTTGGATCTGACCTCTTCTTTTTTTACTTGGGGCCACCATGATGGCGACACATTGTTTTGTTCCAATTCTTTCTCTCATACATTTACATAGACTTCATTACTTCCTTCTTTAAGCTTTACGATGTCTGTGTAATGCATACAGCAGTACCCTCACACTCTGCTAGTTTTTTTTAAAACACAGAATGATAAAGTGTACAAGTAGCCTTTTTTAAAAAATAAGAAAAAACAAAGCAGCCCTCAGAGAGACCATGATTTTGCAAAAATCGCTCGTGTGAAAAAGCTTTCTTTTCCTTGAAATCCCCATAAGGAAACCTCTAAAATAGCACCTTACTACTTGTAAATTGTGAAGGAGAAATTGTCTGGCTGCACAGGGAGAGGGAATGGCTGAGTCTTTTCAGGAAGCGGGGCTGTTTTACCTGTCTATGACCAAGCTTTATGCCCACTGCCCAAAGCACGTGGAACAGGAGGCTAAATCCGAACCACATTAATTATTTTTAAACATTATTAATTATTTAATTATCAGTTTCCCCCCACACACAATTTTAAAAGCTCTGTACAAATAAAATGTCACAAATTGAGCCCAAAGCAGGTTCTGAAACTAAAACCCCTTAGGGGTTTCTACATATTGACGACCCGGCTCTGGCCAAAGACAGGAGACCAGCAAGGAAGGTTCATAGCCAGAGCAGGTCAGGTGATACCTGGGGCCATGGCTCATTGGCTGAGCATCCACTCAACATGAAGAACATCCCAGGTTTGATTCCCTGCATCCCCTAGTTAAAAGGATCAGGTAAGAGGTGATGTGAAAGACCCTCGAAAGCCACTGCCAATCACAGCGGACAGTATTCACTTTTGAAGGATCAGCAATCTGACTTAATATAAAGCAGCTTCCTATGTTCCTAAAAATTGTCAGATCAGGTTTTCTCATAGGACTGGTCAATTTGTGGGCTCCATTCCTGACTTCCTTGCCACATCTCCCTCTTAATTAGACAGAAAGTGGATCAGACCTGGCATGGGCTGTATTAGTCTCCTTATTTATTTATACCCCCAATACCCCCCAAAGCAGCTTATAGAATCTCTTCCTCTATTTTATCCTTGCCACCTGTGAGGCAGGTTAGGCTGAGATTCATCCAGAAAGCTTCTAAGGCAGAGCAGGGATCCAAACTAGGTCTCACAGGCACTTATTCATGCCAGTCAGTCCAGCATGAATTGTACCATGCATTGGCACTCAAAGCATGACATCGACAAAATGGGTATCACCTCTAATCGGGGAGGAAATGGAGAAACCGTTTTTTAGAAGATGTAAATGGTCCTCCCCAGTATTTCTTAATATTTGAGTTATTCCTTTGTTATTTCCTTCCTTCCAGAAGGAAAGGAACTGTTGCATTAGCCACTATTTTTCCCACCGAAAGAACTTGCCCTGTAGTCTTGGGTGGTAATGCGTTTTCCAGGGCACGCCTTTCAACCAGCTTAGCCCAGTTTTTCAGTTGAAAGTTGCCCTTGAAAAGCTTGACCTTGGCAGGCACCCCTGATAGGACACCAAGAGGGCAGACGCTCAGAGCAGCAGGGCCCGCGGAGTGGCAGCCGTATCGATCAGAAAGGAGGAAATCACAGCAAGGAGGATGCGAGGCAAGAGAAATGGCTAAAGGAGGTTTTCTTTTTCAGGACTAATTGGGCAATTTTCGATCTGCTGCTGTTTGTTTTGGCAAGTTAAGGGAATCTTCTCTCTCTCTCTCTCTCTCTCTCTCTCTCTCT
>NW_015176460.1:1052574-1103434 GCF_001447785.1 Gekko japonicus | reverse complement strand
TTCCTGCCGGGCTGCAGGTTAAGTGGGGAAATTGGATGTAACTGGGTCTGTTTTCATTCTTGCAGCTCATTGAGACAAACTCGTCGGCCAGCCAGTTAACCAAACTTTTTTCGTTGTTGTTCTCCTAGAAGATTTGTTAGTGTAACTTGGTGCAGCTTTTTTTTTTAATTTTAGCCAGGTAATTCCAGCCTTTCAAAACTTTTATTTTGATGATGAGTCCCTGGGGGGCTTTTTTTGGCAGTCCTAAAACTCTTCCCACTATAAACAGAAGCAGCTTATTCTTCTGCGATCTGATTTGTTCCCTTTCCGTCCCATACCCCATAATGTTGCTAATATTTATACCTCATTTGAAATGCATAGCCAGCTTTATAGTTTTTAATACGATCACCTTCACAAGAACCCTGTGAGGTAGGTCTCGGTCCCCTCCCCCCCATTCAATAGACAGGAACTGAGGCTAAGTAACAGTGATTTCTCGCACACTTACGGCAAGTCCCTGGCAAAGCTAAACCTTCCCAATATCGCTACTGGGCCAAACTCAACTAATAGTTTATTGTGTTCTTTGTATTCTGTTCCTCTTAAAATGTCTGCTGTTGACATATTCCACACAATCTTTTAACATTTTCATCTCAAGCGTGTTTACTGCACAGATGCTGCGCAAATGCTATTGTCTTGGTGCAGCTTAGATCATAGTTGCTTTTGTCAACATTTATTTGTCCCAACAAAATGTGAGGCACCACGGAGAACAGAGGTGACCCTATGGTATGTAGAATATACATGAAAATGAATTAAAGACTGGCTCTGGAGCACAGAATAAGCTTGTTTTTATCCAGTAAAAATAGCAGTAAACATTGCAGATGCCTTCCTCTTAGTGCACAAACATTCCTAAACTTAAAGTAGGATCTCCTCCCCCAAAGCCTCATTAGAAATGGTTCCAGTCTTGCTGAAACTTATAACATTGCTTTGAAAGCCAAAAAACATCCCCTGAGGGAATAAACTTTCAACATGTTCTGTACACCACATTCAGTGGGAATGAAGAGACATGAAGAGCCTCTCCTGGATATTTCACAAGCTGTATCAAAGCCCTTTCAGTTTTCCTCGAAATTCCTAAGTTGGTTTGACTGAGAAGGAACCTTCTTGCCTCAAGATCACTTGGTGTTTCATTTTAAGCAAGATTTTATGGCATCTGTAATGGAAGTGAGATAGGTTGACCAACTGCCAGGTGGTTGCTTTGAGATCTCCCATAATGACAGCTGATCTCTAGACGACCGAGGTTAGTTCCTCTGGAGAAAATGGCTGCTTTGGAGGGCAGGCTCAAGGGCATTGTACTGTGCTTAGATCCCTCCCCAAACCCCACCTTCCCTGGGCTTCCCCTTGAAATCTTTAGGAATTTATGAAACTGGAGTTGGCAGCCCTGAAGCAGACAGCTGCAACAGCAGTGCCCAATTTCATCCTAGCTCTTTTTTTTTAATTTATTAATCGCTTTCCCCACAAATAGGCTCAAAGTGATTTACAGTTACTCTTTAGACAGGAGACTAACAATGTTTTTCATAGGGGATAGGGAAGACAACATATAATTCATTTAAGTTGCGCACGCCGTACTGCCCGGTGGAAACGTTTCTGGCTTGACTCAGTCATGTTCCGAACAGCTGCATCGCCACACTGCCACCGCCTGGCCGGAGCATCCCACTGCAGGGATTTTTCTTAGCTGAGTAGATTCTTCCGCCTTCCGGGTCCAGACCAGGACGTCTCCAACCGAGAGCTAACACCTTCCCAGAAGGGAGTCGGTGTGCCCACCCTCTCTAAGGAGTGGTTCCCATTTTATCTACTCACCGAGGCTTTCGAATCGCTGGGTGGACGATGAGCTGGGGATGACAGGCTGGCTGCTCACACCAGCGCGGGGCTCGAACTGACACAGTTCGGATGTTAAGACAGTGGGATATACCCACTGTGCCACCGCTCCCCTTTTCTCCCCTATGTGGAGAAGATAGCATAAGAGTAGCCATGCTGCATCAGACCAATGATCCATCTAGCCCAGCATCCTCTCTCCAACAGTGGCCACTCAAATGCCACTGTGAACCCCACATGCAGGGCACAGTGGCTAATTTAATTAACTAAATTATATTAATTAACAGAGATTTTCACTATTGGAGACAGACTTGCTTTTAGAGGCTTGGCAGAGTTCCTGGCAGAGGGCTGTGGTGTGTGCAAAACCTCACTGCGTACAGCTATTTAACTCAACAGCGGCTTTGTGCTGGGAAGGGTGAGCGAAGCATACAGCTGCCTGCCACTGCTCCCTCTAAGCTGTGGAGTCTTGTGAGCAAAAATTCTACTCTGTGAGCTACTGGCATTAAAGTTGTGAGCGAGCGATTTAGCTACTGCATGAATTAATTTGCTCTGGAGCCATCCTTCCTGAGCTAAGACAAAAATGTGTGAGCTGGAAGCTAAAAAACAGTGAGCTAGCTTACACTAACTCAATTTTGAGGGAACACTGGCTGCCACTGCTCCAAGCCCTTCACTGCTGGCATGCAGAGAAAGTACATGGCTGGGGTGGGGTGGGGAGAGAAGAGGAGAAGGGAGGGGCTAAGAGAGCGTGTGCACAGCCAGGTCCACCCTCAGCCCCAGCACATGCAAAGGGTGTGGCCGCTGGTCGGAAGGGCTGCCCTCCCGACCAGCAGCCTGGTCCCTTGCACATGCTGGGGTTGGGAGTGGAACTGGCTGTGTGCTCGCTCGGGCGAGCGTGAGCCAGCCAGCCTCTCTCACCGCTGCCCTCCCTACCAGCATCCAGGACCTTTGCATGTGTTGTGGCTGGGGGTGGAGCCGGTTGTGCACTCACTCGGCCCTCCCTTCTCCTCTCTCCTCTTTGGTCTGCTTTGGTGTAGTGGTTAAGTGTGTGGACTCTAATCTGGGAGAACCGGGTTTGATTCCCCACTCCTCTACTTGCACCTGCTGGATGACCTTGGGCAAGCCATAGTTCTGGCAGAGCTGTTCTCTCAAGGACAGTTCTGGAAAGAGCTCTCTCAGCCCCACCTACCTCACAGAGGGTTCTGTTGTGGGGCGGGGAAGGAAAAGGAACTTGTAAGCCACTCTGAGACTCCAAGTGAAGGGCGGGGTACACATTCAATCTCCTCCTCCTCCTCCTCTTCCTCCTCCTCCTCCCACAGCCATGTCCTTTCTCTGCACTCCTGTAGTGAACATTTCAGAGCAGCGGCAGCTGTAGGATTCGTGGGGAGGGTCTGGCATCCACTGGGAAGGGGGGTGGGCACATCTGAGGGTGGCTTAGCCCCGTCATCTCTATGGACCTGGCGGTGAGACCAGCACAGTCCCTTGACTGCCTCAAATGGAAGGCCTGGGGCATGGTCTAGAATCATACTCCAGAGGTCTCCACCCCAAGCCATGAAGGCATTTTATACAATATACTTTGCTATTGAATGAGTTCCTCTTATGCGTTGATTCTACTTCAAACAACATACTGTTGCACCAGCCCATCATGGCTTGGCTCTACATCCTGAGCAGGCATGGCTCTTTAAATAAGCACAACACCCATTACTCTTTTATGTAAAGAGCCGAGGGGTTACATAGATTCATGGAGGAGAGGACCATCAGTGGCTGCTAGCTATGGTGAATAAAGGGAACTTTCACATCCAGAATCAGTTTAGTGACTTATGCAAAACAGGAGGATTTTATATTACACACATTATCTTTAAATACTGAGATGAAAGTCAGGGTGTTGGGTTTTAGTGTGAATATTAGAAATAAATAAATAAATGTAATGTAAAAACAGTAACTTGGTCTAGCTAGGAGTGGGGGGGGGGAATCTAGAAGTCAAACAGTGAGGTATTATATGTATTTGTCTGCCCTCTTGTGGTGAAATCATAGAAGAGCTGGGCTAATGACTAATGTGTGTCGCATCGCAGACACAGCTAATTGAAAATAAAGTAAATATTACAATATTGTCCTCTGTGAAGGTAAAAGAGATTAAGCAGCTGAATTTGAAATAGCTTAATTTTTTCCCAGTTTGGGAAAGCCCCCTTATGTCAAAATATCACATTGGGTTTCTTCACGCATCACCCTTTAAGGAAAACAAACAAAACAATCCCTGCAGTTTGACTAACTGCTCCCTAGTGGAAACTAATAGGCTTCTTGGCAACAGTAAGGTCTCGTTTTGTGGTTTAGCAACCCGAGTAAGACTTAAAACGCACTGCATCTAATTGCCTTTTGGACTGTCCAAAAGGCTATTGAGTAACAAGACATCGACTTTATAGTGAGGCAAAAGCAACTGTCTGAATTTTGTTTAAGGTCCCTTGCAAAAAACGGTCCAGATCACATCCACATACAAACCCCACATTCTTTCCGTTCCATTTCATCGTTCAAAAATAACATTGTTTGCCTCCTAATGCTACTGCAGGTGTGTCGAGAATATCAGCGTGGCAATTGTAATAGAGGAGAAAATGATTGCCGGTTCGCTCACCCTGCCGACAGTGCAATGATTGATACCAACGACAACACAGTGACCGTCTGCATGGATTACATCAAAGGGAGATGCTCCAGGGAAAAGTGCAAATATTTCCACCCCCCTGCACACCTGCAAGCTAAGATCAAAGCTGCCCAGTACCAGGTCAACCAAGCAGCAGCTGCTCAGGCAGCAGCTACTGCAGCCGCCATGGTGAGTCCAGAATCTGTACATATGGATATAATGCAAAAGTGTTAACATTGTCAGCCACAGAGAAGCATTGACCATTTTAACTCTTCTTGCTGAAGATATGTTTGTTCAGGTATCCCGTTCCCAACAAGAAGCTTCCAAGCATGTGAAACCAGATCTGCTCTTAAGTAGTTTCAAGTGCTGCAAAAACTCAGTGCAATATCACAGAGTCTGTTTGTGTATTCACGACTCATGCATGGCTGCACATGCGCAGATATACAGATTGTTAGCTATGTGCACAGAGAAAGAGAGATTTCATGCGTTGATTTGCATATAGTCTATCCATATAAATGAGGAGGGGCCATGGCGCAGTGGTAGAGCATCTGCTTGGTATGCAGAAGGTCCCAGGTTCAATCCCCAGCATCTCCAGTTAAAAGTATCAGGTGATAGGTGATGTGAAAGACCTCCACCAGAGACCCTGGAGAGCCTCTACCACTATAAATAGAAAATACTGACCCTGCTGATGTGACCTGGGGTCAGTCACAAGCTCTGGCACAGCTGTGCTTGAAAAAGAGCAGTTTGTGTCAGAGTTCTCTCAGCCCCACCCACCTCACAGGGTGTCTGTTGTGGGGAGGGGAAGGGAAAGGAGTTTGTAAGCCGCTCTGAGACTCCAAGTGAAGGGCGGGGTATAAATCCAATCTCTTATCTTCTTCTTCTTCTCTTCATATAAAATTATGTGTTGGAGAGCTTTGGCTCAAGTGGCAGAATGTCTGCTTAGCATGCATCTCCACTTGAAAGGCTTAGGTGACATGAAAGATCTCTGCCTGAGTCCTTGGAGAGCTGCTGCCAGTCACAGTAGACAGTACTTACCTTGATAGACCAGTGGTCTGAAATGTGCATCTATTACTATTGTATCTACATTATGATGTCTCGAGCCTTCTTTCCATGTAAGAGGCAACGCCCGAGATGTTACTGAAATTGGTCCAAGGGAGAGAATCATATATGGAACTACTTAGGAGCAGAGACCCTCAAATTTAAATCATTCTTTGTGTTTCTCATGAATGTTATAATGGTCTAATGAATAACTGCACAACTGAGACGTTGATGGTGGCACGGAGTAACAAAACTGTAGCATGCTGGGAAGTATCAGGGAACGAAGATATTGCTTAAAATGTGATGCTGGGGTGGACACAAATGGCTATTTTAATGGGTTCATGTAACAGACTGCACTTTTAAGAAGCTTAGAAGTGCTGTACAAACAACTAAAGGACTGTGAAGGGTTAATTCTTCACAGAAACAGAGAGCCTTGAGTGACAGGCTGTTCCAAGAGATATGATTGGTTAGCAATAGCTGACCAGAAAAAGACTTCTGAACTGGATGCTAAGGAGGATTCCCTAGCTGAGAAGAGTCAAGGACTAACAGTTTCAACCTTAGCTGAGAGCAGTTTAACACAGACAGGAGAACTGGGGGAAAGTTGACAAGGAAGTCTGGGAAGTAGACAAAGACTCCCATTCATGCCAAGGAAAGGGGATAGCTCTTCTAGAGAGAGAATTCCCTACCCAGTCAAACAGGGAGTTAGCTCTGAAGAGTGGAGAAATCCCTGGTCTGATGTGGTTAGAAACTGCCTGTAGAAACCTTATGAGTCAGTTAAAAACTCAAGATGATTACTGGTGTTTCAAGAGAAGGGATTTGGGTATGGGAAAGAGCGTACGAGCCTTCTGGAAACCAAAAGATACAGAGAATACTGAAAGAAAGTGTACTGAAGTGTTTGGGGAAAACACTGGAACAAAAGCCTGTCAACATAAAGTTTTTAAGTAACTCTGAATAGCTTCAGAAACTCTCATTAGCCTGAAGCGTAAGAACTAAAATCTGGGCATGTACTGATTTTACATCAGAGTTACCTCAGAAATTTTGCCCCTAATTTCATCTGACCTTTCCCCTCTAAGTTGAATAAAATATTTTGTTAATTTGGAATATTAAACACTTCTTGAGTGCCATTTAAGTCGTATAAGTTAAAGGAGGCTTCCATTTCCTTCCTCAGGTTCCTGGGCTGAGTAAACAGCCAAACTATAATACTGTGACAGGGTGGGACAGCCAGAATTCTTCAGGAAAGAAGAAAATAGATAACTAGGGCAGCTCAGTCACAAAAGGGAAAGAAAAACGGAGGGAAAATCTTGCCTCTGTGGGAGGGAAGAGGACAGGGGCATCATAGCTCCCTTCCTTGTTCTTTGCTTAGCTGTTAATGTTGTCCTATTTTTTTATTTTACATAACACACATGATTTGACCATTAAAATACTACCTCATGTGAAACATTGCTGTGTGATAGTCATAGCACACTGTATTGGACAACGCAAGAGGGGCCTTCTTCTGTGTTTGCAGATATTTCAGGAAAAACTACAGAAGGCTGACTCTCTTTTTCACCCGTTCTCCTTCTTTCACTCTTCCCACCCTCCCCCGTTAGAGTATCTTGTATGTAATTAACTACATAGAGGTTTACCCTCACAATAACAACTCAGTAGTGCCTTTATTGTGCATGCTTAGTCTTGTTATTTGTTGTATATGGCATTCCGATGATTTGTTTTTTATTTGTTTTTTCTCACCTACCCAAAAATGCACTGCTGCCCCCATGATGCACCTCTGCTTGCTGTTTATGTTAATGCGCTTGAACCCCACTGGCCCATTGCCATCATGTGCTCGCTGCCTGCTAATTAAGACTCAGTCGGCTGTCAAATCACTGAAGCGACCCCTCGAGGCAACCTTTGACCTGGTACTATGACCTTTCACCTTTTAGCTTGGCATGTAGCTTTATTGTAGATACAATTTTTAATTAAATTCTTGAAGTAAATATTCCTTATTTCCTGTTATAACATAATGTAAGTTGGATGGAAAACTGAGTGTGGTTTCTTGATCCAGTAAATGGGGAGACTGTGAAGTTAAA
The DNA here is from genome assembly GCF_001447785.1 of Gekko japonicus. Classification (NCBI taxonomy): domain Eukaryota; kingdom Metazoa; phylum Chordata; class Lepidosauria; order Squamata; family Gekkonidae; genus Gekko; species Gekko japonicus. The sequence goes on along the minus strand of NW_015176460.1, from coordinate 1,095,856 downwards.
AAACACGGAGAGACATTTATTTCCCAGCCAGTGCCCCTAAGATGCAGGACTCCACATTCAGTTTGACAACCGTGTAGAAGTTTCTAAATGAAGTAAGTTGGGGAGTTTGTGTTTATTTTTCCAAAAAGAAAGATTTAAAAATGTGTATAATATATATTATATATATATTTGTATCCGTTTGGTTGGCATGGCTTAACAATAGTCTTAATGTAGATTTAACATTTGTAATGCAATGTTAAAAAGTACCAGCATGGTGTGGTACATTTTCTTTTTCTTTTTTCTTTTTTTGCATGTGTAGTTAGACTTTGGGGGAAGTGGGAAATATAAATTTAATACGGTCTTTAACCTGTTTCGCTCACTCTGTAAGATTTGTCTTTAACATTGCTCTGACTTGTCAATCCTCATGGAGCTAGCAGTGCAGCTTTCTTAGTTGTGTTTCTTCCCCGGTATTGCTGCTTTCTTACTAAAACAAACACACCAGCTCTGAGGCTTTATAATAGCGGACCATGCTGGCACCTAGCACTCTAGCACAGTTACCCCGGTGGTGCCCTATTTGAAGGCCAAAGCCATACTCGGCTGTGAAGCTTCAGCCTTGCCCTCTCTTTGAATAGTGAAGCCCGCTCCGCTGCTTGCTTGCTCAAAGGATGAAAGATGGTGGTCGTTGACCATTGGACCGTCTTCTGCATTTTCTGTTTCTTCTCTCTCTCTCTCTCTCTCTCTCTCTCTTTCTCCCTCCCTGCCCCACCTTCCTTTTTGTTTTGTTTTGTTTTTAAACTGGGATGTCTTACACTCACCTGCTATTAGGGAATTCCTCAAGCTGTACTTCCCCCGTTACCAAAGAGGCCTGCGCTTGAAAAAACCAACGGTGCCACTGCAGTCTTTAATGCTGGTATCTTCCAATACCAGCAGGCTCTTGCAAACATGCAGTTGCAACAGCATACAGCCTTCCTCCCACCAGGTAAGTGCCCTTTGAGCATCCTCCCAAGCCAGGCAGAGACAAGGTTAGAAGCATGCCGAGACCTTAGAGAGCCCCTCGGAAGGCGTCAAGGTTGGGGGAAGGGAGGTCTGACGGGGTGACCCCACACAAGCCAGAAAGGACTCAGCTGCTAAACCTGCAGGTTCTGCATAAGTTTGTCTTGGAAGCAAGGTGTCGAGTGCTTTCTGATTGGATATGAAAACCTGCATCTCCAAAGTATGCACTCTTCCATTTCAAAAGAGCGTTTGAAGTCTCCCTCCCCCCCCCCCCGCGTGTGCCTCTTTTTTGCCTAATCCTTCATTTCACACCTCCTACACTGTTTTGTCTGGGTTCTTTTTTTATTTTTGGAACTGCTGTAAGACCCCTTAGTGTCAAATGAGTTTATCAAAGAATTTTAGGGTAAGAAGAGTGACTTTCAAAAGAATTGGGGTGAGAGGGGCTGGCCCTGTTTAGAGCCAAACAGTTAAAAACCTTCGTTTGATAGATTTTGGAGGAAAACATTTTGAAGTGTTGCCATTGATTTTTTTCACGTACAGGGGCCAGGTCTCAACTATCTCTTTCTGAGATACTAAAAGGATCATACAGCATTTATGGCTCACAGAGGCTGATCCTTGAAAATGAGAGGTCAATCTACATCTTGAGTTCTGTCTTACTGGGTTTCATTTGCACACGACTTGTGTTTGAATTTAAAAAGTCTGGCTTCTAAAGCAGTACCTGTAGAAGAGGAGGAACAGGTACTCAGCTACAGCTGTGCTTAGGTATTTCCAGTCCCCAGGTAGTTTAATTGTTTTGTGTGGGTGGGTGTTAACCTGATTTCCTTGATACAAAATATATTACGTTGGGTCCCAAGAATTTAGGCACACATCAAAGATCATATAAGATCACACTTTTGTATCTCAGGGAGGTTTTTTGCATGATTCTCATTATCAGAAAACAGTGTCACACAGGGATTTGGCAGAGGTTAGGTCCCGCTTGCAGAAGCATTCACCTCTTCCTTTCTTCCTGTGTGGCAAGAACATCTAGAAGGTAAATGATTACCATAGTGCAGTGTCTCATATGTGTGGATCCAGCCAGATATGGAATTAAAAGGGTGTAACTCTGCTTGGACTTGTACTGACAAGCAGCCAGTACATGCAATGCTAAACGCCCATATTAAAAAAAACAAACTGCAGACTCCTACACATGAAGGGATTTGTGATGCCGCTAGGGATGGGCACGGTCCAGAAAAATGATGGTCCATTGAGGTTCAGAGGTCTGTGCAGTTTATGGACCCCTGGACCATGAACCTCCACATTTAACAGACTGGTTCGTGGTCTGTTTGGTCTGTGACACCACGCGGCTTACAAAGCCATTTAAAGGGAATGCTTTCCCTTGGCTTTTGCAAAGCCATGTGGCACACGAGTGACAGCCAAGCGGCAACTTCACCCACTTCCGGTTCACTTCTAATGAGCTGGAAGTGGGTGAAGTCGCTGCTTGTCCTTCACTCGGCTTTGCAAAAGCCATTTAAGGGGATCACATTCCCTTTAAATGGCTTTTGCGAAGCTGTGCAGTGTGTGAGTGAAGGCCGAGCAGTGACTTTACCCCCTTAAGTGGCTTTTGCAAGCCCTGCTGGCATGGATCTTACCAACCTCCTGGGAGGGTCATGGGAGGTCTGTGTCAGCGGGATGGCATGACCGGGCTCATGGACCATGGACTGGGCCCCGTGTCTGTGGAAAAAATAGGTCAGTGGCCCAGTGCATGACCATCCCTAGATGCCACCTCTCACTGGCTAAATGTGATGCATTTCATTCCCGGGCAATTCAGAACATACATTTATTTACTTTTTATAATTTATACCCTACCTTTCTTCCCAAAGAAGATCCAAAGTGGCTGATACTTGGTTCTCCTCAGGGGTCATTTGGGGGGGGGGACGCGGGGGGACGCCATCCCCCCGGGTGAGGTGCGGGAGGGCGGGGCCTGGAGCTCCCTGCTGGTGCCCGCTGGAGGTCGCCGCCGGCTGTGGGGAGGACACACTTCCGGTGATGTCAGGGTGTGTGGCATATGCTAATGAGTTATGCTAATGAGTCCCCCTAGCTCTTTTTCTACGAAATGACCCCTGGTTCTCCTCCATTCTATCCCACAACAGCTGTGCGAGACAGATTAGGCTGAGAGTGTTTGTCTGGCCAAGCAAGCTTCCATGGCAGAGTGGGGATTTGAACTTAGGTCTCCAAGATCCTAGTCACCCCCGACTGATGGAAACTCTTCTGATAGAAATTGTTCCATCAGTGGATGTTTTTTTATAGGATCCAAGCCAGTGTCAGTTTCCTGTTCAAGTAAGGATGACACGGGAAGAAAAGTGAGCCTTGTTGCAAAAGGGCTTGATTTCCTGTACTAAAATCAATGGGAAAACATTAAAATCCACGGCAAAAAGTGATTAGCAGCTACAGAAACAGATTTTTATTTTTCAGAAATGAAATAAAGAATGTAAATTGAAATAAATAAATAAAACAAAACTGACTTGAGTGACAACTTGAAAGAAATATATGGAATAATGCATTCCATGTTACAGTGAACATAATTTCTCCAGCATACTAAATTCTGCCGCAGATATCGTTTTTATGGCATGCCCTGGCTTTTTTTCCACTTCTGCCTAGTTAATTCATAGATTTTTTTTTTTCCCCTGGGCAGAAATGCAGGCTGTGGTTTGACTCCATAGATTCATGAGGTATACAGTTTCATTTAACAACCTGAAGGGTTAAACTGCAATAGCAGAGTTCCTTTTTAAAAAAAGAACCACTAAAGGGGTCCTACACAACCATGTCTTCTTCATACCTGCAAGTATTGCATTGTAGGTTTCCATTGCTGTCTCATGTTCATTTGCTGCAAACCCTGTGCTAAAAGTGTGTGTTGGTTTAGATCATGAGTGAGAATGGTAAATGACAAATTAAAAAATACATGCAATTAAATGACAGAGCATCATTGCAAAAAGAAACAAATGCAAGTGCTTATTTTCTACTCATAGGGATTACAGAATTAATAATGTGTAGCTCAAAATAGAGCATAGATGTTCTGAATAGTAGCTATTAAATCACTGGTCAGGCACATTCAAGCTTTGTTCTGGGTTTCCAGCAAACTATAGTTTGCCATTGACATCTGGACCAGCAAATTGACATTTTAGCCAGCCCTGCAACCAAGGTTCTGTAACTGGCCTGTTAGAATGTTGTAATTCAAAGCAAGGCCAGAACAGTACATAGTCTGCCCCTTTGGATGTTAAAGTGTGCCAAACCCCCCAAAATAACCAGTTTGCTTGTAGTATATGAATGGAGGGAAGAGGAGTAGTAAAGGCAACTCCATTCTCCTTAAACACATGTCTGTGTGATGCCAATGATTTCCCCAAGCAACAACACTGAAACAATTAGAGTTAAAAAGGTCCTGCCAAGTGAAGCTCAGACTTAAACCGACTCATAGTCCCCTCTGCCCTGACAGTGCAGCTAGGAGTCAGGCTTGAATGCCCAGGACCCTACTTTGTTATGGAACTGTATGTACAAAGGCGTGTTGTGTGAACCGTTTCCCAGACTACTCCAGATATCAGGGAGGCACATGCAAAGCCCTTTTAAAGAGGCTAGAATCCCATTGTTTAGCCATACAAGGGGACTGAATGTATGGAGCAGAATTCCAATCTGCCCGTTCTCCCATTGCCTATTAAACAGGTGATCAGCATGACTGTCCTTCAAGGGCTACATGCACACAGCCTACTGTGCCTGGCACGCCATTGACTCAGAACTCTTATGTTTTGTTCATTCGTGACACATCCAAATGTCAAGTTTCCTGCCCTAGGGGCTAGAGTGGGTTTCGGTGATGCTGCCAAATCAAGCCAAGCCAGTTTCTGTTTAGTTTAGTCTCAGGCCCAGGGCACCTCTGCAACCAGAGGAGTGTTCCTTCAGATAAATCCTCCTGTCCATTCCAGGAATAGTTTCACATAGAGGAATGTCTGGGTGGCTAGGATATACAGTAGTACAGGCTTCCTTCAGTCATAAAAATCCTGATCTTGCAAAGCATAATGTGAGCTATGAGAAAGTGCTCCTGGTTTCACATCATCTGCCCTCTTTCTACTACCTCCCCTTGCATGCTCCAGTTCCCTCCCTCCTGTCCTTTTGTTCCTTGAGCAAACTCTGCAGTGCTGTGGTGTACAATGACCAAACTATGAGTAGCTCAAACAAAGCTGGGAACCACAGTGCATGAGCCTGCAGCGCATTGCGGGGAGGGCGGGGTATAAATCGAATAAAATAAATAAATAATAATAACATTTGGAAGATCAGGAAGGAGCCATGCTAGTCAGCATTGGCCAGTGTAGAAGCTTCTGTAGCTGGGGAAAGCGCAGGCCAAACCGGGTTGAGATTCCTCCACTTAATGCTGTGTAGTCTGGAGGAATAATGTTAAGACCAAGTTAGTGGCCTCTTGCATGAATGAGCATGCCTGCACTTCTGATGTTTCCATCCACGTATCAAAATTAACCTTTAAACAGGAAGGTATATTTATCTAATCATATAGGAAGGGAAAACATACTGAGGAGGGAGCCACTATCATGTCAGTTGTGGCTTAAGATGGGTCACAAAAACTAGACATGCTGAATAACCATGACAATACTTCTAGGGAGAGTGACTTGATAGTGCTGAGCTAGTGAGAAGCTGTGCTTGCTGAACATGTACTTGAAACAGTGCATTTTGCTAAAGCAAATAAAATTGCACAAATTCAAACCCCCTTAATAATGCCCCCCAACCTCATTCATATTGTGAAGGAAAATATAACCCCTCCAACACACCCCAGATTAATAGTAGTAATAATACCTCATAATAGCAACTCATTAATTTACATTCTTTTCTTATTTAAAGACAGGAAATTGGAACATTTATTTCAATGCAATAAACTCATTGGTAGAGTGTTACCTAATTATGTCATTTAAAACTGTTACACAATAGATCTAGAAACATGGTGAATGTCAGAGAATCAAAAGAGCTCATATACCCCAGTCAGATGCCATCTGTTGAGTATTACCATGTGGCCTTAGGGCTCTTCCTTCCTGCCAGTTTTGTTGGGTTAAAGAAGGCAAATGACTCTATAGTGTAGATTAACATGCACTGTAGTTTATCCTGGCATCATAGATTATCAGACTGGAATGACATATACACAAAGAGTCAGAGAAGCACAGTCTTACCCATGACCTGATTCTTAAATTTTCTGTATGAGCCAACTAGGATTTAGGATGGTCCATGCCCCCTGTTATACCAGTATAATGTCACAAACGTTAAGTTGTAACCAGAGGTGCCATTCAGCTGTTGGAATGCCAGCTTCATTTTGCTCAAACAGCAGAGAAGCACGGAAGGGAGTAAATTAAACAAAAAATGAAACCCGTGCAAGAATAACAAAAAACATCCAACAGACAATACAATGATATGAACTTATATAAGTGATGTAGTTTATCAAACACAGAATGTATACTATGTAAATCAGTAACTCATAAATACAAAATACGTGGTCCAAATACATAACTAATGTTCAGAAATAGTCCAAGTGAAATTTCTCAAACAGTGAAAAGTCCAAACATCAATATTTATATTTCCCCTTTGCAAAACTCATCTCGCCACTTTTGTATCCACTTGATGGCCCTGCCAGCTTCCAGTCCCCGTATCGCATTGCTTCCTCAAAAGCGGGACACCAAAACCGCCCAATTACAATATTGTGGAATCATACAAAGCATCTTTTACATTCTTAATGTTCAGTAGACCAACTCCTATGATATCTCCTTTTAAATACATTATATTTTGATAAACTACATCACTTATTTAAGTTCATATCATTATATTGTCTGTTGAATGTTTTTTGTTATTTTTGCACGGGTTTCATTTTTTGCCTAATTAGCTTCAGTTTGCTGGCAGAAGTTTGAATCTAGCCCAGGACATTAATCCTTGTTAAATGTTTAAAATGAGGATACTAGATCACAGTACAGAGAGATGTACCATAATGCCATAGTGCTTTATATATTAAAATAATGGAAATTTTCAATCCAGGTTTCAGGAAATAGGTTTTAAGTCTACATTTAAAATTGACTGGGGTGGGGGAATAATGAATGGAATAAATAAATCTTTCTTACTGAAAACTGAAGAGCAGCTTTATCATACTGTTACAGCTCACATTTCTTTAACTACTAAGTTCCTTTTAATTAAAAAAAAAAATACCAGCACACAGTTCAATCTGCTTTTACCCTACCCTTCTCATGTGAGACTAGTTCTAATTGACCACCACTGTGCTGTTTGATTTGATTGTGCTGATGGTTACATGCCACTGTTCCCATAATAACCAATTTTATTCTTTGTGCAAATGAATTTTTTCTAATTACACGTGTGATGGGTTGTTTTAATTCTTTTCCCTTTGCGAATCCACCTTCCTGTTGCAATGCATGATGGGCAGGCTCAATATTGTGCATGACACCCGCTACAAGTGTTGGTAGGTGCCAGCTTTGTTTCTTGATTATCTTAAAACCTGTTTGGCAGCTCACGGACTCTCAAAATCCACTGCTGGGTCTCTAACGTAGCGCTACAGTGCCAATTCATCCCCCCCCCCCGCACTAACACTTGTCAATTAAATGCATTTGCTTTATTTAATTGACACAGACTACCTAGAAGGTCATTTATGTTTTAGCTTCTCTGTGTCCCCCCCCCCCCCCCCCGCCCCGGTCAACCTTGGTGGATTTTGACTGGACTCTGAGTTCCAGTATTTTAGAAACTGTTTTGCACTTTAAGTAACATACAGTTTACAGTGTACTTCATGAAAGTAATACAGAAATAGAATTTCATGCCAGCGGGTTATAAATATTATCAGAGGGAGGTTTTGTTGTGGTGGTGCTTGTTTTTTTTTTAAAAATGGGATTTCACAGTTATAAGATGTTAACCATAGGGGCTAATTTAAGTGTGTTTGTTGAATATAAATGGAAATGATTAAGCTTGATTGTATTTGAAACCTTGCACTGATGGTAATGAGCCTTTTTTCCTTCCCTTTCCTCCCTCCCTTCTGCCCTCGTTTTTTCATCTCTTCCCTCCCCGCCCCTCCCCCTGCTGTCTGGAATGTTCTCTCGCTTTGCGCTGTGATTGCATGTCACTCGCGGGTGGCGGCGTCTCGTCACACGGCTTCTCTGCTGATATAAATACCATACTCGATGATTCTACCACACGTTGCCATGGTTTTCCCATACTGCTACACTCTTCTGTATGTTTGCTTATATGATTTTCCTTCCGAAAGTTCCCATGGTGCACGGCGCTACGCCAGCCACTGTGTCTGCAGCAACAACATCTGCCACAAGCGTCCCCTTCGCTGCAACAGCCACAGCCAACCAGGTTTGCTAATTTATAGCTTTGTTTCTTAAACATAACTCAGAATCGGTGCTTCAAAGGAGCATGGGGAATCTTTTTTTTTTTTTTTTTTTGGTTCGTTTGTACCTCTTGTTGGCCTACACATTCTCATATGATCTGCAGCAATGCTAAATTGGCCTTCTGTCCATGCTTAGGAAAGTGCGGCAGCTCCCTTTCCAGTGCTGAAGCATTTTACCCTCGCCCTGAGTCAGTCAAACATATGACAGTCCATATTGCCTTCTCCCCCACTCTCCACCCCCAGCTTTTTAAGAATAGGATAGGAAGGATAGTACCAAAGAGAGACACAGAGAGAGAGTCTTTTTTTAGATAGGATTTCACTGGCATTGGTTAAGAGCTGTGCAGGGAAGACTTGGAAGAGGAGGGATCTGACAGCCGAAATGTGCTCAAAGCTAAATCTAATCCATATCAGAATGCTTAAACGAGTCTAGAAGCACGACTTTTCAACTCTTCAATTGCAAACAGATAAAGGGGGAAAAATCTTTAACAGACAGCATGTCCTTGCAAACCAGATTACGTTTAGCCTTTCGATGGCTTCTCCTGCTCCTTCTTGATCTGAAAATATCATTGCGCCTAACAGTAATATGGGGCTTGACAACAAGCCAATAGGCAAGTCCCGCAGCCAACCCTTTTTAGGTACCATAAAACTGATGTTCATCAGAGGTCATATTTAGCTGTAGAATCTATTGGCTTTTCCTGAGATTCTGACCCCACCAAAGAATATGGTTCAAATGTTTGCAGAGTAGCACAATAGAAAGCTCCAAGGTCATAGTATCAGCCCACCTGCTCTTGATGGTCTTCCCATTTCCCACCCAGACAGACCAGAAACATAGGTTTGTTTCTTGTACGGAATAGGTTTGTTTCAAGATGCCTGGATGGCCAAAAGTCATTGAGTTGGTATATCAAGGGCTGTCAAGTTGCAGCCAGTTTATTGCAACCCTTTAAGGTTTTCAAGGCAAGAGAGAAGCAGAGGTGGTTTGCCTGCCTCTGCATAACGACCTTGGACTTCTTTGGTGTTCTCCCACCCAAAATACTAACCAGGGATGCTTATCTTCTGGGATCGGATAAGCTCAGGATAGCCTGGGCCATCCAGGTCAGAGCTAAGGGTATTCAAACCTTTGCTTAGTGATACAACAACTCTATAAGTCAGGTGAGTATTATGATCCCCGTATCACAAAGGAATGGCTAAGGCAGAGAGAGGGGCATGTCCAGGGCAACTTAGCAAATCTGTGGCAGAGATGAAATTCAAACATGGGACTTTCTGGTTCATAGCTCAGTCTCTTAGCCATTATGCTATCCTGTTTCTCCAGTCTGAATTCCTCCCAACTAATCAATAATTATTTAAAATTAAAATATGAAATTCACAGGCCCTACTGTGTTAAAAGTACAGTATGTAGGAAACTGATGGCTGGAGACCTAATTTATTTGGGAGAGAATATGTTCAGTATGCCTTTCACCCATCCACAAGAACCACCAGTGCTCCAATGGGAATACTTGTCATAACCTCAAGATGGAGAAACTCCCTTGGTTCTCACAAGGTGCTGCTGATGGTGGTTATTCCTACATCCTGCCCCCCCCCCCAAGAATCCCATGTGGTTTGGGAGGCTGCAGTGAAAAGGGGGAAGGGGACAAAATTGCCCCGCCACTTCCATCTGCATGGTTCCACCACCAAGAGAGAGGAGAGGGCAATTTCACCCCCTTCACCTCCCTACTGTAGCTTCCCAACCCGCACGACTATTAGATCATGCGGGCCCTGCAACCTTGGGAATAAACTTTCCCAGAGTTGGAGAGGACTGCTGGGGGGGAGGGGTGCAGCAAAGATCCCAGACCCTTGAGTCCACAGATATTCGGAAGTTTATACCTTAGGGAGACCTGACCCATGAACTCAAGGAACCTGGGTCTGTCTGCTGACTTGCGGTTTTGTGCCCAGTCCTCTTTTGACCACACAAGTGCATGGCTGAAGTTGCAGCAGCCACCGCCTGCAGTCTGCTCCCTTGCTTGAGCCTACCAGCTCCCACCAATTCCATCTGTGTGGCTGCATCTGTGAGGGCTATGCAGCTATGTCCCTCCCTGTTTACCTTGGGTGGCTTCTTGGCTGTAGCAATGTTACACTGTGCATTGTCCAGCAATCGGCAGGAGAGCAGGCCGGCTAGGAGCCACCTCTGCTTTCCCAATGTACTACTAGACCTATACAGGTACTTAATTCATCAAGAGTTCAGGCAGAATGTGGAAGGATGGATTAATTTGATGCTGCTCATCTGATACGCTTCTCCCTTGAGCATATTCATCCTCTGCATTTGAACAAATTCAGAGATTGAGGAGTTGTCCCTTTAAGGCCTGTGGATATAAACTGTCCCTATCAATGATACATTTGCCAGGAATTTGTTCCTGGCATTCATATGTGCATTACATGGGAAGCCTAGTAGGCTAGACACTTCTAGTGCTATACTTAATAGATAGCTAACAAAACCATCAACACGGTAGCCCATAGCAATTCTGGAGTCCATGTTGATTAGTAAAATGCTGACTGCCTTTGTGCCCTGCCAGCTACATGCCTGAACCTTACAAATGAGGGAAGGGCTACCTTCTGCCAACCTGGGGGACCATCCACTTCCACGATGCTGTATGTCAGCTGTTTGGCAACTGCCCTCATTGTGCAAGGGCTATCCAACAAGGTGCTGACTGCTGCTGCACAAATGAAAGTTGGACGGCTGGAAACTCAACAAAGCATACCCTGGGATTGCACAAAACCAGCCATTCTTAAATGAAAAAGGCTTGGTGGGTGGTGGCAAGAAAAGGCAAGCATCTTTCCTGGTGGCAACCCATGTGTGGATAGGTTTTCCTGCTGGGAGAAAGGGGGCATCCCAGAACCTTCAATTGGCCATGTTACTAAGAAGAGCAGAAAATACTGCCAGCAATGTTATGGTGAATCCATATGTTACATTAGTACCAAATGAGACGTTATCGTTCCAAACATATGAACCCAAGGACATGTTTCCAGAAATAGTGGAGCACAAGAAGGGCATATTTAGAGGATAGATTTGCAGGCAAAAGGCTGCTCTATCTTGTCTCATACCAGCTGATATCCTTGAAGTGTTCCCCTCCCAGGCTTCTTCCCCAGCAAGGATCACATTGGAGCAAACCTTCGGGAACTTCAGGGGGGAGAGAGGGACGTTACCCCTCATCATGATTCTCTAGTAACGTATATGTTTACCCTTAGTTACTGGTGTTATCAGGGATCATTGTCCCTCACATTAGGCTCTCATCTTCATGCAGGCAACAAGCTGACAACAAACCTAGATAGGCTGTTGCATTTGCAAATCTATGCTCAAACCAAGTTGTGCTTAGATAAAGACACACAGGGCATCTCAGTGTTTGTGCACTTCACACCTAGTAGTAGCTGCTTTTCTTTTTTCATAACAAGTTCCAGTTGCACCGTTAGGGCCATAGTATTCATCCTACAGTGCCAGTGAAAGAGGACTTGTGCAACCCCACATTTTACCTCTGCCTTGATGGAGGCAAAAATATGGCCGCCAACGTCCTATGTGTACAAATGAGTGTATGCATTGAGCGCGTTTGTCACCACAGTGGGCTCCCCCCCCCCCATGTACTCATTTGATTATTTATGCATCATAAAGGCAAGAATGGACTGTGCTGCAGAAATTTCCCATTAGATGTGGTGTGGATCTGTGTACAAACATTGCAGTCAACGTTCTCTAATCAGCCTGAGAATCACTCATGCAAAACCACCACTGAGAGGTCCTCGTCCCCTCCCACAAATGATACTGTAACTTTTCTATGTTTTTTCAAGCCCCCATGCACTTGCTACCCAGATTCTGGGCATTCTTTTGTTGTACAATCTGACCATTTCATGCGTATCCTCTCTGGATCTTCATAATGCGCTCCAGTCAAGTCCCGCAGCCAACCCTCAGTATATACATATATAAGCCATATATGTATATAGTATGTAAGCAATGCTGACTGTGATGTAATGCCACCAAACGCAATGTGCATGCCTGCAGAGAAGGTCTTAAGATCTGGCCCTTCATCTTCACTGACTGGTGCTGAAGGTCCTTGGTCTGTTTCGACAGCACTACTCTTGAAGCTTCTACACAGCTGGGTGCAACATCTTCTCCTGCTGCCGTAGAAAACCAATGGTATGAGAAGCTTCATTACACTTGGGCACCCTTTCTGTGAAAAAATGCTGTAGAACTGTATAAAGAGGACACCTAAAGAGCAAGTACAAGGGTGGGGGTGGGGTGAAGAATCACAGTGAGTGGCTCAGTTAAGAGGACAGCTGTGCTGGTCTGCAGTAGAAGAGCTAGATTCAAATCCAGCACCTTAGAGACCAACAAGATTTTTTTTTGGGGGGGGGGGTTATAAGCTTCTGAGAATCTGTTGAAGGGAGCTTTGACCATCAAATGCTTATACCCCCCAAAATCTTGTTGGTCTCTATGGTGCTACTGGAGTTGAATCTAGCTCAACTAAAAGATGAATCTCAACTCTTCTTTTATCATCTCCTAGTCTTCCTGTCGTATTTTCTGATTTAATACCTGCTAACAGGATGTATACAAAGGCTGACTCCACACACAAATTTTGCTTTTGCTTGACATCCAAACCAGGGCAAGGGTTTTTTTTTTGTGGAGCATTCGCACAATATTACCTACTAGTTGCCCCATTTTTATGTTTTCCTTTGCTTTGCTGTGATGTTTCCCAAAACTGGTTTGATACAATTTTTCTTTTGGAAGGATCACAGTCAACACATATTTGTATGCCATGTGGGTGGAATGGTGTTCCTTTCTTGCAGGTCCCACCCACATCAGCACCACTTTCCTTGCCTGGGTGCCCCCACGGCCACCATTTCCCCCTGCAACACATTTTAAAAATCACTGGTTGGCAGCTATAGCGTTATAACATTATAATAATCTGCCTACTTTACTTTGAATTCCCAGCTTTCATTTTTAAAACCCCTCAATCCCCTTTCCTTGTGGAGACAGATCTCTGTAATAAAAAGGCTATAGAGTCTTTTTTTTTTTTAATGGATGCGATGCTGAGAATTCAGAGGACCTAGCAGGTAGGTCTTATAATGCTATACCAATATGTCAGTCGTTTCTTTAAAGCTTAGAAAAGCCGTCTGGAGTTTTGAGGATAGCGGCGGCTACAGGGGGCTAAGGCAAGAAAAGTGCGGGGAATACTGCCGTGAGAATGCTCTGTGGCTACTGGGATTTCCTCTGCATTCCATATGGCAAAGAAAATGGAGAACATTCGCCATATGGAAACAGCCAGTTTGCAGGCCTTTGTCCTATCCAAACTCATTTGAGTTTTAGGTAATGCTACCTTATTTAGACCATGACTTAGTTTTTACTTAGGTGAAGGGCCAAGCCATTTGCGGCCTGTATATTCCTAACAGATATGATATAGAGCTCTGTGCTTCAATGGATTCCCACTGCAAGCTGTGAAACACCATAGACCCACCCATGACAGCATGTAAGATGTAGTGATTACAGTGTTGGACTAGGTCCTGGGAGACCCAAGTATAGCTCTTTCACTCTGCCATAAGGCTCACTGGGGGACTTTAGGCCATTCACTGCTCTCAGCCTAACCTGCCTCACAGGGTTGTTATGGAAGAACACAATAAAACCATCGGGCTGAGCATAGCAAGTCAGCTAGCAAGTCAGAGCAGTTAGTGGTTAGAGGACTGCACTAAGACTGGGGAATCCAGAGTCAACTCAGTGACGAGGCTTGCTAGGTGACCTTAGACCGGTCAATCCCGCTCAGTCTGAGGATTGTTATGAGTCTAAAATGGGGAGAGGAGATCCACAGTTGCTGCTGCTGTGAACTCTTTGGAAGAAGAGGAAAATATAATAGATACCTCAGGGGCCCCAGCAGTCAGCTCTAAATCTTGAAGGAATGAAGCATGTGTGTATGTGTGTAAAGGGCTGTCAGGTCGCAGCTGTCTCATGGTGATGCCATAGAATTTTCAAGGCAAGAGATGAATAGAGGTAGTTTGTTATTGCCTGCCTCTGTGTAACAACTCTGGGCTTCGTTGGTGGTCTCCCATCCAGGTACTAACCAGGGCCAACCCTCCTTCACTTCTGAGATCTGAAGAGATAAGGTTAGCCTGGGTGTGCAGAATAACCTCAGTACCCATAGTACAATGACTGCAGGCTGGGGGGGGGGGGATGTGTCACATTTTGCTGCTCAAAAGCAAACTTTTAAATGCCATTTCTATATGAGGATGGTACCGGTAGCACTATTCTTGGGAACTAGCATCAAATGTCTATGTGCGTGGGCAGCCACAAATGGGAAGTCTTTATAGGTGTCTCTGCAAGATATATGGTAAGAATTGCAGTTCAGTATTCCAGGGTCACCCTCTGATATGCTTTTCATTTGAATCTCGACACAGCTTATCCAGGAGACTCAAGCACTTGCAGAAGATTTTCTGTAAAAAAAAATCTGGCTCAGAGCAGTTTAAAATTGCGACTGCAAAGTCCACAGCCAGAATGTTCCTAAATTTATTTCTGAAGTTGAAATACCCCCAACCTCATAATTTTGTGTAGGCCAACAAAAAGGGCTTTTGGAAACTACTGCACTGCATGAACTTTTAATTGTTAACTTTCTGAATGATCAGTAATATGTATTAACACTGGTTGGAAAAATAATTAACAGCAAGGGTGTTTGCTACTGTATAATCTATGTTTAACATAGTTACAATGTAAATGTCCACCATTTTCCTGAAGTACTTTGCTACTCCTTAATAAAGCGTGCATGCTTATTGGGCATTATTGTTCACAGTTTACATCTCTTGTTTTTTAACAGATACCCATAATATCTGCCGAACATCTGACTAGCCACAAGTATGTTACACAGATGTAGACATTTAATCATCAAACAGTAAGTTTCTGAAGTGCTTTTGGCTCACTTTTGAACACTGAATTTGTGTAGTGCACAGCTGCTTGCCAGGAGAGACTGCTCCATCAAAGGCTGAGTTCCTCCAGCTGCTCAGCCCCTCCCCTTGACTGCTCAGGCCTGAAAAGGAGCTGCTACCTGGGGCTCTCTGGGGTTGAATTCTTCCAGCTGTTTAGCCCCACCTCCTGGCTGCTGTGTCTGTTTTATAATTGTATAGTGATTTTTAAGATTGCTACCTTTTTTTTTGTAAGCCATTCCAAGCCCTGCTTTACAGGAGGCAAGTGGGATAAAAACAGTCAAATATAAGATAACATTGGTCCCCTCGCAGGTGGACACAGAGTCAGGTAATGTGTTATGGTTCCGAGATGGGATCTGTTTCTGGTAATACCTTTTAAAAAGAGCCATATAGATCAGGCAAGTGATGTGTCCCCCCCCCCCCATTTTGGGATGGGATAGAAAGTAACCCTCAGCAATAGCCTTGTTTTCTTGTTTGTTGGTGCAGTGGTTTTCCTGTGAGACTGTAGCGTTTCTCAGTCAAGCTGTAGTGTTAGTGCAAAAAATAACATGCAAGAAGCAGAGAAAATATTCTACATACGCTTTTTCAAAATCTGTGCTATGGCCCCAAAATGAAGATTTGTAGTATATTTCCCTTTAAGAGGCTAGAGGAAAGTGGATATTCTGTTCAGTATTGTTGGAAGAATTAAAGCCATCTTAAAGCAGAGATACATAATTGAAGTCGCTGTGGGCCACTTACATTTTTTTTTTAACTCATCACTGTGTCAGCAACAGAAAAGCATTGTTATAAATACAGACTCTGTGTTTTCACCATCTTCCATTAACCCTCTTTTTCTCTCTTCTCCTTGCCTGTAGTGGTTCTGGTCTCTCCTCTCTCTTAATTTCCTGCCTTCCTCAACTCTCCCTCTTTGTATCTCTCTCTCTCTCTTTCACATGTGCACAAATGCCCCCCCATGGTGGTGTGAAGGGAAACACCCAGTCAACAAGAGCAGTCATAGTTCAAGCATGACTCACAACATGTTAACTAGGGATGTGCATGGACCAGTCCATGGACCTAACTTCATGACGAACTGGGGTCCGGTTCGTGGTCCATTTGCCTGGTCTGTGCATTTGTGGTTTTGACGGCCCACCCACGGACTGCAATTTTTTTCAGCAGTCCTTTTGGTCTGCTGGGGCGGTCTGTGGTACAGGCGTGCTGGTGCCCAGAGAACCCTTTGAAGCTGTGTTGCTGCTTACATGCGCCCACAAGTGAGCTCAGGAGGCATTTAAATGCCTCCCGAGCCCACTTCCAGATCGCAGCACAACACCAGTGAGCTCAGGAGGCATTTAGATGCCTTCTGAGCCCACTTCCAGGTTGCACCCATCACAGACCACGAACTGATTCATAAACAGGGAAAGTTTGTGAAATTCACGGAACTGCATGGACTTCCATTTTTCCAGTCTGTGCCCATCTCTAGTGCTAACAGCTGTCATGGGCAATTTCAAAAGACCATTCCAGGCTTCCTGTGATAGGTGTAACCCTAAGAAGCCTTTTATGTGGGACTGAGAACAGCCAGCCTAATGGTGTTTCTTCAGCACAGAGAGCTAAATGATGTTAAATCATGTGTGTTTTTATGAGAAGAAATCAGACAATGGCTATGATCCAATGGAGAATTTCCACTGGAGGGGCAATATTTGCCAATTCATCCCTCCCATGGCAGACACTCCCCCCTCTCATTCTTTTTCTGGGGGTCTTTCATCCCACATGAACAATATGCAGTGGCATGTTTGTCTGCAGTGGGACGTTGCAATCCATGTATGGATGTCACTTCTGTCAGCAGAAATTACTGGTGGATTCAAGTCAAAGAATATAAACTCTGACAGCAGTATAAATTCAGCTTGAACTATACAGCTCCAGTTATTGTGTGTCAAGTCTTTATAAGTTAGCCTTCTTTCCATGAGAAGGTTTTCACTCGGCTGCACCAGTCAGACTGGAGGAGAGTTTTTGCTTTCCGTGCTTAATTTAACTTTCTGATTGGGATGTTCAGCACTGGTTTTGCCTGACAGCACGTCTTCATCTAACAAGACAGTTTAAGTGAGCTGTAATAGATTCTCTGACATCTTCTCCCCTATTGCAGGAGCAATGTCTGCTAATCAAATTTATGGCTAATGAGAACTTCTGATCTTGTTTCATTTAACATCATGTGCATTTAAATTGTAACATCTCATTTTTATGAACAAACTCTGCATTAAAGACTCTTTTTGGCATTCAGAAAAGTTGGCCTCAGTGACGGATAGATGATGGGGGGGGGCTGTTCAGATGTTAATTAACTTGTTTCATAAGGTTGTTTTGGAGATCAAATGGAGGAAATGACAACCATGTATCCAAGCTCCCTTATAGCTCCCAAGTTCCCCAAAAGCTCCCAAGCTCCCAAGCACAGACATATTTCACCAACATTTTAAGGAGATCACTGTTACCAGATATTTTGCGACAGAGCAGGTTATTTCTAGATCAAAATCTGCCAGTAATGGGTATATTACCCAAGGTTCCAGAGGAAGTTGATATTTAAACAACGGATAATCCATAGGGATTACCCCTATTATATCTCTGTGTTTTGTATATTTTATTGCTGAATTCTGTCTTATTGCTTGCCATGCGATGCTTATTTCATTTATGTTGTTAATTTTGTGATCCTATGGTTAAACTTAAGATTTTTGGTCAAATGAGCTAATAAATAAAAGGAAAGGTACCAAAGCTTCTTTGAGGGGAGAGAAAATTTAAAAAATGATAAAAGTGTGGTTGCCTCCAAAAATGTTGTTGCTTTTGCAAGGATCACAATGCAAGGATTGGCCCACTTATGTGGATTATTACAGTAGTCACTCTTTCTCAGTAATGGATTTCACTGACTTGGAGACTTTCCGGGAGTGTTATTCACTTATGTCCGTGTATCAGGGCAGGAAGTTCCTGTCCCTCTGAATTATTTATTTATTTATTTATTTATTTATTGGATTTTTATCCTGCCCTCCCCAACACAGTAAGGCTCAGGGTGAGTCAGAACATATAAATCAACACATACTTAAAATTCATTTAAAATCCAGCTAAATTAGATTTATTATACAATTCCAGATGGTGCACTAAGCAGATCTGCATAAGTCCATAGTGGGGAGGGGGCGCCACTCATTGAAGACAATTGTAAGACAATTCTGTCTTACAGGCCCTGTGAAATTGTTTCAAGTCTCACAGGGCCCGGGTCTCATCAGACAGAGTGTTCCACCAGGTTGGGGCCAGGGCTGAAAATGCCCTGGCCCTGGTTGTGGATAGCCGGACAACCTTCAGACTGGGGGTCATCAGCAAGCAAGGCTGAGTGAAGTGCCCTTCGGGGGACATACCAAGAGAGGTGGTCCTTCAGATACATTGGTCCCAGACCATGTAGGGCTTTAAAGGTCAATACTATAACCTTGAACCTGATCTGGCATTCAACTGGGAGCTACAGTAGCTGGCGGAGCACCGGTTGAATATGTGATCTAATCGGCATCCCTGTAAGGAGCCGCACTGCCACATTCTGGACCAGCTGAAGTTTCTGAGTCAGTCTCAAGGCTAGCCCTACTTAAAGAGAGTTACAGTAGTCCAGTGTGGAGGTGACTGTTGCATGGATCACTGTGGCTAAGTCTTAGTGAGACCGGTAAGGAACCAACTGTCAAGCCTAACGTAAATGGAAAAACACCAGCCTAATTATACTAGCGATCTGTGCCTCCATTGTCAGGAATTAATCCACTGTATTTTGCTTTCCACTGTATACTCAACTTTTGCCTTTTCCATAACTGCATCTAAGAGATGGGACTTGTGTGGTTCAGATATAAAAGATGCATGCATGTTAGCATGGATCCAATAATTCTTTTCATGCATACTTTATTGGGAACAGCAGTAATTTTATCTATGCATGTGTCCTTATCCAACACATTATGGGTTGGATTCAGTACAAAATTTCTACTTCTGCTAGAGAAAAAGACTGTGGTAGCCACTTGTGCTATGTCAGACTTACTGTATCCTCACTTGCTTTTCTGCTTGCACAACATCTTGTGCAATGAATTTCTGGGCACTATAATATATAGGGAGAAAAGACCTTGCAGAAGTGTCACTTTGCAAGGCCCATTTATTTTTCTACTTGTGCATTGTTGGATTCAAGCCTATAAGTACAAAGTTCACCTGGATTGGCATCAAAGTTCCTATGTAGTCACTCTTTTTTAGGTTACTGATTATTTAGGCATGATAAAGGTTGAAAATTAATGCTTACTGGTACCCTACTAGGTTTTTTTTCCTGGGAAATTACTAATGTTACTGCATGTGTTTGGTCCAATTCTCTTGTGGAACTATGAGCTGGATACTCCAGATCAGTTCCACTAATGAGTGGTGTTTTCTTCTGGCATCTTTTTTTTTTTTAAAGACACAGACCGATTTCCCACAAACTGCTGCTCCATGCTTGCTCTTCCCTTTGCCCCGATCGTACATGTCAATTTCATACCATGTGCTGCGCGGGCACATTTTGCCCCGCAGCTTCGCCTGATTTCCCCCACGTCTACTCAATCCTGTTTTTTGAGAATTGAGTAGATGCGGGGAAAATCGGGCGAAGCTGCGGGGCAAAATGGGGCCGCACAGCACATGGTGTGAAATTGACACGTACGATTGGGGCAAAGGGAAGAGCGAGCACAGACCAGCAGCTTGTGGGAAATTGGTCACAGTATTGTCAGGCTCCGGACCATCCTTTATGACTCTGACAGAGGCTAGCTGAGGAGCTCCAACGCCGACCCCGGATATCTCACAAGTATGTCCAAGTCAACATCTCTGTGGATCCTTCATTATCCAACACTGTCCATTCCTGCTCACTTCAGTGGACTGTGTGGAAGCCCCTTCAGAATGTGACAGCTCTTGTGAGCTGTGTCATATGTTGCTTAATAACAAGCTAGGGTTTCCCATCACAAGCACATACAATAGGGGAGCAAAAGAGGCTCCCTGTCCTTTGGGTTTGTCACAACCCACACATTTTCCACCTGTTCACATTATAGTCTCATTGAAAACAATAAAAGGCGTCTTATTGAAAACAATGCAACTAACTTAAGCTGTATTAATTTCATTACTAAATGTTGCTGAACCTGTGCCCAGGAAGATGCTTAAGTACAGAATTTACAAAGCAGCCTGGAGCTCTTCAGCATATAAAGACTTCATGTTGGGGCAGCGAATCTGTAAAATTACGGGCAGTGTGGAAACAGGAAGATTGTTGTATATTCTTTACTTTCAAGAATTTCCAAGAATGGCTAATTACAGCCTATTATTTCATAGAAACATAGAGTTGGAAGGGACCTCAAGGGTCATCTGGTCCAACCCCCTGCACAAGGCAGGAAATTCACAAATACCTCCCCCTCCACACCCACAGTGACTGCTGTTCCATGCCAGAAGATGACAAAAAACCTCCAGGATCCCTGGAGGAAAATTGCTTCCTGACCCCAAAGTGGTGATCAGCATTTCTCTGGGCGTGTAAGAAAGGGCCACAAGAACTAAGCACTGAGGCAACCCTTCCTGCCCTCCCTCTCATTTTTTAAAAATCTTTTTTTTATGGTCTGCCTAAGTTCACAGAATCCGCATTGCTGTCAGATGGTCATCTAGCCTCTGTTTGAAAACCGCCAGAGAAGGAGAGCCCACCACATCCCTAGGAAGCCTGTTCCACTGAGGAACCACTCTGTCAGGAAGTTCTTCCTAATGTTTAGCTGAAAACTCTTCTGATTTAATTTCAACCCATTGGTTCTGGTCCGACCTTCGGGGGCCACAGAAAACAACTCCATACCATCCTCTAGATGACAGCCCTTCAAGTACTTGAAGATGGTTATCATATCACCTCTCAGTTGTCTCCTCTCCAGGCTAAATATACCCAGCTCCTTCAACCTTTCCTCATAGGACTTGGTCTCCAGACCCCTCACCATCTTCGTTGCCCTCCTCTGGACTCGTTTCCAGCTTGTCTATATTTTTCTTAAATTGTGGTGCCCAAAACTGAACACAATACTTTAGGTGAGGCCTAACCAGAGCAGAGTAAAGTGGTACCATTATGGTCTAACCAGAGCAGAGTAAAGTGGTACCATCATTTCTATGAAGGCTGGCCCAAAAGTATGGAGAGAAAGAAACTGGGTTCTAAGTTCCATTTACTCGATAAATGAGATTTGACAGGGTACCTTGTGGAACTTCCTTTATTGAACTTTTTTTCTAAAGATGTCAACAAAAAATGTGAATTTATGTGCTTTCAGCAGAAGTTGCCGGGCAACTCTGTTTCAACCATAGACCTTCACTGTGGAAATCTTCAGGATGCCATGGGGTCAAGGGATTCAAAATATTTCCCATGTAACTCCTTCAGTTTCCTTTAATTTTTTTACTGATTTTACTGCAGGTTTTTTCCCATTTCTGCAGCTGCTTCAGAGCCCCCTCCTCCTTCTTGAAATGATTCCAGCCAATCAGAGAGATTGTAAAAAACATGCTGACATGACAAAGACAGGAAGCCAATCAGATTGCCTACCTGACAGTGTCACAGTGCCAATTCAGAAACAGGGCAGGAACCACTGCCCTCACTTAGAATGGTGTCAGAGTAGGAGCTGCATTTCTCTTTACTGCTATAACTTTCATCTCATTTTAGCAGAGCTTTATTCAATAGCGCTTTTGCGGTCTTGCTTATTTAAAGCAGTAGTCATTTTCTATAGCATTTCTGATCTGTTTAAGTGTATTTTATTTACTTAGAATGGTATCAGAGTTGGAGCTGCACCTCTCTTTTCTACTACCCTCCCTAAAAAACTGGTGGACAAAAATGTTTACATAGCTTTAATCAGGGCTTTTTTTGTAGAAAAAAGCTCAACAGGAACTCATTAGCATAATAGGCCACACCCAACAGCTGAAATTCATTTGCTTATTAGGACACAACCCTGACAGCACAGCTCATTAGCATATTAGGCCACACACCCCATGTTCGCAGAAGTGTGGTCATCCAGACACACTCACCTTTTGCTTCTTATTCTGTTTACCTTGTTTGTTGTCAAAACGGAGGGCTTTTTTATAGCAGGAACTCCTTTGCATGTTAGGCCACACACCCCTAATGTAGCCAGTCCTAATGAGTTTCTGCTGTTGGGTGTGGCCTATTATGCTAATGAGTTCCTGCTGGGCGTGGCCAACTCGGGAGCCAGCCGGAACTCCGTTCCTGTGCGTTCCTGCCCAAAAATAGCTCTGGCTTTAATCTTATTTCAGCTGACCCCTATTCAATAGGGATTTTGTGACCTTGCTTATGTAAGGCAGTAATCGTTTTCTATAGCATCTAGACAGAACTGGTATGTTTACGTGTACTTTATGGAGATTGTCAACTGTAATGATTGAATGCCTTAGATGTATTTTTTTAAAAATCAGAAAAAGGGGGTTAAAAGATTTCACATACCTAAAATAATTATAACACCTTTATTTTTCTCTTTTTCTTCTTGATAGATCATATTAAAGAAAAGAGGACAGTGTGGTTGAGTGAAGAAACAGGACAGGTCATTAGCCATAATGTATATATCGTCAAATAACGGCACCCAAATTCCCTCAGCAGTAAGACATCCACATATTGCATGTTAACAAGATGAAATGACAACTTGGAAATCCACTGCACACTGTTGCCTATATAATTTGTACATTGAACTGATATTTGTGCTGGGGTGATCATATTGTCTAAAGACTACAGCACTGTCTATCTTTTCTAGCACACAGGTATGCAATGCATACAGAACTGAAGTATGCATTGGTAGAATCTTTCCTACATAATCATGTACGTCATCTTGAAAAGACAGACTATGATGTAGCCATAGATCTATTATGTATTGGTACGTCCGTAGACCAAGATATAATTTTTAAGTAAGTTTATTTCTTTCAAGGTTTACAAATAACAAAAGGTGCACCTTGTATTTAAAAAAAATTGCCATTATAGATGACAGCGTGCATGCGCAGTATAATTTTTTTTCCTTTTTGTTCAAGAGTAATATTTTTAAATGTAATAGATTGTAAGAAGTGGTAAAAGAGTTATCTGACAGAGATGAATGTGCCAAGTAAAAAAAAAAAAAACCACAACTGTGTATATTTTTAAAGCACATCAATGGCTTTAAGTACCATGTTGTTAAAGATTCTCATGAAGTGCCATAGACTGTAATCAAAGTAGAGTATTATTTCTGCAGTATTACTTTAAGAGCCACACTTTTTTTTTTTGCTTATTTTGCTAATAGCCAATCAGTCAAAGGGCACCCTTCTGTTCCAAACCAAAGCTGTCTCAGAAATGGCCATTTTACCTTAGTTAATAGTAGACAGCACAAGGGGGGAGGGACTCTAGACATACTGGTTATTCTTACACATACTGGATATATAAATCTATATAAATTATTATAATCCATTGTAGTTGTAATAGTTATGCAGACTATAATACACAATATACTTTTTTTTAAAAAAGGGAAAAGCCATTTCTGAGACACTGTTAGCAAAATCTTTGAAGAATTTATTTTGCTTCAGTTTTCTAACCTCTGTCAAAAAGTCCAAGAGACTCTAAATGCATTGCAAGAGAAGGGTTTTCGCTTTCTGCTCATATGCATCACTTCAAAGTCACACTTTTTTAAAAAAGTGACTCTAATCAAAAATGAGACAGAAGCACTGACATCAGATGCACGACAAAACCAAAACATAAAATGGAATATGGTAATTAGAATAGGCATTGGGTGGGTTAAATATTGGGGTGAGTTTTATATGTGATTTCTTCTGTTCAGATTAACTGCTTATAGCCTTAGAAAGCCTTTACAAAAAAAAATGAAACAAAAAATAGATGTGCATTCAAGTTTTAAGAATGGATTCATCCAAAGGAAATCCTTTTTGTGGTTTGGATGTTGCAGCTAGTAAAGGATATATTTTGCTCTGTTCAGCAAAGCTAGAGATTGCTGAGGAGGGGGCCAGGTCACTGGTAGTATAGCATGGAATGGGAGAAGTGAGAGTTCAGTTCTAGAACTTTCCATACTTCCAAGTTTACTTGCAAGTTTTTATGCCTGAGAGATGCTTTCTAGTAAAAAAAAAAAAGAATGATGTGTTGATTTTACTGATTGTACTGTACATCTATTAAAGCCTTAGAATATTACATTACGGGTTAAAACCCATACCAATGTAATTTCAATCGTGTTAAGAAAGTATAGGTGACTTCACATGTTATTGTAGTTTACTTACATTATAGAGTACTACTTATTTTTTCCTGGTTAAAACAGTAGTTTTTATTTCTTACATTTATTAGAGTTTTTTCATTTTCTATTATCAGATGAATGACATTTCAGTTTAATAGAATTTTGTTTTATTAGATTTTACGAATGAATTTTTCAAAATATAAAAAAAAAGTTTTAAAAGTTTTTTTCCTTCATAGCATATACAGTTTTGAATTTTACATGTAGTGTCATGAATATTCGTATTATTGTTAACTAAATGATTTATATTTTACTGATTTAATATTACAATGTAAGAATATCAGTCATTGTTAGTTCTTGTCTAGTTTTCATTAAAAGAACAAAGAATCTTTTATATGGATATCTTATATAATCATTGCTAAGTAAGAAGTTAAGTTGTTGCTATTGCAACAATCCTGGCAGACAACTGAGTAATATTTTGAGGATTTATTTTGTTTGTAATTAATTATAAAGGAAAATCTAGTTCCTAGATATTAGAATAAAATTTATTTTCTACTGTATCCATTTCAAATGTTAAAATATTGTTTAAATATTTTTTGAAATCCCTGAATATCAGGCCTTGTTATAAATAAGCTGCATAATCAATAGATCAAGGGACTTTTTTTGTTGATAATCCAAATACTCAAAAAAGTTTACGTATAACAAGAATTATAATATGTGTGAGTGAGTGTGCAAACTCTTGAGGGTTGATTATGCTGCAAGGTTAGCATGTGGGGAAAGTATAAAGAAAAGATTGACCTTTTGCACTTCTGTATATAGTCAAAAAAGAGAGAGAGAGAGAAACCTGTATAATAGTAAGATCTTATTTTGAATAAAAATGTCTATAAATACAAGGAGTTTTGTTAAGGCTAATTAAAAAAAATGACAGGCTGAGCAAAATTGCTTGCAAAAAATGGCACAGAGTTAGCACTCCATCCCCCTTGACAAAAAAGTTGCTTTGCTTTATGTGAACAGCTTCTAGTTTGCCAGGATTCTTTCAGCTGGAAAGATTGGCCATCCTTCCCAGTTCTCATGACTGACAAAAGCTGCATTGGTCCAAATCTGCCTGAAGATCATAACTAAATAACAGGACGGAAAAAAAAATATTTTTTTAAGAAACAATTTCAAATGAACAGGTACTTCAAACCATTCAAAGGAAATCATGGATCAAATGTGTCAGATATTATTCAGAACAACTACTGCATGTTTAAAAGTATCAAAAGAGCGAGAGAGAAAGAAAAAAAACACAATATATTAAAAGATATATATTCTATTCAAACCAGTTTCTGAAAATTTCAGTGGTTTTATTATTCACACACCAACACCCGCACACAAACACACAATCAAAAGAAATATTGATTTCACATACACAACACAAAAAAGAAGTTTAAAAAAAAAACATCAACAGGCAAACCAAACCAAAACATCATAGCTATAGTTGTTGCGTAGTTCTTTTTCTTGCTGTAGTGATCCTGTTCTTTTAGCAGGTGAAAAACAAGACCCGATCAAATTTACTATTGATAATGTAAAACACTTGAGAAACCATGTGCTATATGAAGCCAAAGTGAAAAGGGAGGGGGGGGGGGGGGGCGACGACAAATTCGATCTATATTCTACCCGGTAATTCACACCGATGAACTAATAACATTGCACTTCTTTGCAAACCTTCAACTTTCATCTGCTGAAAGGACAGATGTGCTTGGTTTTTTAACTATTATGTAATCACAGACTTAAATTTGCTTGTAGTTGCTCCAAATTATGTACTCTGTCCTGGGCTGCAACTTGTTTTCATGCTTATTTTATTATTACTGCTATAGTTGATCTAGCTGTATGGAAAAAAAAATAAAGTTAAATTGCCCTAATAAAACTTCTCTTTCTTAGTGATGTTCTTTTCTGTTTTCAGCCTTAAGGTCAGAGCTTTTTAAAATTCACCTCTGGGGAGAGGAGGGACCAAAGCTGGTTCACACATTCAACAGAGCTGGGACCATAGTTTGCATAGTGGAAAGACCAAGCTTAATTTCCTCCACGATGGAAGTAACATACAATGTGGTCATTCCATACATCCCCCCCAGTTGTGCATAAGGTCCAATTCAAACTCATCACCCAAACCAAGTTTTTAAAGGAAAGAACTATGCACATTGTAATTCCATGGAAGTTTTTGTTTTGGGTATGGAGCACCTAATTCACTAATGGGGAGGGAGCGCTTCACCTCACTGAATATGTGAATCAGGTTAATGATCTCATGGCTGTACAAGCAGTGTGATGAACATACCAAGCTTGGACCGGGATGGAAGGCGTAAAAACACAAAATGGTTAACACACTGTTACCATCTGTTATGGCTGAGCTAAAATACATGCAGGAGATAAAACAGTGTCTTTCAGATATGTGGATAGATGCTGGGAGTTGCCAGTGGAGGTAAAATAACCTATAGAGCTTTCCTATCAATGTAATATTTTCCACATACATCTAATAAACTCAGGTAATGTACAGTGCTCCATATAGATCCCTAGGGCCAGACACGGAGGTGAGATAGAATACCTATTGTACCATGCAAAGAGACTCTATAGCCCAGGTAGGTAGATGAACTAAGCCAAAATTCAACTGATATTTTATACCATGGTGCTGAGTTCCATTATTAGATTATGGGGGGGGGGGCTTGCAGGTACCATTATTACATTGGGGGGTGTCTTCCAGGTATTTTTGTAAGTTATCATGCAGAACCATTCTACATAACCCACTAAGTTAAATAGCTGATGAGTCCCCAAGATGAATTTGTGCACACGCTAATAAACTACAGTTTAGGGTCTTCAATTATGAGGAGCATTTAGATACAGAAAAAGGTTTACTAAAAATTGGTAAATTACCATTTTAATAATATCATGGAGCCTCTTAAACTTGTCATAGTACGAGGCCTCAGCATGTCTTCAATGGGGCCCTGACAACTCCCTTGCTTTCACACTGCCAGTCGCCATAAACAAGAGATTTATCAACTGCTTCATTGGCAGCCATAAATGACTCCTGGTCTCCAACTGGCTTAGTGGTTCACAAGTCAAACAGCCTTGATCGAAAAAGACATTACAACTAATAGGCCTTAAACTCCCAAGGATCAGCCAAGTGACCCAGGATCACTCTGAGACAGCATCAGCAAGAGATTCTCAGAAGCTTCAGCTGGATCCCTTTGATCACCATTTCATATCGTTCACAACACACTGAAGGCTTGTGGGTATTTCCATACTCCACCCGCCCTTGCATAGTAGAGAGAAAAAATGCCCTCATTATTACCCAAACTAAAAAAGAGGGAGTGTGCTGCCACATTGCCAACAGCCAATGAGATAGCCCCTTTTTTTTGTATGTTCACTTGTACATTCCATGACATGCCTGATGGATACCATCTCTCAAATTCCAATTCATAAATGAGAAGACAGAGTGGAAAGCAGCCTAAGGCTGACTGGGTGAGAAACAAGCAGTTTTGGTGAACACAGAAAGGCAAATCACATATATGAACCATGGTACCCCTCTCGTTTTTTCTTGCAATGAAATAAATCTAAAGTTCTCAGAAATGGAGCTTTGCTTTAACAAAACACTTAGCGTTCTGATCATCTGGCACAGTTATAAACATGATTTTGTACATTTGAATCTGCATTTGCATCATTGCTTCATGTACTTTCGTTTTCCTCCTTCGATTCCAGTGGAGGCTAGGGCATAGTGGCTGGGCAGACAGTGCTTTCAAGGACTTGGGTCAGGCCTCTGTACAGTCTAGGAGCCTCCTTTGCTTGGATCTCCCCAATATCAGGCCTTCTGTTCATAGAAGCCTCCGTGCTGGTCAGCGTCTCCCTTTCCCTGTTCTAGCCTGTCTTTTCAGGATTGTGGGAAAGGAGTGCCACGAGCACAAGCGGGTATAAAAGTTAGTTCTTTTTAGTTTCTATTAATATTTGTGCTGAATGCTATCCCTACATAATCCACAGTGGCAGTGCTTGGACTCATTGATGCATTGTTCCCTCGGACCATGTGCAGGTATAGGTAAAATATGTGCTCTGCCTGAAAGAAATGGGGTTAAGTCCACCATGCTAGTCGATGCCTGTACTTCCAATCCCAGCATGGCAGATATAAGTCGGGCATAGTTCTGTGACGGCAACTGGCTCACTGCTAGCCAAAGCAGGTTCAACAAGAATGTAAATGAGCGTAAATGTGGAGCATAAAGGATTCTTCTGAAGCCGCACCTACCTTGAGAAGCTGTTGCCTATAAGTAGCCTGTACCCACCTACATTTAGAGGTACGGCCTATCAGCTCAGCTAATGACAGCCATGCAATGTTATCTACATGCAGCAATTATTGGGATGCATCTAGACTACTGCTTTTCTACCATGCTGATCCCTTAAAGTAAGTTAATAGTATTAATAGCAGCAGATATTATTGTTAAGAATAATGCTAATGATTCTATTGCACTATGGCTATGCATGGCCCTTTAGTAAATGAGTAAAAAAAAAAGAAGAAGACTGTTTTCGTCTCCAAAAATCATCTGAATGCTGACAGGCAGAAGCAGAAATGAAGACAGATGAACATGAGGGGGCAAAATGTTATATTTAAAGAACTGAAAAAAAGAAGAACCAGCAAAAATCAAGAGGTTTCTAAAGATAGCTCTGAACAAGTTCCTTCTTTCCTGCTATTCTAACCACTGAGGAAGTAAAGAATCCAAAACGGCCTTTGGAAAACAGAGTCGTATGGACAGGGATTACAGCAAAACAGCTTTTAGCTAAGCAGAGTTCTCCTTTCTGTCTTGATCTACCCATTATCTCCAATATGAACCTTCCAACTGGGTCAGCCTTACATGAAACAGCAGGCGCACAGCAAATGGAAAAGTGCTTGTCATATGCAGCAAAAAAGTAATCATCGTCTTGACCTCTGCTCCACAGATTGAGAAACTGAGTTCTAATTTGTCCAACCTTTAAAAATGGTCTATGCCATTTTGTTTTCATTTTACCTGGACAGTGACTTGTAAAACACAGGTTAGGGCTGTCTTTCACAAGACATTCCAGTTCCCTTTTGAAAACATTTATCCTTTTGAAACATAGCATTTATCAGGTCTGACATCTATTGCATACAATTCTGAAAATTCTGAAGCTGTGTATCTGTTTTTCAAAAGTCAAATTGCCCTCCGCTATGCAAGATGGAACAGTTACTAACAAGACACATCGATCAGGGTTTTGCTTATCTCCAAAAGTAAATGTTCAAGGGAAGGTAATTTTTCATCCCTGACTGTATTGCTGATTTTTTTTTCTTTTACATCGAACAGCAGTTTGATGCAACACACTCTTCCAGTAGGTGTCAGTGTTGGAATATAGTTCGATGCATGGACTTCTCCAATCAAGGCGCAACTCCAAAAAGGAAAAGAAAACATGTGCTGTTCCTTGCCTCTTGTCAAGAAAAGAGTGGATTCAGAGTATTCAGGGAATTCTGAATTGTTGATGAGAATAGGAGAAGTAGACTACCTAGACCACTGGGATAAACAGTGCCTGCTGTCCTTTGTCAGTGTTGACAAAGTGTAGCTGTAAGAACATGGTCTCTTATCTAGTAAAGTTGATACAGGAAGGGGCCTTTGTGTGCGGCTTCTCTTGCTGAATTGGGGAACTGAGTGTTCAGATAGATGCAAATACATAGCTGAAGGCTTATCTTCCGAGGTAGTCCCCATCCTTATTATGCGATTGAACTAGAATATCTAACTGAATCAGCCAATACAGTAGACACCAATCCTCAGAGAGGACAAAAAAGGCTGTTGTATCAGGATTTATTTAATAGGAAGTCCCAAGTCCCACTGCATTTCAAGCTACGTCTATCTTTATAAGGGTATATTAAGAACAATGGTGGAGGATCAGTTATGTCTCTCTCCTCAGTTCTTAGGCTTCTGAAACTGGTTGTGCAATAAGAATTTATAGTTTAAACTAGGATTTTTTTTGAATTTTTAAATACCATTATCTAACATTTAGACTTACTATACAGCCAGCCTGCATGAGTCTCTCACACACACACACGCTGCCCCATGGGTGAGTTTGAGTTCTTAGGCCTGACACACATATTACCTCAATGGCCCAGGACTTACTCCACTGCTGAACACAGGAAACTGCCTTGTACTGAATCAGACCATTGCTCTGTCAAGATTGGTTCTGAGGTCTGGCAGCAAGGCCTTTCACATCACCTGTCACCTGATCCTTTTTTAAAAAACCTGGAAATGCCAGGGCTTGGACCTGAGATATTCTATGTCCAAAGCGGCAGCTCAGCCACTGAGCCACAGCCCCATTCCTACACCCTTTCATTCTGCCATGGTAATATGAGAAGCCCTGGACCACCTGGGATAAGTCCATGCTGCGGCCTCTCCTTAGGCCTCACTTGAGGGGAAACCAAAACAAACTCCTGTGTAGTCCAGGGTTTCTTGTGCCACCTGAAAGTGGTGGGATGAAGTGGTCCCGCGGAAGCTCCCACGCTGCCGGAGTCACGTAACAATCCAGCTCTTGCAGCAGTCTTTAGTACAGTTCTCTTAATTGGAAGATGAAAGTGTTCTGCCTACTCAGATTTCCTACAGATTGTACTGAACACACTGAGGCAGGCCTCGTCGCCAGATGGAGCTCCTGCTGTGCTTCAACCTGATCTAAAGGAGGATAACTACAGACCTGCATCCCTGGCGGGTCCCTTAAACAACATTAAAGTCGGAGTCCCCACCTAGGCAGCTGCCCTCATAATCAATCCAGCTCTGAATAGCATTCACATTTACATCCACGAGGCTGGACTTGACAGGTTTCTAAACCTGACAGTTATGTATATAACATATTTGTATTCTGTCTTTCATCAACACAGCTCAGGGAGACAGCATAAATGCAGTTATCATCATCAGTAACTGCAAGGAGCATTAGGCTGAAAGGGAGTGACCCAGAATCACCCAGGTGTGAGTATTCTACTGGAGAAGGGATGCCAGCCTCCAGGTAGGACCTGGGGATCCCCTGGAATCACAGCTCATCTCCAGACTACAGAGATCAGTTATGGAGAAAATGGATGCTTTGGAGGATGGACTGTATGGCAATTTACACTACTGGAGTCCCTGTCCTCCCCAGGCTCCATCCCCAAATCTCCAGGAGTTTCCCAAGCTGGATCTGGTAACCCTACCCCCTGTCCCCGTCCCCTGCCAGTGGCCAGGGGGAACCAGGCAACCATATACTGGAGCCTACAACTTGAGACACCTACCGCCCTTATGTTTATTTGCTCTTTCATGAATGGAAGATAAAGCAACAGGACTAACTCAGGGGCACCCAATGGGTTGGATTCAGTCTGTTTTTTTCACTCAGTTTTGCTCAGTTCCACTTCATATTATAATCTCTGTCCCATGTTTCTTTAGTCCATGCAGATCCCATGATCAACCTCATAGCTTTTTTGGTGTTCCCTTCCTCACCTTTTTACCAACAGAAAAACTGGCTGCATCCAGCCCAGCGAAATTGATGGGGAGCAGATTCAAGACAGAGAAGAAAAAAGTACTCCTTCACACAATTCTCAGTTGATCTGTGAAACTCACTGTCATGGGAAGTGGTGATGGGCACTAGTTTAGATGGTTTTTAAAAAATGTATTAGCCCTGTATGCAAGACATGTCCAATGATGCCTAATAGCCACTATGGATGAATGAGAGGTCCATGTTCAGAGGTAGTATACATCAGCTTTCTAATTCCTGGGAACAGCATATGGCTTTTATGTTCCTGTGTCAGCCCTTTCAGAACATATGTTGAACTAGAATGGTCTGATCCAGCAGGGTTTTCTGTATGTCCTTCTGACTACCTTAAAACCCTTCCTCCCTACCTTTTCACACATCCAGTCTCACTAAGGAATCTGTTCCTAGCCTGCAAGATTCTCTATGAACCTCTTTCCTGTTGCATTATTTGCTACAATGCCCACTGACATAAGGTTCTCTCATACAGGGCTGCCATTATATGAAACCACAAGACCCGGGGCGGGGGGGTCCCTAGGGGCCTATTCTAAGCATAATCCTCACACAAAATTCCAGGGGCCTAGGTTGCCCTGTGGATGGGGAGCTGAGCAGGGGGGCTGCTGGGCACTAGTTCTGTGCATGTGCCAGCTGTCAGCAAGCTTCATAGCTGAATGGGAATTTTAAAGATCCAGTCACTTCACCAGACTGTTATTTTGGAAGTACCGGCCCACCCCAGGGTGTGAAATGTCCCTAAGGGCCCTGTTCTCAGCTTAATCCTCATACAAAAACAGCTACAGTTCTGAAAGATATGATCTGAGCACATTCTCATAGAAACTGACAGGATTTAAAGGTAAAGGTTCCCTTGCTCAAAAGCCAGTCGAATCCGATTCTAGGGTTGTGGTGCTCATCTCCGTTTCAAAGCTGAAGAGCCAGTGCTATCCGAAGACATTTCCATGGTCATGTGGTCGGCATGACTAGACGCCAAGATGCATGGAACCTATTTATCTACTCACAATTTCTTGCATTTGAACTGCTAGGTTGGCAGGAGCTGGGACCAGAGACGGGAGCTCACTCTGTCATGCGGCACTCGGGTCTCGAACTGCTGAACTACCAACATTCCAGCCTGCAGTTCAGCGTCTTAACCACTTGAACCACCGCAGGATTTACTTCCATACTATGTGGCCTCTGATCTGTCTCTTGTTATATGCACCAATAAGTGCACCCTCACCTAGATAGCATTGCAGTAGCTACAGGGTGAAGTGACTAAAACTACCCTTGAATGAGCTGGAGGGGAGGAAGAGATTTTCAGCAGCACCCGTACACACCTATTGAGGCTTGCAGAATGGAAGTTGAATTGATAAGCGAAACTGCACACAGGAAGAACACCAGAATTAGAATTCAAATGTGTTTTGAAAGGGATGGCTCTAGCTTCAGAGAGAGAGAAGAGAGAGAACGAGGATGATTGTTTTGAAAGCCTATCATACCTTTTCCCCCCTCCCCTTTGAACTGCAACGAAACTACACAGTAAGACAGACTCATTAAAATACCGCTTGGAAAAGCCTGGGGATTGAGCCATGATGGACACCGTTTGCTAATCATGAAAATAGTTGTCTGCGGATGAGCAAATATTCTGTCAAAAAACTTCTCTCGTGACAGCTGGGATTTCAGCCCCCATTAATTAACGGAAACCATATCAGAGAAAGTTACATAATGATTACAGCTGCTGATTGGAGTTCAATTGCTGCACAGAACAGCCCGGCCCCCTAATCCTTGACAGAATGGCTGTGATCCAGGCAAGCCCAAATCCCATTCAGCAAATCTCCATTAATCTCTTCCTGACTTGTGCCTCTCTTTCTATACAACGGTCTGTGTTTTCAGGCCGTGCAAGTAGAGGGCAGCGGTAGCAAAGTCACTTCCATTGAAATACTTTCTAAAATATCTCTATCCTGTATTTCCCCCCGAAATATGAGCCTAAAAGAGTATTTGAAAAGCATACGAAACCACAGTTAGCTACCACCAAAAGCTCAAATGGCTATACTTCAAAGTACAAATAGAAAGGCTTAAAAAAGAATCCGTAGCCAACATACAAATTGCCGATGAAACCCAATTTATTACAATGTCTTCTGATTAATAAGGAAGGTGGCCTCCCCACTTCCTCTGTAAACCATTCTAGAAGGTGGGAAGAAAGCTTGGGGAGTCACAGCCAATGGACAGGGACAGCTGCCTCGGGTCCTGTCCTGAGGGGCCTACCATGTCAAAGGGGAGAAAAGAAAACAGTAGGCCTCTGCAGACACCACTCACATCCATCCTGTCTGGGGCTCATGCTGCCTGCTCACTGTGACATCCACTTGGGCCTGCTCTGTCCAAGGCTTGGGTAGCTGGTCTCTAGTGCCCACCTTCCTCACCTGGGTTGAAGGCTGCCCCTTGTTTGGCCTCGGAAGTGGAGGGGCAGTGGGAGCGGCAGCAATTCTAGGGCCCCATCTTGGACTTTGGTCCAGGGTCCCGGAATCACTAAGACCGCCCCCTGAGAAAGTCCACAACGGACTGGATTATGTTATTCTGTGAGCTCTGTTGGGAGCTGGCACATAGGTTCACACTACGAAAGAACAGTTCATTTGGTATGTGGGTACCGGAGCATGAATGGCTTTAGACATTAGAACTGGCAGCTTCTTAACTGACCCCGGAACCCAATAGTCAACAAATGGCACTGTTTCAAAACTAGTGTACTTTGTTCAAATCAATGTACACCAGGAACACCTTTCCCAATATGCTCCTCTGTAGCAGCTCTGTTTAGCTGAACTATGCCTACTGAACATCATGCCATGGGTTTAGATTGGCGTGAAAGAGAGCATTTTCTGTTCTGGCCTCTACCTGGTAGAATGGCCATATTGATTTTCTGGAGGTTATGTAACACTGAATTGTTTAGATGCACATTCTCTGAAGTAGGTGGTGAAGAACCTGTTTTCCCCTCAGGATTCATATGAATTTGGGTTTATTGCATTTTATGGTGGTTTATCAGATTTGTTTAATTATATTTTTGTACAATGTTGTAGCCCATCTCGAGTCTATGTCAGAGAAAGCAGGTTAAAAGTGTTGTGATTTTTTTTTTAAGTAAGCCATCTAGTTTTGCACTAATGGAAGTTTCCAAATTGTTTTTAAGCATAGCCTCATAGAATGTGGTAGGATTGTTGGGGATTTCTATGTAAATGCAGAGTTAATGCAGCAGAACATTTGTATTAGCTTTTTACTTTGTAATGAGGGAGGGAGTTACTTGGAGATTAAAGAAACAATACAGGGAAATCATCCTGTCTAGCGGCTGAATCCTACATCTTTACTTAGGCATTTCTACATCTTGTGTGAGGACGAACTAGAGGAGAAGGAAAAAGAGCAATAAACTGAAACCCAATGCTTACTCTCTAGTCCACACCCAAAATATTGATTACCCAATGGGAGAATTCCAATGCTAATTAATTATGCATTTTGTCACCTTGCTCTGGTGGCAAATATGTGCAGACCTGGTTATTGGGTCTCTAACTCGACTAGCTAGGACATCAATCAGCATGCATAAACAAACAGTTGATTCTTTCATGACTACAGAGAGAGAACTGGTACATCCCAATACCCCTTCTCAAGTTCATGAACTGGATTCATGAAGGTTCAGCTCCTCTCACAGATACTGTAACTTCTTCTTGCTGAGCAGCTTGGTCAGGATATCCGCAATCATCTCTTCAGAAGAACAAAACTTTATCTCGATCAGTCCTTGTTGTTTCATCTCTCTCACTTTGTGGTTTTTCACAGCAATGTGTTTGGTATTGGCTTTTTCCTTGTTGGAACCCTCGCTTCTGCAGTAATCCAATTAGTTGTTCATTCCAGGCTTTCACTTCTTTCTCAGGTAAATTCTCATTGAAAACTGCTGTCCCAGCATCAAGGTGCTGAACATGCATTTGCTTGGGTTTTCCTATAATCCAGAGAAGAAGAAGAGATTGGGTTTATACCCTGCCCTTCACTACCCAAAGGCATCTCAGAGCAGCTTACAAACTCCTTTTCCCTTCCCCTTCCCACAACAGACACCCTGTGAGGTAGGTGGGGCTGAGAGAGCTCTGACAGAAACTACTCTTTTTCAAGAACAGCTGTGCCAGAACTATGGCTTGCCCAAGGTCATCCAGCAGGTGCAAGTGGAGGAGTGGCGAATCAAACCCGGTTCTCCCAGATTAGAGTCCGCGCACTTAACCACTACATCAAACTGGCTCTCAGAAGGTGAATCATTACAGTAATACAGTATCTAACAACGTATGGATGTAACCTGTGTTACAGAAGCTGAACATTGAAGCTGCAAGAACCAGAAAGGCCAGTTCAGCTGAGTGTAGAAGGAAAGATATTTTTTCATCTAATTGATGGGATGCACTTGGCAGCTACGTCAGGCTGGTTCTCTAACAGTGGATCTGGGTCCAAGAGTACCCCTTAACTCTCACACAACAGCATGAGTCAGGCTCAAAAGAGTCACAAACCAGCATCACCATCATACCTGGATTAGCAGAAAAGAGAATCAGTTCAGTAGCACCCTAAAGACTAATACATTTGTGGTAGAACAAATTTAGAGTCCAGTGGCACCTTTAAGACAATCAAAGGTTTATCCACGGTATGAGCTTTCGTATGCAAGGCGCACTTTTTCAAATCCACAGGATTGGTAGATGAGGTTCTAAATTTATAGACAGGGATTTAACAGCAAATTAACATGTAACATCATGATGTTTAAGTTATGCAAAACCAAATAACAAGGTAAGGTTATAAGGTCAACAGTTGTAAAGCAATAAATATGTCAAAATAGAAGATAAATGTCTAAAGGCTTTTTTTTTCTAATTGTGGGAAGTAACAGAATCTTAATTATCTCCTCTCAGGCGTGGAGGGCACTTAACAGTATATTTTGAGCTGGATGTAATCTGAAGAAGTGAGCAGTGACCCTACTACAAATTTTGTTAGTCTTTAGGGTGCTACTGAACTCTATCTCTTTTCTACTGCTGTAGATAGACTAAAACGGCCACTCTTCTTGATATATCTGTATCAACTGGTATATTTCTTCCTCAGCTATTTGGCCACGGCATCAAGGCATTGACCCAGGAATTAAATACATTGCACCCCCATAATGGCCATGCTCCATAGACCTCTGCATGCAGTGGTGTCGTGTTTCAGTGGGTGGCGAAACACCTTTTAGCCCTTGCGTCCAAAAAATGAGGAATGAGAATCTCCTGCTGCTCATGATTTGTTAATCAATGAGCTTCTAATAGAATGGGGGGGGGGAGGAAAGTGGTGTGGTGTATGCAAGAAGGACCAGTGCCTTCACACCTGCTCAACTCACAGGGCTGGATCCCACTGAAAAGATCCACATGTCCAAGAGGGGAGGCATCCCTCCGGCTCCCTCTCCTGCAGCATCCCTGCAGCACCCAGTTCATGATGCTACCAGGGAGGTCCCCCATTTCCCAGAAGAAGCATTTCAGGGGCCCTTTTGAGCAGGTGGGGAAGTTGTACTTGTAAAATAGTCAAAAGTGTTTAATACTCAGACTATCAATGGATCTTGCTCTATTGGAAATAAGAAATTTCTTTGCTTTTAAAAACCTTTATTTCTAAGGGTAAAAGGTACACGGGATAACTACAAATAAACATAACACTAACAGCTACATTTTCTAAGCTGTCTATAGTCAACACTAACACAGAGATAATGGAGAATCTGCCTTCTTCTCGACCCCTAGAAAGGAAGTCACCTGGAACAAACAACCAATCACTTATCACAACAGAAGTTACTTTTCCCGGGCTAATTCCCCATTGGCTTACTGCCAGGTATTCCTTCCAGGTCAGTCTAAACAATAGCAATACTAGGCAAACAAGTTAACCCTATAATGACTGAATTGTCAGACCTTGTAAACACATGCATTTCCAACAGTACTTCCATGCGAGGAATTTACATGATGTTTCTGCTGCAGAATTTGCCCTGAAGAAGATCATAGAAATGGGTTTCGAGCCACCCCATTGGCAGGAAGCTGCAGATGTGCTATTAATAGAAGTGGAGAAATTATGTGGCTTTGACTGCTGAGTGGAGGGATTGCCACATAGAACTTTGCATGGATGAAGAAGTTGACAATTATAAGTTCAGAGTGACTATACAGACAGTTATTTGACCTAAGCACTTTGTTCATGATTGAGGAGTTATATTATTGTGAAAATCTATTAATATTAAAAATCTTTATAGTAATATACAAAAAGAATCATTGAATAATATCATAGTAAATATATCAGGGTTGTTCGGATAGTTTGTATTGGTTGTTCAACTTCTCCCGTGATCTCTCATAATCTGAAATTTCCAGGTGGGGCCTGGAGTTCTCATGGAATCATATCTGATTTCCAGACTACAGAGATCAATCCCCTGGGAGGAAATGGCTGCTTCAGAGGGTGGACATCGTGGCATCACATCACTACTCAGCTCCTACCCCAAGTTCCATCCTCCCTAGTCCCTGTCCCAAAACCTCCTGGAATTTCTGAACCTGGAGTTGGCAGCCATAGTTGGGATCCCACCCATAGTCAATGCTCTAACTTTGTAGACTCCCTTGTAGGAGAGATGGAGGGAAGTCTGGATGGCTGCAGAGAGTACAACTTCCTAAAACCATTTTGGGGAGTCGTAGATCAGGTGAGAAGAGGTGATTCTCCAATTCAGGGTGACCAAAAGGTGCCTAATATGGAATTATACCAGCAAGTTTGCCCTAATCTAAATGGCCCAGGTTAGCCGGATCTCCTCATATTCTGGAAGTTGAGTAGGGTCAGCTTTGGTCAGCAGGACTGCCAAGAGGGGAGGGGGTAGGGTTGTCAGATCCAGGCTGGGAAGCTCCTGGAGATTTGGGAATAGAGCTTGGGGAGGACAGGGACTTCAGTGGTGCACAATGCCATAGAATCCACCCTCCGAACTATCCATTTCCCCCCCAGGAGAACTGATGAGCTGTAATTCCAGGAAATCCTCCAGGTCCCACCTGGAGGCTGGCATCCCTACTAGCAGGTCATTAATCAGCTTTTTAACAAGCCACAGGGATGGTAACTCAGCTCTAAAAACATAAAGTAAAACATTAAAGCTATGGCTTAAGACCTGAAAAGAGGAAATAAATTAAAAGTTAAACTCTTCACTTAACAGGGGAGGAATACAAAGAAAAAGTGTCTCCTGCACAAGGCAGCATTACCCCCCACCAGGGCTCTTTTTGTAGAAAAAGCCCAGCAGGAACTCATTAGCATAATAGACCACACCCAACAGCAGGAACTCATTAGCATATTGGGCCACACCCCTGACAGCACAACTCATTCGCATATTAGGCCACACCCCCATGTTACCAGAAGTGTGGTTACCCAGCCACACCCACCTTTTGCTTGTTATTCTGTTTACCTTATTTGTTGTCAAAACCCAGGGCTTTTTTTGTAGCAGGAACTCCTTTGCATGTTAGGCCACACACCCCTAATGTAGCCAATCCTAATGAGTTGCTGCTGTGGGGTGTGGCCTATTATGCTAATGAGTTCCTGCTGGGCGTGGCCAACTTGGGAGCCAGCCGGAACTCCGTTCCTGTGCGTTCCTGCCCAAAAATAGCCCTCCCCCCCCGCAGGAGCTCTCATGGCAAGAGATTTCGGCGTTTGGCCTCAGCTCTGCTCAAACTTTAAGAAGAATTTAGGGAGCCAAATCAGCAAGTGCTAGTAAGGAACTGGCTACCAGTTAGCAAAACACCTGACAAGACAAGGATCATATAACTAAAGATAAGATAAAACACTCTGGGAAGCAAAGCACAGCCACAGCACTGTTCTCAGCTCCTATTAAAGTAGTAAGAGGATGTCCCCTGACCTTTACATGCACGATAATGGAATGTTAATCTGACTTTGTGGTCACAGATGTGCAACATAAGTTAGAACTCCTCCCCCCGCCCCAGATTTAATTACATTGGTCAGGCGGTGGGTTGTTATTGTTGCTGCTATAGTATTGGTGGGACATTGAATAACCCTTTGTAAATGCTGCTTTGCTACTGTAGCCATCAAGCTTCATGTTATATGACAAACGACACAACCTTTTTAGAAAATATGTCAGCAAAATCAATCCCATTGATCCCAGCACTTCTCATCCAGCACCGCTACATAATAAATTTGCCCCTGCTTTTGTGCTAGGTAAAGGTCAAGGGTAAACTTAAATGGATTTCTTGCTGATTTACTCACTAAAGATCTGTTGCGATGTGAAGATTTTGTGAACTACAGCCCACTTTGTAAGTGTGTCCTATATTGGTACACTTATGTATGTATGAACATACATAAAATTGCAACATGAGACAAATGGTTTGGATTAGAGGCATACGGAAGGACAGGTAGGATCTTTGTCCAGGGGCCCACGGTTTGCTCTCAGCAGCTCTGCTCGGATGGGAAACCACCAAGGAAGTTGTTACACCGAGGCTGCGGTCACACGGAGCATTAGCCACGCTACAGAGATGGAAGATAGGCGGATTTTCCAGGTGCAATCACATCACAACATCTGGGAAGCGTAGAGCTCCCGTGGCGAACCCGAGGCTTCCCGCCGAAGATGCGGAGTTAAAATCTAGTACCTCCGAGGTACTATTTTCCGGAAACCGCGGGGCAAGGGCTGGCGTCCGATCGCGTTTCCGGTGGTGGCATCCGGCGCCCACCCATTTCCCTTTGCAAACAGGGTTCCCCCCCCCAAGTCTCCACAAGATGCGCACAAGCACCCAACAGCGCATGCGCACAAAGAGGAAAGCAAAAGTGCCGTTTCGGCTTAAAAAAATAATAAATGACCCCGTTTGTCACGGCAGCGGCGCCTAGCCATTGCTGGTGTGATCGCGCCGTGCTGCTTCTTTGCTGCGCTGCAGGATTGTCGTGTGATCGACACCCTCG
Source organism: Gekko japonicus (assembly GCF_001447785.1). Lineage (NCBI taxonomy): Eukaryota > Metazoa > Chordata > Lepidosauria > Squamata > Gekkonidae > Gekko > Gekko japonicus. The sequence continues at coordinate 1,054,936 of NW_015176460.1, read as the reverse complement.
TTTACCCGCCGGCGCGGAGGGACGGACCCGTGGTGTGCCGCCGGTGCATCTGATCACGTAATCGCAGATCAAACTGCGCCGGGGCAATTAGCCATGCCTCCCCCCCTGCAATATCCAGCCCGTGTGACCGGGGCCTGAGGCAGGCAATGGCAAACCACCCCAGCTCGTCCCTTGCCTTGAAAAACCCATAAGTGGACTGCAGCTTGAGAGCACTCGGCCCAACCACTACCGATGGATGCATTTAAACTCAGTGCTGTCTGAGTGTTTCACATTCTTTCCCTGACGCCTCAGAAGCTGTCACCTCTCCTAAATGTGCAAAGAGGGTGCACCAGGACTGGGACGCAGTGCTGTCCTTAGCCACCATGCTGCTCTACGTTTCAAGATTTAAAAGCCCACACTTAGGTAAGAATTAATCATTGAACCTTCTCCCTGATACGGTATCATCCGCAGATTGAAGGAAAGCAGTGAAGCTGTTAACGAGTTAGAGACGGTTCACCTCCAGGGACTGGCAATTGGATACAGGAACTTTCCCTTCTAGGTCATTCTCACCCAGCTCAGAAGGAGCTGCACTGGATTTGGGCCCATCTGCTCAGCAGCCTGTGTCAGGTTAGAACTCCAGCGTGCCATTAGATCTGTCACTCCCTGGCACTCAGATCCTGAGCTGAAAGGGCCAGGCAAGTACAAAAACTTGCATACGGTTCTGTAAACCAGAGAGCATAGCAAGTAGCCAACAGCAAAAGAGAGGGGGAAATGTTTGGAATTGGTAGATCCCTCAGAGGTAACTGCAGTGACCAGCTGCCTCGGAAGCACCATTCGCTGAAAGTCTACTTATCATTCAGTCAATTCAGAATGGCTTCCATGAACCTTCAGTAGGTCAGAAAATGTGCAGACAGCCCCTTGCTTTATTGTTGTCACTGTACCACCACCGAGCTGCCATCTTCGACGGTGGATTAGATCTGGAGGTGAGCCGGCCCTGGGCAGATTGCCCAGACGCCTAGGTAACCAAAGAATGCATGCAGTCAGGTTAGGTTAATGAATGAACCCATCTTGGATTGAGAAAAATTTTTAACATCAAGAGCACCGCACTTTACTTAATGATTGTTTTTATTGTGTAATGATTGTTTTATGATGTTTTAACTGTTGTTATGGCAATTGCCTTTGTTGTAGCCGCCCTGAGCCTGCTGGGGAGGGCGGGGTATAAATCTAACAAATAAATAAATAATAAATAAATTGCTAAGTAACCACGTCCAGTTTTCAAATAGCCAGGATGGAAGGAAAGGACTTCCATGGAAGAAGAAGAAGAAGAAGAAGAAGAAGAAGAAGAAGAAGAAGAAGAAGAAGAAGAAGAAGAGATTGGATTTATACCCCGCCCTTCACTTGGAGTCTCAGAGCGGCTTACAAACTCCTTTCCCTTCCCCTCCCCACAACAGACACCCTGTGAGGTGGGTGGGGCTGAGAGAACTCTGACACAAACTGTTCTTTTTCAAGGACAGCTGTGCCAGAGCTTGTGACTGACCCAAGGTCACATCAGCAGGTGCAAGTGGAGGAGTGGGGAATCAAACCTGGTTCTCCCAGATTAGAGTCCGCGCACTTAACCACTGAAAGATCAGAGTACAGCAAAATTTAAGTCACGATCACCCCAGGCCCCTCACAGTAAGTACCCTGCAGAAGTCTCTCCCTTCCCCAGAGGCTCCACTCTCAAATCTTCAGGAATTTGAACCCAGCATTGGCAACTCTAGGTGATCACTCAAGGTTGTCACCCTCCAGGTGGAGCCTAGAGATCTATAATTACAACTGATCTCCAGATGACAGAGATCAGTTCCCCTGGAGAAAAATGACTACTTTGGAGAGTGGACTCTATGGCATTATACTCCACTGATGTCTATCCCCTCCCCAAACCCTGCTCTCCCCGGGCTCCATCCCTCAAATCTCCAGGAATTTCCCAACCTGGAGTTGGCAACCCTAATGCACAGTATATTTTAATGTCACTATTTCTCCCTGTCAAACCAAGGAAGGCTTCCGTTGCAGAAGCTAAGATTTTAGGAAGATTTTGAGTGCAGGTAGTTTGCTTTGAAATAGTACACTGTATTATGGAAGTCTTGAACTCTGAGATAAGATTAAATGTGGCAGCTAATTGCAGGGAGGGTGTGAAATGACAGAGATTCCAGACATGAGATCAAACCTCTTTTTGGGAGTGCCAAATGTCTGCCTTTGTCTGATTTCCCGTGCAAAAATCTCCCAGGGGTTCAAATGCCTCCTCAGATTTCAGGGAGCAGGTTTCTAGCAGTGACAGCATTCACATGTTATAAAATACATTAACTTTTATTTCAATTCCCAGTGAAATTGGTTCTCTTTTATCAAT
>NW_015176460.1:1022502-1052516 GCF_001447785.1 Gekko japonicus | reverse complement strand
TTAGGGAACCGTAAATGGCAGAAATCGTTCCCCATGGCTGATAACCCACCTCCTTCAGAAAGGTAAAGTGTCTTGCTTGGAAAACAGAGGCAACTGGTCAGAAGAGCAGGCCCATTTATGTGTGCTCATGCTTGCGCACAAACACACACATTTTGTCAATATCTTTTTGAAATGGCTGCTCAGCATTTTCTAACATTCAGCAGAATGGTTGAAAAAACTATGAGCCTTTCAGCCTTTCAATCATGTGATCAATTACCCCTTCCGTTGCACAGCTGTCCGCAGTGAAATGTGAAATGTCTGCTGTGTCCTGCTACCTTCCTCATTTGAGTTCCCAAATGCAAGCCACTTCTTCCTGTGTAACTGCGCCTGCCTTTTGGGCGTTCCAACACTTTCGTCTGCCTGCTGGGTAATGCTACCTTCCTTTCTGGTGCTGCCAAGTGCAAGCCACTGCCCACTCCGCAACACTGCTGGCCTTCTTTGATCACCCCAGCAACTGCCCGTGTCTGCTGTAATCCCACCTGCTTTCTGGGACTGCCAAACGTCTGCGTCTGCCTGCTCTCTCATGTACAAATCCCTGCAGGGTACCAGTACCTCATCTCATTTCAGGATACATTGAAAGCAGCTTTGTAAATAATAAAATGTCATTAATCCTTAGCTCTCTGATGATGAGGTGTCACCATAGTGACACAGTACCATCGTCCTTTGGCTCCTCCCCTCATGGCCTGCTGGCATGTAGTTTCTGGCTCTGAGCCCCACCCGTGTGGCAGTTCAAGTAGTCTGCTGGGAAATAGGAGTGGATTGGAACTGGGACCCCAATACGATAGTTTTTCCCCTTTGCATTCTCTGTAATTGGCAGGATGGCATAGAGTCAGTACATCAAAACTCACAGTTCCCCCCTTTGGCATGTCAAAACACCCAATTCAGAATTTCAGGACACAAATATCCTGCTGGATTTCTATTAACACTTGATCTGCATAGTCAAAAGTACAGAGACAAGTTTTTGTTCCAAAGAATAGGAGTGGAGGGCTGTTGGGAGGAAGTAGGGTCCGCTGGAGCTAAACTATGGCTCCGCTTGCAAGCAAGCCTGCCTTGGTGTTATGTTTCCTCTGCAGGGCTTCCAGGGGCCAGCAAATTCAGCCTGCTGAGAACTGCAGCTGCATAGCCACTGCTGAGGGCCCATTTTCACCTTACAAAGTTCTCATGTTCTTTGGGGAACAACATGCAGACTTTGCATCAGGTGTGCAATGGGAGCCTCCTGCCTCCTGCATGCACACTGGTTCTTTTCTGTTTGCAGCCAATGCAGGCAGGGAGAGAAGCTTTAGCCTCTCTCCTTTCTGTTTTATTAATTAATTTATTCATATATTGGATCTGTGAATCGCCCAGTCCCTGCAAGCTCAAGACTTCGGGTGATGTACAGCAGATAAAAACGATGTTAAAATCAATAAAATCCATATGTCAATGACCGAATCCCAGATGGTGCCAACATTTTTTCTTGATCCACTTTGGACTATGTTGCTGTTCTGTGGGTAGGGCGAGGAGGGGGGGGGGGAAGTGAAAAGATGGAGGAAAGGAGAAGGGTGCCAGCTATGACGGAACTGTTGCTGTCCTCAACCAAAGGCCTGGCGGAACTTCTCTGCCTTACAGGCCCTGCAGAATTGCATTGCGTCCCCAGGGCATTTGACAGAGAGTTCCACTAGGTTGGAGCCAGGGCCAAAAAAGCCCTGGCTCTGGTCAAGGACAGCTAGATATCTTTGGGGCCAGGGATCACCAGTAGGTTGTTTTCCACACAGCGTAACTCTCTCCAAGGGACATACCAGAAGAGGCGGTCCTGAAGATATTCAGGTCCCAGACCGCTCAAGGCCTTAAAGGTCAATACCAAAACCTTGAACCTGACTGGGTACTCCACTGGGAGCCAGGGTAGCTGATGCAGCACTGGTTGTATGTGTCGTCTGTGGCGTTCCTGTCAGGACTTGCTCCACTGCATTCTGGACCAGCCGGAGCTTCTGGGTCAGCCTCAAGGGCAGGCCAGCGTACAGCGAGTTACAGTTGCCAATCACACCCTGGACCTGCAGTTGGCTCCATTGTTAAAATCACATTACTTAGGCAGCTACATATAAGTTTCATAGGGTTGCCAACTGTGGGGTGGGAAATTCCTGGAGATTTAGGGGTGGAGTTAGTGAAAGGAAAGGAGCTCAGCAGAGATATGTTGTCACTCTAGGACTTCTGTTTCCTCCCTCCAAAGCTGCCCTTTCCTCCAGGGGAATTGATCTCTGTAGTGTGGAGATTATTTGTAATTCCAAGTGACCTCCATGCCCCACCTGGAGGCTGGCAACCCTAACAGGAGGGCTTTGCATTGTGAAGATAAGCCCTAATTTAAATGGCTTTCCAAGGAGGAGCTCTGCTTATAGCTGAATTATAATCTTCGTGGGGGCGTCGGGGCGTCAGCCCCCGCTGAAATTTTCAGGAAGGTGCTCAGCCTCCCCCGGAAGCCACCCTTGCTCCTAGCAAAGCAATGCCTCTGGCCCAGCCCCAGCCCCCCCCCCCCCCCCGGGAAATTGGAAAGTCTACACCCTTGGCTGAATACAGTTACAGAGTAGTGGTGCTTGGTCGATGGCCAGTGCAGTGGTGTGGTCTCCTCTCCCCAGGATGGGTATGAAGGTGGGAGAAAGAGGCGGAGAAGGGACTTTTGCTATAAGCAGACGGGATCCAGTGGGAAGCTCAATGGCCAGACCAAGTTACAAACACATTTGAGGGGGGGGGGGGAAGCTGCTTACATCACTCTTGGCTCGTGCTACTTTGTAGCCCCCAGCAATTCAACAGGCAAAGTCAGAACTAGCTGAATGATGCTGTTTCGCAGGCCCATCAATGTTGGTAGCTTAACAGGGAAGGAAACCATCCTCATAATATATTTGCAAAATGACAAAATAAGTGAATCAGAAAAGATAATAGCCTGATATTAAACATAAAAACCAGGAAGGAGAAATACAGGAAAGGTGCTGAGGGGGTGTAGCTATTCAGGCAGCCTACTTAAGAATTCCTGAGTGAGCGCTGCATTTAACAAGCCTTGGGGAACGAAGCCGGTCTCTCCGGCAATGGGTTTTTTAGGCATGCTTTAACAAATTATTCCGACTGCTGGTTTGGGGGAACTCCCCGGCAGAAGTTTCTGAAGACTAAATGTCGGATCCCAGATGGATGGAATAACACACAGTGCCATTAAATAGCAGATTCAACTTCTAAATGGCAAGAGAGAGCACTTGTCAAAACTTTTTCTAAAAATGAAAACAGTATACATGGGATCATTCAACAGAGAGGCTGAATTTGTATTAGAACAAACAGAGGCCGTTTTAAGGTTCCCCCACCCCTTCGGAAGGGAGACTGGCAGTCGCAGTGTAGCCGTGTAGCCGTGTGGACTCCCAGTCAGGTGGCTGCACGTGCCCAGAAGATACACGTACCTATCTTTGCAATGAAGTAACTGGGGACAGCAAACACAAAGAGGTGTTTGCAGTTTGGCATCTATATATATTCCTTTCCCTTCTCCGTACTGTGATTTAAGAAAACTGTTCAAAACTTTTTATCTTCTATAATACCTTCCCTATGTCTGTGAGAGAGTACTTCAGCTTGTTGACTTCCCTGAAACTCTTCGCCAGCATGGTTAGAAGCGCCTTCACAAAGCTGAGCTGGACCGCAAGGTTATAGAATGATTTGGGGAACCTGTGACATTCTGTTTGGCAGAGAGCAATGATTGCCAACTCCAGCTTGGGAAATTCCCGGAAATGCCCGGGGAGGGTCGAGTTTGGGGAGGGGAGGGGCCTCAGTGTGGATATGATTGTGGCTGTCAGAGCAGGCCCTCCGAGGCCTGAGCAGCACCAGGAAACTTCAAACAGCCCAACTGGAAGACAAGTCGGCCAGGCTGTCAAGGGTGAGGAGATGCCAGCAGAAAGGCGGAACCTGCATGGGCAAGCCACACATTTAAAAGGAGGCAGAGAGCAGAAGGGGGGGATGAAGATGATAGCATCAGGTGCTCCAGATCCTGCACATGGCTGGGAATGGTGAAGCAGCTCTCAGCTGTGGGACTGGAGACAGGTACAGCTGGAAAAGCCTCGGGAAGGGAAAGAAAAAGAGGGTACTAGTCACTGAAGGTGATGGAGCTTCATCCAGAGAAGGCGAGGTAGGTGCCAGGCCGCTCTGGAGTCTAAGAGATGGCATGGGTGAGAACACCTGGGAGGGGAACGCAGTGAGAAGGCTGAGGACACCCTGGGGAGTGGAGCCCAGGTTTAAAGGACCAGCTCCTGGTCTGAGGCCTCAGCACATTTGTTACAGTGACAATGTAAGTCCACCCTCTGAAGCTGCCATATCCTGTAGGGGAACTGATCTATGCAGTCTGGAGACCAGATGTCATTCCTGTAGAACTCCAAGCCATTGCAGTATCAGTAGCCAGCAGATGAATTTTATTTCTCTGCCATCCGTCTGATATATGTTTGACTTTCCAGGGTACACATGGGTGGAAGCAAATAACAAAATAAATAAAATAAAATACCTAACAACTCAGCCCCTCCTCTTGGCCATATTTGCCAAAGTGTGAACCAAAACAGTTTCCTTTTGAATGGGTTCTACCTTTCCGGGATCCTACTTCTTTTGGAAGCCGCCTCCCAAGATGGAACTCAAAAGAGGAACTCATCAGTAAATCTTAAACACTGGGTTTAAAGTTTTTGTGACAGGCACGGAAGCCGTACCCCATTCACTTCAATGGAGGGGGGAACTAGCAGAAATGCTAACTCCAAGAACTGTTCCTGGAGATGAGTAGGAAACATTTTTAAGCCTAGGGAATACCTGCTCCTATGGCCCATCACTGGATTGAGACAAATGTGTTCTTGGGGAATGGAAAGTACTGAAGGAGCTACCCAGTGGTGATTTCTCTTCAGTTCTCTTTGTTTTTGCTGACATCCCTAAAAAATTTCAATTTCTATTATGAAAGAAGTGCATCATGAACAGAGGTGGCCACCATAAAGGTTTGCTTTCCTGGCCCCGTTTGTCTGTTTTCTGGTGTGACGCTGCATGGATGTGTTCTGTTTTCCCACTCAAGCTCACGTGCCATGCTTCAGCTCTCCTATAAATAACATGGGTTGGATTTACTGTTCTCCTCCCTCATGCTGTGTGTTTGTTATCTAAAATTCCATCTCTCGTGTTATTTCTTTGTGCTTGGAGGCAGGCATGGTAACCACACACACATTCCTCTAAAGTGGGGTTTCGGTTCTCTCTTCTTTGAAGTCCAGTTCTGTGGTCATTTCTAACCCAGCGGCTGTTATTGGGTTTGAATTAGGTGTTTTTTTAAAAAAGACTTTTTTCTAAATTCTGGATCCTGACTTCTTCCTACCATAGTTTGCTGGTAGTTTGCCACGTATTTGTTTCTTGTTCAAAATAGACATCTCTTAGACAAAAGAAAAAAGGCCTAACAAATGCTGCTGGCACACACGCCAACCATTGCTGAATCCCACAAACAAAATAAAGATGGCATCTTTGGCATACGCAGAGCCCACAATCAAATATCAAGGGGAAGCAGCAGCAGCCTGGATTTCATACTGGACACAATAGATGACCTTACCGAAAGCAAAGCTCCTCCAGAATCTAGCATCTACAGATTAACATGATCTGTCCATACCGTATGTGCCATTTCCCTGTAGGCTTAATTTATTTGGCTGGTTTATGCTACTATATATCTGAACCAGGCTCTGAGTAACTACATTACAGAGTACAGCACTGTGCTTTCCCAGCCCCGCTGTCCACCCTCCTCCTGTATCAATGGAAGAGGAGTAAGGGCCATGCGGGATGTGAGTGTTCAGTCCTTTCTTGCTCTGAATCTCACTTGGAATACTGAGAATCATATAATACGGGACACTAAGAAAGTAGGCTAGTTTGGTGGCCTGAATTATCAGAAGGGTCCTTAGATATCCATGGTCTCATCCACTCTAGACCCACAATTTAGTTGGGTAGGCTCCAATCCCCTTGATCAGCCTCAAATTTAAAATGGACAAGTTTTAGATGCCATAATTGTTCAAGGTCAAGGGTCTCTAACAGGCCAGTGGTCTTCCGCATGAGCTGAAAGGAGCTCATCAGCTGCTACAGAGTAGCTCGTGAGGCCCCTAGAAGACCCAGGAAAAGATTGTGAAAAGATCTGCTCTAGGCTTTTGCAGAGGTCATTTCGGGGGGAACGCGGGGGATCACAGTTCCCCCGGGTGAGGTGCAGGGGGCGGGGCACACAACAAAGCCCCGCCCCCTTCTTCCGGCAGCCCCCTGCTTCCAGCCTCATTCTGTTGCAGAAGGAGGAAGAAGCAGGAGGGTAAGTTGGCGTCCTCCCCCTCTGCATGCCCATCCATCTCATTCTTCTAGCGAGTGCATTTTCTCTTTTTCTATGAAACGACCCCTGGGCTTTTGTATTATTATTTTTTAAGCTTTTATTTCATGGGATTTTTCTCCCAGCAGCTTTGCTGATAGCTTTATTTCTGGTGCTCTTCCTAGCCATTGTTGTTTCTAGGACAGAATAAAACTTGGTAGCATGTGGGAGGTGAGGGGAATGGGAGAGTCATTTGGAATATTTTTCAGTACTCAGAAGTAGTTCTCATTAAAGAAAGGGTCGGTGACCCCTTATTCTAGGCTGTGACCCATCTCGTATAGTGATGGCAGGTGTTTATAGTGCAATCCAAAATTAGCTTACAGTGGACCTGAGCAAGTCTCCCTGGGAATGGGCTCTGCCACCCAGGCCACGGTGTTCTGATTAGCTACCAGTTTTCTTCCCGAGCATCAGAAGGATTAATAAATGCCTGATGCAGTAAATCATCCACATGACAAACTGCCTTTCTCTTGAAGGGCAATTTATTTGGTTGCATCAGGTTATATTTGTTGAGATAATACAGCTCTGGGCAGTGGAATAACATCGTGGCAATACGATACATTCAGCCGAATATCGAAAATCCCACGTTGACTATAACAGACTGTTCAAATAAGCATGCCCATCCATCTCATTCTTCTAGCCAGTGCATTTTCTAATATATTTACTTCCAGATAACCTTCTAGCATTTGTTAATAGGCTTTATGATATAAAAAAAATCCCATGTTTTTTCTGCTGTGGCATGCAGAAAATGCTTCAAAACTGGATCTTCTTTGTGAGAAACTGCAATATGATTCTAAAGAATATACCTGTGAAAGAATGGTTAAAATCCCATTTTTTTATTATAAAGAAATAATGAGGCAGCTTATCATGTGCTCTTTGGGTTCTAGCTGTCACCTGGGAATAAAATATCTGAAAAAGATGTATCGGAGATGAAAAGGTTTAGTCAGTAATACAGACTCTCTATAAGGGTTCAGTGTGGATGCTTTTATCTGTTTTTTACCTATGCCAGTCTCAACCTGATTATAACTCTGAGCCTGTAGTTGTAGACTTGGTCAACCATCTCCACAGTGAGAGATACGGTGACCTCACCATCTTGTTAGCTGTAAGCCTTCAAAGCTATTGGCAAAGTCAAGTTTGTTACAGCAAAATATACTAGTGAATCGAATCAATGCATTTCTAGTATGGTGGTCACAGAAGGGCAGTGAGGGTGGAGACACCAAGTGTCCCTCTTTACTGGGGACAGTCCTTATTTCCTGATTATTTTCCCGGGTATATCACTGACTCTGTTTTGTACAGAAATATACCATAATAGTTTTGTGTTCAGCATGTCAGACCAGGCTCTGGGAGATCCAAGATCAAAACCTCACTCTGCCATAGAAACTCACTGGGTGACCTTGGGCCAGTCATTCACACTTTTAGCATAACCCACCTCACAGAGTCGTTGGTGCAAGTATAAGCCACTTTGAGTCCTCATTGAGAAGCAAAGTGGGGTATAAATATGTGTATTAGCATGTGTGTGGAGGGGAAGGTTCTTCGGCAGTGGTCCTTGGTATTAATATTGTGGTGCTACATCTTTAGAAAGTGGTGTGGATCTGAGCAGGACAAGTGCTGAACTTGTTTGGGCCCTTTTTGCCATATCAAAAGGACAGCAGTGGGAGATCCAAAATCAGACCCTTGAGATCTGAGATGGGTGGTACCACAATGTTCTGTGTTATCTCCCATATTATTTAAAATCTGTCTAAGGTCTCTCAATGAGATCATCCTAATATCTGAAGTGATATGTCATCAGTGTGCTGATGATAGACAGCTTTATATCACTTTTAAGTAAGCTGCTAGCTACTGCAGTCTCTGGCCTTGGGCCAGTGTGTAGGGGTCAAGTGACGGAGAGGGGAAGTAAATTAGTCCAGATAAAATGGAGGTTTTGCTACCATGTCAAATGGAATGATTCTTCCTGCCATTGATGGAGCTCAGCTTTTCCTGGAAGGCTCAGTGAAGAGCTTAGGAGTGTTTCTGGATCATAGCCTCCTGTTGGAGACTATGGCAACAGAAGATTTTATTTCCCCCCAACTACACTACACTTGATCTTAGTCAAATGGCCAAGAACATATATCCCAAACAGATTATTAGAAATTTGGCTCTCCATCTGCAGATGCCTGATCTGGCCATGCCGATTCAGGAACTGTGAGGCTGGTACTATAACACACTCTAAATGGGGCTGCCCTTGAAGATGATCTGGAAACAACAGCTGATGAAAGTGTGGCTGCTTGTTTGATATTGAGGGTCAGCTGAAAGGACCATTTTTTACCTATTTTAAGCTTCTGTCACTGGTTGTCCAACTGAAGGTGCTTATCTTTAAAGCCCTTCATGACATGGGACCACACACCTGGAGAACAAGAGAACTGTATCTCTTTGCATGTTCTTATGCAGCAAATTCACTCCTCTCATCAGAGTCTTCTGTCTGTGCCTCCTCTATCTAGTATTCCTTTTGAAACTGACTAGGTTTACAGGTTTTCTTAGTTGCTGTCTTCAGTTCTCTTTACATTCTCCTAGCCGGTGTTTAGGATACAAAGCATGATAAAGATGAACTGTAACAAAGGTAATGAACATGTAGCACGGGATGATATAATGAATCACATTATGGATAAATCCAGTATAACCAAGTTTGATGGGCTGCACTTTTTAAAGGCTTAGAAGTGCTGTACAAACAGCTGAAGGACTGTGAAGGGTTAATTCTTCACAGAAACAGAGAGCCTTGAGTAATAGGCTGCTCCAAGCAATCCGATTGCTTAGCATCAGCTGAGCAGAAAAAGATTTCTGAACTGGATGCTGAGGAGGAGAATTCATTTGGAATTCAGCCCTGACTGATAATTTTAACACAGAGAGGAGAACTGGGGAAAGTTGGCAAGGAAATTTGGGAAGTAGGTGAAGACTCCCATTTGGGCCAAGGAAAGGGGATAGATCTTCTAGAGAGAGAAGAAAATTCTCTACCCAGTCAAACAGGGAGTTAGCTCTGAATAATGCAGAGATCCCTGGTCTGGTGTGGTTAGAAACTGTTTTGGGGACCTTAAGAGTCAGTTAAAAACTCAAGACGAGTACTGCTGTTTCAAGAGAAGGGGTTTGGGTACTGAAAACAGTGTACCAGTCTTCTGGAAATCAAAAAAGTTAGAGAATACTTAAAGAAAGTATACTGAAGTGTTTGGGGAGAACACTGGAACAAAGCCTCTTAACATAAAGGTCTGTCACTGTGAAAAGCTTAAGAAATTCTCGTTCATCTGAAACATAAGAACTAAAGTCTGTGCATGTACTGAGTTACCACAGAAATTTTACCCCTGATTTCCCCTGACCTTTCCCTTCTATGTTAAATAAAACATTCTGTCAATTTGAAATACAAAAACATCTCGAGTGCCATTTAAGTTAAAGGGGGCTCCCAATCCTTCCTTCAGGTTCCTGGGCTGAGCAAACTGTCAAAATATTATACTTTGATGGGGGGGGCAGTCATAGTTCCTCAGGAAAGAAGAAAACACATTACTAAGGTGACTCCATCATACAGGGAAAGGAAAATGGAGGGAAAATCTTGCCTCTGAGGGAGGGAAGTTGGACCAGGATGTCATACCAAGTGATGCACAGAGGGTCTTCTGAATCCATTATTGCGCTCTACGTCTTTAGGTTGCAGTGGACATCAGGTCTGTTTTCTTCCAGGTCTATGGCGAGGAGGGTGGAGTGCATCAATTTCCTGTATGATTCAGACCTACTGACAGTTGCTTGTACCTTCAAAACTCAATGTTGGACCACAATAACGTGTGCAATGTAGGGATACCTTGAAAGGTTACCTTGTAAGAAGATCTTCTTGACAAAGGAAAACACTTGGAGCATACTGCCTGCAGTCCTTCAGCTTCACTGGTTCCCTGCTGTTCTCTTGACCCAATTCAATGGTCAAGACTTTTAACTATGAAACAAACAGTTTGAGCCCTGTAGTTCTCTGAAACGCACACCCTGCTCTGTTCCATAACATCTTACAGCATAATCCTAAATAGAGTTATGCCATTCTAAGCCCATTGACTACAATGGACTTAGAATGTAACTCACTTTAGGATGATGCTGTTAGTTCTGCCCCCTCCCCCCTTATGCCAACTGTTTGCCAGGTCAAGGACAAGTGAAGTAGTATTTCCAGCAGCTATCCTGTAACTATGGAATAACCTCCCCTCCGACGTTATCAAGAGACTGAACTCTACACCAGAAATATGTGAAATATTAATAAAGATAGCTGTGAAAGATTTCACTGAGGTCAGTTTAGTTGAACTGGGTATGAATGCTCAGGGTAGAACTTTTAAAATGGAAATAACATTATAGGGTTCTTTGGTTTTGTTTTGCTTGATGGCTAATTGACATTTTAGATAGGTTTCATATTGCTGTCTATGTTAGGGAAGGTACAAAATAGAAATCAAAATAAGTTTTGTCCTTTAGGCTTTCAAAAGGCTCTTTTCATCATGAATCTGGTCTCAGAAGCTGTCACTTTTAATTAGAGGAACACCGAGGCAGGACTTTTGGGTACCGAACTGAAGATTTCTGGATGGTTTTAAGGAAACAATTGAGGGTAGATTTAGGCAACTGCTACCTCAAAGTAAAGTGTAAATGCTTATCACACGGCAGAGGTCATTTCGGGGGGGAACGCGGGGGAACGCAGGGGGCGGGGCACATGACGAAGCCCCGCCCCCTGCTTCCGGCCACCCCACTTCCAGCCCTCATTCAGCCAGGAGGAGGCAGGAGAAGAGGGAGGGTAAGTTGCTTCCTCCCCGCTTCTCCCCACCCCTGCCTGCCTGGGGCCAGGGAGGGCCTTGGCGGGGCTTCCTCACACTCCCACCGGCCTTGCAGGTCCACCGCCGGGCCCCTGATGTCAGGGGGTGTGGCATATGCTAATGAGTTATGCTAATGAGTTCCCCTAGCTCTTTTTCTACGAAATGACCCCTGTCACACGGTGGAAATGTGGAAAGGGATTAATCTGTATCCTATGAACATAGAGAAATACCTACTTACACCCAAGAAGGCATAGTAACACTGGGCTTGCCCTCACATAGTTCAGCATATGACTAGGGCCATCCTAAATGAAGCTCTTTACAACACGATTAGAGGTGGTGGTGAAAAGTGCTATCGAATCACAGCTGATATGGCGACCCTGTAGGGTTTTCAAGGCAAGAGATGTTCAGAGGTGGTTTGCCATGGCCTGCTTCTGTGTCACAACACTGAACTTCCTTGGAGGTCTCCCATCCAATACTAGCCAGGGCCAATCCTGCTTAGCTTCTGAGACCTGATGAGATCAGGCTAGCCTGAGCTATCCAGGTCATCATGATCAGTGTTTTTCTGAATCCAACTCCCAGAACAATCCTGGGGGCTGCTGTGGCAGAAGTGGCTGGCCATTGGCACAGCCGGGTCCATTCCCTATGGACATTTTGTGGAGGGAAATAACATGCTCCCCCTCACAAGACACAGATAGCAAAGCAAGCATGCCAGAATCCATGGCAAACCTGGCGGCTCCCACCAACCAGGCAGCAGTGCCTGATGACAGCCCTCTGATGTCACACACAGGCACAGCCAATCAGTGCCTGCTAACCTGGTCAGTGCCCCCCCTCCACTCCCAACTCATTGGGTAGCCAGCAGACAGGGAGGAGAGACCTAGTGACAGCACAACCCCCAGAGAGGCACATGGTCTGAATGCCCCCCCACCCCATAGCTGGAAAGGCATCCATCCCACTGGCAGCAAAAGTGCTGCCCACATGCAACCATTCCTCCTTGAAGCCACAAACCCCCTCTCCCTGGAAAAGCAAATCAAAAAAGAAAAGGAAGTACAGAGGCCAGGCTCAAACCCATAGCCCCACACCCAAGACTTATGGCAGAGGTAAAAGAGGCCTGCCATCAGGCAGCAGGCACTCCATTGCAGCCCTGATGTCATCACCGGGTCAGGCAGAGAATGTTGCAGTGACAGGTGTGGCTCAGTGGAAAGGGGATGGGATGAGATGGCTAGGGTTCCTCTTTGATTCCCACATGGCGAGAGGCCAGAGGTAGGCAAAAGACTCCAAGCACATGCCTTGCCCCCCACAAACCACTAAAGGGGAATAGTGTGGCCTAGCACATGGTCCTCCCCCTCCAGCTCCATCACTGTGACAGGGATGCCCCTTCATGACCTCTCTGTGCCGCACCCATGGTAGCAGCTTTCTTGTGCCTGTCCACCCTGGGTCCATTGCATGACCATACCACCAAGCTGCATGGCTCATCAGATGCCAGCCCTGCTGGGGAGAAGTGTGGGACCCGGAGACCACACCTCCAGTATCGGAGCAGGACCACCCACCAGTCTGTTCCCCATGCAAGCTACACACAGCAGCCAGCACACTGTATGTATGGGAAATGTGTGGGGGTGGAGATCAATTGGTGTAGTCAGCCTTCAAGGTGCCACTGGAGCTCTGTTATATCATGCAGTTGAACAAAACAGGAGTCCAATGGCACCATAAAGACCAACGGCAGTGATCCCAGCACGAACATGCCAGAGCCCACCCTCTTGGACGTCTGAAGGGGAGCCTACAGATGGAGGGGAGGAGGTGGGGCAAGGAGGGGCAAGTCTCATCCACTCAAAAACAAGCAGGGAGAGGGTTGTGGAACACCCTGGACAGAAAACCATGTTGATGAGTTCCAGTGAACGGGGGTCGCCAACTCCCTCTTTGCTCTCCCCCTTAGGTGTTAGTGCTACCTGCTCCCTTAGTGGTGCTAAGTGTCCTAGCTGTGTCTTTGTGATTGTGCACTTATGTTTGAAAATCAGGCGACTGCCTCTTTCGTATATGGCGAAAGTCAAAGAAATGTCTTCCGCATTCTCCCTTGTAATTTGCGGTGCATTTGGGGGACCCTCTGTTCTGCAGGTTTAAAATCACTGTACTGTACAGTTAGATTTGAGTCCAGTAGCACCTTCAAGACCAGCAAGATTTGGGGGGGGGGGGATAACCTTTTGAGAGTCAAAGCTCCCTTCCTCGGATATGAGCAGTATGTGTGCAGATAGATTTGCGTGAGTGGAAGAGCTCCATATAAGTATTCCAGGACACTCAACGCTCCGGGTCATTGTAGCTAGGTTTCAGTTAGTAGTAGATACGCAGCATGCTGCAGTAATGGTTAAGTCCTGTGTCTTGAGGACTTGGAAGGGCTTTTCGCCCTTGTCTTCCAATTTAATAGGGTTTTTCTGCCTGAGGGGTCAAAAGAGCAAAATAACCACAGTGGCCAGTGACCAACATATAACAGAATATTCTAATGCCTTTCTAACAAGTCACATCTTTCCTCCTGTACCATATAGACAACGATGGAAACCTACTTATGGTGCTTTAATTGACTGAGAGCGAGAAGTCTAGCGGGGAAAATATCACGTTATCTTTCTCCGACAGAAGTAGGCAGTGGTTTTTTGTCCTACATTGACAGTAAATTAGGCAAAAAATTGCAACAGAGTTAAACCGCTTCCAGCCATGAAACATTAAGCTGGGCCACAATGGGGCAGCTATCAACCACCTGACTGTGCAGGAGGCAAAGAAACTGCTTTGTCAGCTCATTGAAGGAAGAACCAGACTTTAGTTTGGGGGAAGGTGCATAAACACTAGCAGAGGATTTCAAAATGCCAACAATACGAACTCCAGGTTAGCTTCCTGTGGGTGACCTGTGTGCACTAGTCAGGTGTGAGATCTTATACATGTTTATCACTGCGTGCAACTATGATTAACCTGTCTGCACAGGTTGCAAAAAAAAAAAAAGCATCTATAGGATACCAAAGGGAACACAACTTCAAGGCAATTTTCTGCTTTAAAATTCCCTACCTTACTAAAAAGCGACAGTATTTGGATGATGTTTTTCTACCTACCAATTCAAATAAAGATTTTCTTCTTAACTGGAACCATATTGCCAGTGCATAGAGGCAAGGTAATGTTGTCTGGTTGCTGTCATGCCGCTGATTGCAGCCTCCTTCTCATAAGTGAGCCCGTCTAAATTGCAATTTTTTATTCAAGCACATAACATCACCTAGTAATGAGCTCCCAAGTGGCTTTTCCCCCACTTTCCCCTTACTTCTCATAATCTACCCAGTATTAATTATAGAATGTATTTCTTCAGAATGAGCATTTAGTTTTTTCTTTCTGAAGATCGAATTAGGCTATGTTTTCAACCACTCTGAATGTGCCTGCACATGTTTACCTGCACTGTTTTTTTTGGGGGGGGGGGGGGGGAGAATCCTGCAAAGACTTGATCTATTGTCATAATGTTATAATGCAAACTGAAGCAGGATGAAGAACCAGCTGGGATAGAAAATCAAATCTGGAGGGGTAGTCACACACTGTGTGTGTGTGTGTGGGGGGGAGAAGCACACACACACAAACCCCAGCACCACAAAGTGGTATCAATTGCTCAAGCCCACATAGCTGTAGAAGCTATAAAATCTGTTGACAGTGATTAGCTGAACTGAAGCCAAAGGCTTCCAGCTGTTAGGTGCCCATTGACAGAAACACAGAATCCAAACACAATGTAAGACCCAGGGCCCTGTCTGGTGCTGGCAAGCCCTCCCTGGCACTAACCTGCTCCAGAGGGTCTTGCAGGCCAGGTGGAAAGGATTCTGGTGGTAGACAGCCCCACCCAGGCACCACTGAGGCAGGCCACCCAATCAGGGGATACAAGGAAAGAAACAAGGGTAAGGCCATGCTAGGAATGCACCATCAGTGGCCTCAGAGCCCAGCAGGATCAGCACAGGCCTTAGAAAGGAAGCAGAGCTCAGACAGCAGGCTGCATTCAGGACTAGATAGGAGTAGACCACCAACAGGAGCTCAAGTCTCCGGCCTGAGGATGACAGTAGAGCAGTCTCTTAAAGCCTCAGGAGAGGGCAGGGCAGGACAAGGCAGTGTCCAGCCAGGGAAGCCATTGGCTCAGATTCCTTTCATTCATTATGGGCCTGCCCTCAAAGAAAAGGCATTTGAGGAGCAGTAGGGTTGCCAAGTCCGAATCTCGCCACAACGGGGGACTCCCGGCTGGCAGCTGTAGTGCGCACCGCATCCACGTCACCCAGAAGTGACGTGACCTCGCCGGACACGCTGGGGGCGGGGCCACGACCCTCCGAGGGAAAACCATAGAGTTTTCCCTCGGATGACCGTGGCCCCGCCCCCAGCATGCCCGGCGTGGTCGCATCACTTCCGGGTGACGTGCACGTCGGGGTGGGGTTCCCCCTGGGGCCCGATCCGGCGGCGGCGGGGAACAGGCCTCTGGGGCGGAGGGACTTGGCAAGCCTAAGTCCCCCGGAGGGACTTGGCAACCCTAACCAGCAGACAGTCCTTTATTAGCCGAAGCAGAACCAGACTATTCCTGAAAGGTAGGGAGAAGAAGCTGGCTGAGGGAAGGGGGTGAATTTGACTCCTCACCCCCCCCCCACACTCCCTTCTCCCTGTCTGAGGCTCAGCAGCAGCCAGGCCAAGAAAAAGGAAAGACTGGAGTGCACTGTGGCCTTAGGCTCTGACTTATTGCCAGGGGCATCTGGCAGCCCATTTTTGATGCTGGCCTTGGGAAACAAAAGGGAAAAGTGCTACTAAGCATGTGCAGAGCACCTTTCCATGAGCAACCCACCCATGGGACTTCTCATAATAACTTATGAGGGGGAAAAGATGCGACTTTTTACAGTGCAATCCTAAACTGATTTACACCCTCTTAAATCCACTGAAGTCAATGGTCTTAGAAAGGTGTAACTCTGCTTAGGATTGCACTGTCGTGCAGGAATGATTCCCCCTAACACAATTCCTTTTAAAAATTAAGCACTAATCATCCTGCTCTGCTTGCCAAATGATTCAGTTATTGGATTCACACCATGGACCCCAAAGTTCATTCTATACAGGTTCCGGCAGTGAGATATAACCTATGTTCCTTGCAGAGAATGCCAGCACAGGAAGGATGGAGAGGGAGAGAGAATGCTTCCAGTTCTTCTTTTTTAAAAATTCAAATCAGAGACAAGAAAGCTTTAGTCTGCCTGCTCCCATGCAGAGAAAAGGGAGAAAATCACCACTCAGTGGTGAACATGTGACCCAAAGAAAGCAGAAATCAATCACATGAGGAAAATCCATGATCAGATCTCCTGATATTTAGAAAGGTATTTAGAGAGACACTGTGGTGCTGGAGGTGGGGGCATCCAGGGGTCATTTTGTAGAAAAAGAGGTGCAGGAGCTCATTAGCATAACTTATTAGCATAACTCATTTGCATATGCCACATCCCCTGACATCACTGGAAGTGTGTCAAAAGGTAACACCCACCACTCAGGCTCCACTGGACTGTTTTGGATGGCTAGCTATTGGGGCGGGGGGACGTGCAGATCTGTCCTCACAGAGGAGGGAGAGTTTGTACCTGAATAAAACTTGGTCTTAAAGGTGCCACTGGACTGTTTTGGACCGGGGGGGGGGGGCTCTGCAACTTACCTGGCTGCTTCTTGCTCTGACTGAGGGCTGCTGGGAGCAGGGGGTGGGGCTTGTTGCATGTGCCCATCCCCTGGGCTCTTTACTGCCAGAGCTCCGCTCCTGTGCACTCTTGCAGGAAATGACCCCTGGTGTTAACCCCTCCTGTCTTGCGCCTTTTCCTAGTTGTTCCTTTCTTTTATTCATTTGCCTGGACTAATAAATGCTTGGGGACAGAGCCACAATTTCTGTCATGAAAGTAGTGTTCCTGTGGGAAGGGTTAACCAGCCTGCTACATAATGTGGAGTTTGCATCCTGCACATGGTTGACATGACCATGCAGGAAAAGTGACTGGATGTGAAAATACTTTACACAAGGTTAAGCTTTAAACATCACCAGTGGAAATTGTCTGGGAATAAACAAATGATTATATGGATGAGACTGAATTGCAGATGCTGGCTGGTTCTGGTTGATTATTCAGCTTCCAATCTACTTTCTCCCTCATAAGAAATGAACTGTGAATCTTTGTTTTCATAATGCTTTTCACCCTGTATTGCCACTGAAGAGACCTATCCTGCTTAGTTCATCCTCATCCACTCTGAATGGATTGATGACTTTTTGGATTTTGCTTTATCTGTATCCTGTGAGAACTGGGAGCTCTGTATGTGTGAGAACCATGCAGAAGAACCACATCTGTTCCAGCCTTTGACAGGGATTCATACCTGAATGACTTACAACTAGATCTACGAAAGGTCTCTTTCTTCTGCTACAACTCCCTCTCCCCTTGTTTGTAACATAAAGATTTCAGCCAAATGAGTCTACACTCCATGAATCTAATGCAGGAAACTCTTGAACACTTGTGTTGAAATAAAGTGTAGTTAATCTCGAAGGTGCCAAAGGACCCCTGTTTGTTATGGCTATCTCTTCTGGATTGCTTTCACGCCTGGTTCTCTTTCCTTGTGCTGAATTTTTCTCATAAAAATTAAGGCCTTTTCTAACCTTAGATTTGAGTCAACCGCATATAAGCAACATAAAATGGCATAGATGAGGTATTGGTGGTGTCAAAGAAAGAAAAGAATCCTCAACAACAGTAGCAAAAATGAGGCAAACCAAGAAGATGAAAACCTACAAATCAAAAGAAATGATCCTGGGCATAATGGTTCTTTGCTATTTGATTTTCAGCCCCTAAAGTTAGAGAGAAGGTAGAAGCCCTGAATCGCTAAAGGCTGCACCTACACTGTAGTGAAGTGAAACAGTAGCCTTGACAATGGATGTGGGGGCCAAACATCTTCTTTGATGTCATCATCTTTGGCTCCACCATACAGCCTACCATTCTGGAGAAACCATCAGTGTAGTTGTGATGACCTCTTATCTGGGGAGGTCTAGTTTTACTTTAAAAGTTCTTATGGTTTATTTTTCTTTGGGTATTCTGGCTGCCACCAGGGAAATTTAGGCTTTCCCACACCTTTTCTATAAGATTTTTCCTCTCTGGGTAGGTATTGTGACCCAGGGTCTGGGCTTTCGAAGGACCATGTGTTTCCTGAGGAATTTCATTCAGAACTGTTATCTTAAATAAAAGTAGATTTATTTGATGTTTCACACACTTTTCCCTCTTACTGACAGGGATCTGGGCATGTCGCTTTGTAACAATATTTTCCTTAGACCATATATGGTTACTGTTTCTTTATGCTTTAACTTTTAATAACACAAGATTTCTCTCTCTCAGACCTTAAAACGAACAAACTGCTTAACTCTTTTACTAGACAGAACTTATACCAACTGCTTTCACACAGCACTCTCTGTTGATTCCCCCTGTTTAACTCAACTGTCATACCTAACAGACACACCAGATAGACATTCTAATCATCCACACAGCATCCATTCCAAAAACCCTCCCCCTCTCTGTCACTCACCAATCACACCACTTGCCTGATTCAACCACATTAGACTTTCACACCGCAATGTAAACCAACCTTTTAAAGACACACACACACAAAACATGAAATCGTTACATTAGTCCTAAGCAGAGTTACACCCTTCTAAGTCAATGCACTTAAAACAGTGCAGTTCTGGTTAGTATTGAACTGTAATGCTTTTTATTCCTTCAGCATCATTAAAGACAGCACAGGAAGCTCCTGGCCAGCATGCCCAATAGGATTCCCCAAATGCTGGTGAGATGTGAGAGTTTGGGAAGTACCATTAGACATTCACAGCCTGCAACACTATCTTTAAAGATACCAGGGAGTGAAGGCAGGAAGGTGCATCAGTTGCTATGGCAGGAATTCATGGAAAATAGTAAAGAAGTGGGTGGGCAGTAAGAAATGGTAGAGGGGCATTGCCTAGGGGAATGTAGTGGTGGCAAGGGGCAGCAACCTCAAGCAGGATTCCTCATTCAACTGCCATTCAAAAAAACAAAAACATGTCTTTCCCATAGTTTCTCATCCAGCCTTCCAGTTCTTTGTGTATTCTGTAGTAATTCTGATGCAAAGTGATGCCTCTTATTTCTAATGAAGAGCCTTGAAATGTAAAATTATTGCAAAATCAGGAGGATATGTCTCAGAGCTAGTGACTGGAAAACTAAAATTCATTGGTTCATATTAAAAACCAAGCAAAGTCAAGAGACTCATATTTCATCAAGGAATCTGTCACTTGCCCTGAGATGACATTCAAACTCCACCTGCTTATCAAATAATTAATGAAGCGGCTGAGATGAAGCACCTGATAACTGCTTGATGCGTCTGAAAGAAAAAGGAATAGTGGCAATTCTGAGTTCTTTTTTTTTGGGGGGGGGGGTTTAGTATCAAGTTTTAAAAACCACACTATGCTTCAGAAAAGTCAACCCCTGATTTTTTAATGTTGGGAACAAATATGATTATCTTACAAGATTTTATCTGGGGGATTAATCGCTGAATGACACCTTACAAAGATTGAGCAACTGATTCCCTGTCCAATGACAGGGCTCAGCCATGGAATATATATTTATATGTATTTCACCACATTAAGGGAAGAGCTAGAAAATACATTCATTTCATCACTAGGAAGAGAGAAAGCCCTAACATTTTTTGGGTTAGCCAGCAGAATTGGGTTAGCCAGAAGAACCAGGGTGGAGTAGACGGTTAGACTTGGGAAATGTCAGTTCAAATTCTCACATGGCCATGTAGTTCACAAGCCAACATTTCTTCCTAGCCTATCTTTAGGGTTTCCAACTCCAGGTTGGAAAATTCCTGGAGATTTGGGGGGAGTCTGGGGAGGGCAGGTTAGAGACTTCAGCAGCCATTTTCTTCAGGGGTCTGATCTCTGTAGTCTAGGCTGGGAGACCTCAAGGCCTTCCCCAGGAGTTGGCAACCGTACCTAACTTTCAGAATAGTTGGGAGGCTAACATGGAATAAGCTCTCATTTAGCTTCTTGGAAAACGATAGGATAGGTCAGAATGCTTTGTCTCAGGTGTAAGGCATGCCTCTTCCCCTTTAGAAATCAACCAAAATGTCTCATTCTGTGCTGCTTCTTAGAGTAAGAGACAGTCTTCCTAAGGGTGTACAAAGCCATTACTCATGTTCTATTCGTATTCTGTGTGTGTGTGTATGTGTGTCTTGAGTGGGCTGACAAAGAACAAACCTGCCCTTTCACAACCAGCACATCATAGCGGCTGAAATCAGGCTTGGATCAATCATGGTTCTGAACACTCTGCACAGGAGAGCCACGGCCAGATTGGAGCCTTTCGGTGCTGTATTTCCCTCTTCTTCACAACATGCATTCATCTTGGTTTCTGATCCCCCCCCCCCCCCCCCCAAGGAAGAAATCCTTCACAACAAGACCATGTTGTTTTCTTATCGAAGCAGAAACAACTACCGTTCTTGAGGGAAACTGAGCAATAATAGCTCAGCTCATCCATTTCACAGAATGGGGAGCCACATGAGCTAACTGGTCCTATTTAAACCAGAGCAGTCCTATTTTCTAGAACGTGTCTTTCTGTACATCACTGTGCCTACATTTGCCTTTTGCTATTAGTATGAGTGGCTAGGATTGCTACTTATGATCCAGCAAGAATCTAAAATTTAGGGTTCCTGGAAGCTAAATCTCTGAGCAGAGGGGTACACTTTTGCTCTAGCATAGGCACATGGAAATGTGCATGCTCAAACATTAAATAGCTCTGTAACAGAAGAAACACTCCTTTGGCTTTTGAAGCAGGCAGCATAAAACAATACAGCAGATGGAAAACAACCCTCCACAATTCACCAGGGTCTGGAAGTCTAGGTAACCCAGGCTGAAGGCTATTACTTGCCCCATTGATCATATTTCAGAAATAAAATAGATTTTAATTACTTATTTCATGGTATATATAGGATGGAATTAGGAAAGCAGTTTATGTTACACGTTTGCACCAAGTCTGGAGAAATGATGTTTAGGTCCTGAATGCCAGAATAAGGTTGTGATAAGCCTGTCTTTATTTTCAGCTGGGTAATGTTGGAGGTATGGGGGGGTGTCTAATGCAGATCTCTTCCCCTGACCATGAGACCAGGTCCACGAAACGTTCCAACTCATAAGAATCCACATGTTTGGAGCTGTAAATTGGGGGTTCAGTGCAATGATGTAATCAGGGCTCTTTTTGTAGAAAAGCCCAGTAAGAACTCATTAGCATAATAGGCCACACCCAACAGCAGAAACTCATTAGCATAATAGGCCACACACCCAACAGCACGGTTCATTAGCATATTAGACCACACCCCCATGTCTTCCCTTGACTTGCCCAGTTGCCCCACGGCTGTGGGATGCCTGGTAAGCTGGCCCTTAAATGTCTCCCCGATCCTTCCAGGGCCCCCCCCGGCCTGCCTGCTTTGGAGTCGCGGGGGGGGGTTTGCTCTCCAGGCCTTCCCTCTGTAGCCAGGAGCACAGACGTTTTAGCTGTACTGGGCGTGGCCATCTCTGAAGCCAGCCGGAACTCCGTTCCTGTGCGTTCCTGCCCAAAAATAGCCCTGGATGTAATAATTAAGAAGGTAACACTGGCAGAATTTTAAGCACAGTTGAAAATCAAGACGTACTTCCTTTGAAAATGAATGTTGCACCCAATAAAGTGGTTCATATCTATTGTATCTGTGGTCTAAGTGGGGCCTGGAGATCTCCAGAAATTCCAGCAGTTCTTCAGACTACAGAGATAAGTTCCCTTGGACAAAATGGCTTCTTTGGAGGCTTGCCTCTGTGGCATTATACTCCACTGAGTTCCCTCCCCTCCTCAAACCCTGCCCTTCTCAGTCCTTCCCTCTTCTTGGGATCCTGGAGAGCCACTGCCAGTCAGAGTAGACAAGACTGACCTTGAGAGACCAGTGGTCTGATGCAGTATAAGGCAGCTTCCTGTGTTCAAACTGCTCTCTGGGTGATTTTCTGCCCGCAGCAAGAATGCCTGTATGCTTTCACTGTTTTCTGCTTCCATATTTGAAATACAGCAAATATTACAATACAAGGATGGCATTAGTCTCCAGTGCTTTCTTATCCAGACATTAAACCTGATGCACTCTTTTGGAACTTCTCACTGTCTAGGGAAGTGGTCAGCATACAGCAATATTCTCTCAATGTATTATGTTTCTAGACTGCTGAAATCCTCCTCCACGTATTGCAGCCTAAGTATATCTCCCAGGAATCCATTTACATGTGTGACCCATACTTTCCTGGACATAGTTGCAGTTTCCTGGCAGCCATGTCTATAGTCACAACAACTCAGTTTTCAGCCACCACAATGGTGGGAATCACACCTCAGTGGCTACACTGACTGTGAACGGAAGAGTAAATCACAAGTTACATCCTCCTTGCAAATGTGTCCCATGGATAGTTTTGACCCATTGAGTGGCAGAATATTTTTGATAAGACCACTTTAATTGTACAAGGAAAAGAAGTGTCTTGAACAAACCAAAGGCTGCAGCTCAGCCACATACAGAGGGTCAGAACTAGAGCTTTATAGCTGCAAATTGGCCTATACATTTTCACTGTTGGGAAAAAGCAAATACTAGTAATCTCGGTGCAAGCCATAGTGAGAGACATCTACAGCTTATCCAGAGCAAAATAATCACCTCTGGTTCGGTATAAAACCTTGAGTCATGTTTGACACATCTATTCTTCCCCCAAGCAGGGTGTGGATCAGGAGCCCCAACAAAGCATAACTTAGCACAGTTGCTAGTGTTAACCTGTATCTGGATAATTGCCTGCTACATATGGCATACCAATATGCCAGAGTTTCAAAGGGTGAGTTTATTCTGCAACTGTGAAAGCAGCCCTGGTTTGAGATGATGGCAATAACATGGAGGGGGGGGGGAAGGTAAAGAGAAGGAACACAGACGATTTAACAGCCCTCAGGAAGGCACACCCTGCATGCCTTGAGAGGAAACATGCAAACACAGCTTTAACTTGCGCTCAACTTGAAATAGGCATTTGCTCCCCTTAATGTCAAGGTGAGTCATGTTGTTCAAATGCTACTAGAAAATTTACCATCTGCTTGTTAGTCTTCGTGCTTCCTTTAATCATGCAAATAAAGAGTTATGATGCCAGCCAGATCCAAGCAGTAGATTATGATCTGTGGATGCTAGGGGGAGGGTCTTCTTTCCCCCTGTCCTTTTCCAGAAGGCATGGTAAAATTGCTCCATAGGAGATGATTACATAACATAAGCAGTGGGGCGAGATAAAAAGAGCTCATTGGGGTTTCCCGACAGATCTTTCTGGATAATTGGACGAAACTCCTAACACCTGTTATTGCTGATGTGGTAATCATGCATTCAGTCAGCAGGAACATCTAGGACATCCCAGGGTTATAACTGCATCCTCAAGTCCCAAGTCATCTCCCTCTACCAAGCTTCAGTCAAATGACATCCTGAAAGATTTCATCTCAGACAAAAATATGTAGCAGCAGCATTCCTATCTTTTGCCTGTTGCTATGCAGCCAGTTGTACGGCAACCAATTACTAGTTGAGGAAGGATGAGTGGATCCTGACAGGTAGGCTATATCTGCACTGTGCAAAACAAGCCACTCTGGTTACATTTAACCAAAAACACACCCAGCAGTGTGTTAAATCAGATTTGTATTAATGAGGATGTAGCAAGTCTGACGCCTCTTCCCATTTATAAACACGATCAACCTCTACATTTTGCCCTTGTCCCAAATCTGACCACAAGGGAAAAATTAGAAAATCTGCCCATGATTTGTTAAACTGCTTCATTTTGTATGCTATCAGGGGTGATGGGGTGGTGGCTCAGTGGTCGGATTCCTACACTGCATTCAGAAGGCCCCAGATTCAGTCCTTGGCATGTCCAGTTCAATTGTCTCAGGCAGTATTGCTGAGAAAGATCTTTCCATGAGATAAAGTAAAGAGGCTGCAACCTGGAACATGACTGAGAGAAACCAAATGTTGCCTCCTTAGTGGGAGCGACCAAATTTGCCTTAAATGATAGTTCTGTCCTGCCAAAGAAGCATTGGGAAGGGACTGAAACATAGGCAATTTAATGACTTACTAAAATACCAAAAATGGGAAAATTAAGCAATCCAACTAGTCCTTCATATCTTTTCATTCAATGCAGAATTTCACCTTGGGTGAAATGGACCATCTTTGCTGGCTAAGTTAATACCGCAGACATTTATTTACTCTATTTTCTGCTTCACCGGTTCACTTCCTTTCAGAAATCCTTCCTTCTTTCCGAAGACAATTTCTCATCTTTATTTAAATGCTCTTTCATAAACTCCAAGCCTTATAAACACTCTGCCAACACCTAGATTGACTTAAACAAATATTTGCAAGGGCGCTGAAAGTATGGCATTCGAAACATTTGGATCTCAAAGGCTGAAAAATGTTCAGTGAGTGGCACGGGTTAGAGCTCAGGGCTAATTCGCACATGCGTGTAGATCACTCAGGACGTAGCATGTGACTGTTGCAAAGGACTCTGGGAAGGGAGTCAGAAACTGCCATTTTGTGAAGGCTGTCCAGAATGTTGGAAGCAGCTTCAGAGAGACTAATGCTGACATCTAACCATCTCTGCTGCCCCATGGAAAATGGAATTATAGGACCTATTAGGTCATTGAGCCCTTCCATAGGTCTACTGATGTCAGATGCCTACCATGTTCCTTTAATTTGCTAGGTAATCCAGCTACAAACAGTTAGGGCTCAGGCCATGGTTGTTTGGCCTATGATCTTTACTAGCAAACCAACCAGAGGCACCAACAGAACACAGTAGGTGTTACTATTCCTATTGTACAGCTGCCCTCCTTTGGGGACAGGACCATTCTGATCTGGACCAACTTCTGAGGCAGCTCACCAACCTTGCCCCAAATTGCTTAAGACTACTGAATTATGACATACTTTGCAATCATGTACGTAAGACCCAAGTTCAAAATCTAGATATCTTTATATCTAATAGCCACGGAATGGCCCCCAGGCAGACAGAGTATTGCAAGCCCAAGTTTGCAGAAAAATCTTTAACACAAAAAGCTAATTTGGGGTAACCCCTGCCCCTTCCAACTTACTAATGCCTGTATATATGTCACAAAAATCCCCTAGCAGAGTGAGCAACTCAAAATGGCATGTGAAACTTCAGCAGCCATCAGGAAGAGGTGATGCCCATATTCTCCAGAAGGAGGAAGGGAGAGAAGGCAAGCAAGCTGGTGCTGACAAAGAGGGTGGAGGACCTAAAGCTATCCGAGGAAGATGAGGGGAAGCAGACAGCAAGGGCAGAGATGGAAACAGCTTTTCTCCTCCCATCCATGAGTCCACACTGGTCCCATCTTGCAACTCATTTATTACAATCAACAGATGTATCTTTTATACAGCTGCAAAACATTATATGAGAAGTAGCCCTTAATGTGCTGTGTTCATATGATCTGCTGATGTCCCAGCTGTATGCTGATATTGAATGAAATGGAAACAAGTTCATATACAGTACAGGGAAAGCCATCAGGCACAACAACGCATCAAGCACAGCTAGACTAATCATGGACAATTCGCACAGAACATTTCTGACTAAAGGTTAGTTCAATTCAACGCATATGTTACAGTCCCCGTGTGGAGGTCACCAAAAACCATTTCTGTGGCAGCTTTCTGTGTGGCAGCTGTAGCATCTCAAAGCTGTTTTCTATGTGAGCTTTATCTGCTAGTAAAAATGCTATAGAAATTAGCACACACACACATATAGTCAGTTACTCCAGGCTGGAAAATTCCCAAGATTTGGCTGTGGAGCCTAGGGAGGGCAGGCTTTGGGGAGGGAAGGGACCTCAGCCAGATATAGAGTCCACACCCAACGCTGCCAATTTCTCCAGGGAACTGATCTCTGTAGCCTGCGAACAAGCAGTAATGTGTTTAATCAGCCATGATGGTGGAAAGTGCTGTTCTTTATCATAGAGTTTGGGGAATTTCCTAGAGCATCACCATCAATCCCCTCCCTTTTTCTCCTGCTTCTCAACTCATCAAGGGAAGGGGATTGAGGATAGGTGCAGGGGGTTGCATGGTGTAAGAGGGCAAATGGCAAGCCTTAAACTAACTTTGCTCTCAATGGCTTCCCTTGAGTTCCATGGACAGAGTAAATGGACAAATGGTCTGGATTTAAAAACTGCCTACTCAACCCAACACTGATTGGCCAAGCTTCCACAGAGGAAGGAAAAGTCCACTGTTTTTATATTTCGAGTGAATTGTATTTTTATATTTCATTTATATTCTTATTATTTTACTGGCTTACTTTAAGTTTGTAAGCCACCCAGAGAATCTTTGATTGAGAGGCACTATGAAGTATTGGACTGACCGACCAACCAACCAGTGGTAAAATCCATGCTGTACCTACAGGTCTCAGGTTCTGTCCCTGGGATCTCCGGTTGTATCTCAGGCAGATGATTCTTCCCAGTTAAACTGTTTCCCACACCATGTCCTGGAGAGCCACTTCTAGTCAGAGTAGGTGATACTCAGCTAGCTGGACCAATAGTATAAGGTAGCTCCAAATGTCTGAACCCATCAGGGGTGCAATATAACTACCCACAAAAATAATTATTGCATTCCCTCTTCGTACCTGATTGTTATGATCACATACAAAGTAGTGGCAGGATATAATTTTTAAAATACAATAAATGAAATGAATTTTGCTAGTAAACAATATCAACTGACGACTTCCGGTTTATGGCGACATGCTGGCAGATGCACCTCCTGGACTTCCCAGGGGTGTGATCTGTGTGCTGGCGGTTTGGAGGGGGGGGCCATTGTTCGCTATCTCCCCCGGAGCCTTTGTGAAAGGCTCCTGGCCATGGGGCTTCTGAAGGGTGGCCTCTTCACCAGCGCAGTGCTGGGGAATTGAGGCGTTCTTCTGCCCCGATGGTCCTGTCGCTATGCATCCGAATGGAACTAGAGCCGCTGACCGGGACAAGTATCGGAGATCGAGCATTTAAAACGCATTTTGAGTGAGGTCTTATGACCAACAACGAACAGTGAGTCGAGTGAAAGTGAAATACCGGCAACTTAAAAAGAAAGTCCCCCCTGAGAACGGCGAGAAAAGCGAGCAGGAGAGGGGCCCTTCCCACACGGATGAACTAAAAAGCGATTTAGCAAGGGGGGGGGGTATCGGAATTAAAAGCGTTGAAATCTGTTTTAAGAACCTTACCAGACCACGGAGAGACGTTGGGCGTTCAGAGACTTTAGAAAGTTTTGGCAAAAGTAAACAATCCATAAAAATGGCGTGGAAAAAAACGGAGAAAGACACACAAGCAAAAATGAAACCACCGGGGAGCATGTGCCCACGACCGGAAGGGACTACAGAGTTCTCTAAACTTTTGGCGGACTCTTTGCGCCCTCTACTGGATCAGATGACTAACATCAATCAGCAGCTGACAACTCTAAACCAGAATTTTGCAACTCAGCAGCTCCAACTGTCGGAAACTACAAAAAAGACGGAGCAAACAGCTGAGAAATAGATGCAAAGTCCAAAAAAGTCAAGAAAAAGGTGCAAATGCTGGAAAGGAAGCAAGCTTCGGATGAATCTCAACTTTTACAACTGCAAATGGAGAAAGCTAATCTGGTCCTCCGGTTCCAAAGGGTCCCTGAAGTAATAGACGAGTATCTAAAGCAACTTTTGAGTGATGCATTAGCTCCAGTTACAGACTTAAAAGCAGAATATCTTATAAGCGAAATGGATGTGGTCTATAGGGCTTATTCCATTTACATCAATAAAAATAATCTGCCTGGAAAAATAGTGATTAGATTCTTGAAGAGACACGTGAGGGATTCTATCCTGAAAGCAACTACCGGAACACCACTGAAAATCGGAGGCAACACCATCAGGGTTTTAAAAGACATCCCATTTGAAATAAGGAAGAAGAGGAAGAAGTATAAAGACTTAATCCTTTTTCTACAAACAAACAAACAGCATTTCCTACAGATGGTTAACCCCTGAAGACGTTGTTTTCAAACTGCAGGACAAAAAAGAAAAAATTGACACTGTTTCCAAAGCGTGTGAGTTCCTGAGATTGCAACTGGGAGAACCAGTTGAGGATGCTAAAGAAGAAGATGACAGCAAATCTAGCGGTGAATTGGACTCTGTGTCTTCCGGCGAGGATTCTGCTTCAGAAAAGGGGGCGGCTGTCCCTAAACGAGAATACCAATTGAGGACTAGAAAAAAATAAAACAAAGTGAAGGCTGAGGGACTCTGAATGGTGCCTTAAAGCATGTGATATAAATGATGCTCTTGGGGTTGTCTTTAAGCAGTTAAAAATGGTTAAAAAGATAAATAATTTAGCTTAATCGACTATGTTCAATGTAATGTAAGCATAAATAAGCTGATGTAATGATCTCCTATACTTGGGGTTTTAGTTATTAGTGGTTTTCTTTCCTTTCTTCTTAGATGTAGATGTTCCCTTCCTATTTTTTCGTTGTAGTTTGTAGTTTATAGAAAAAGCAATTAAAAATCCCCTTTGGGGGGCGTTAAAAAACAACAACAATATCAACTGATGTTCTGCTAGGCATTCTCCTGCACAGAATCCCTTTGTCAGTTCAGAAATATGACTGGCATCCATACAAAGAGTGTGAGTGACATTACAACTAGGCATGCATTGATGTGAAATTGAGTTAGGGCTACATTGCCTCAACTTGGCCTTGAAAACACATGAAACAACCTTGCTCTTAAATAGCCTGTCTGTACATGGTAAAATGCTGAAAAGCAGAAAATCTGTAGTTGGGCAATTGTCGTGTACAGAAAATGCAGATATACTCTTTTGATACTGCTACTGTCACAATGGATGTAACAGATGGTATCAAAGAACTTAAGGTTTTCTGCAAAACAAGGGAAGAGGATGAAGGGCGAAAGCATGTGACAGCTGAGTGCTAGGGAAAAAATAGTTACTGAAATTTCTCAGTTAAAACAGAATGAAGGCCAAACTATCTCTCCCTTATTATAAAAGAGTTTTGGGTGCCAGAATTCTAAAATTGGCCCCTTTAGTGTTAGGCCGAAAAAACTGCCACTCGGAAGACACTGGCTGGGTTCATTGGCTGCTTTGTGCAGTCCCGGCCAGCGTTCCAAGGTCATTTACATATGGAAGCTGATTGGACTACACTCCATTCCACACCTCAAACTCCCCCCCCCCCCCGCAAGGCAGTTGGAATTTTCAGTTGGGAGAGGAGAATGATGTCAGCTGCTCCCTAGGCAGAGGCTGTGTGTGTGTGTGTGGGGGGGGTTTGTAAAGACAGACAGGCAGATAAACGTTGGCTGATGGTTGCCAACTCCAGGTTCGAACTCTAGGACATAGGGTTGCCAACTCCAGGTTGGAAACTTCCAGGATATTTTAGGGATGAAGCCTGCTGAGGGTGGGATCTGAGGAGGAGGAGGAAGAGGGGGACCTCAGACAGATACAATGCCATGCTGCCCACACTCCAGAGAAGCTGTTGCCAGTCTCCAGGTGACAGCTGGAGAGATCTTAAAGCTTTGGTGCTACTTCAAAGTTCCCCAGGAGCCCAAAACAGAGTAGTGTTTTGGAAAATCTTGAGGAATTGTTTGGTGCATTTACGATGGGGCTCCTGGGGAACTATTGTTGCCAATCTTGGCCCAGCAGCCATCAAACCATTCTCTTCAACCCCCGGCTGTGCAGCTGACTTTCCCCTAGGGTTGCCAATCTCCAGGTGGGACCTGGAGATCTCCCACTGCTACAATTGATCTCCAGATGACAGAGATCAGTTCCCCT
>NW_015176460.1:1007575-1021721 GCF_001447785.1 Gekko japonicus | reverse complement strand
GCCGATGCCTCCGTCGCCTGGCTGGAGTGGCCGCGGGGGAGTCTGGAGTCGGGCGGCCGCTGGTGGGAGCCGCGGGTGCCCGGGCCGAGATTGGGGGGGCAAGGCGGGCGACAGAAGGCCGATGCCTCCGTCGCCCGGCCCTCTACAGAATCCACCCCCCAAACCTCCAGGTATTTCCCTCCTTAGAGCTGGCAACCCTACATTCCCCTCAGTGCCTGTTGGTAGGCAACTAAGCTTGGTCCTGTCACCTACTTTGGCCTTTGGGAGAAAACACATTGGGGCCAGTCCTGATAGGGTTGCCAACTCCAGATGGGAAATTCCTGGAGGTTTGAGGGATGGAGCCTGAAGAGGGTGAGGTTTGAGGAGGGGTGGGACCTCAGACAGGTACACTGCCATAGACTCCACCCTCCAAACCAGTCAGTCTCACATAGGGAACCATTGTTGCCAATCTCCAGGTGAGGGCTGGAGAGCACTCAGTATTACAACTGCTCTGCAGAAGGGAGGGCAGAAGTCAGCTGAAGTCAAAGGGGCAGATAATGGTAGGTTGGTGGCTAGCTGGGAAGGAGATGGGGTTGCCAACTACATGCTGACAAATTCCTGGGGATTTGAGGGGTGGAGCCTGGAGAGGGTGGGGTTTACAGAGGGGTGGGACCTCAGACAGGTAGAATGCCATAGACTCCACCCTCCAAACCAGCCATTTTGTCCTGGGTAACAATTGTTGCCAATCTCCAGGTGAGGGCTACAGATTACTCACAATTACAACTGCTCTTCAGGTAGCAGAGATCAGTTCCTCTGGAGAAAACAGTGGACTCTGTCATTATACCCTGCTGAGGTCACCACAGCAAATTGACACTGTTTGCCCAAAGCCAGAGCACTGCCCCAGAGCCTCTTTCTAGATCTCGTTGTATTGCTTTCACAACGGGCTTTACTGCTAGTATATTATATACAAAAGTAGGCAATACAATTCCACCACCACCTTTGTTTGGTGGTGGTGGTGGTAGAATTGGAGTAGGGAAGCAGCAGAGGTGTGCTTAGCCCTTTCCCTGTCTGCGGTTCAGTGCTAAATCATCTTGAAGCTGCTGTGTGGTTATCCTCACAAACAAACTGGGAAATAAGCTGAACAGGTATGTGTGTGTATGTGTGCATATTGGTGATTTGGAACGGGAAAATGTCTCCTCCTCCAAAGCTGTTATTCTGTTCTATTCAAAAAGTAGCACCCGACCTCTAAGAAGCAGACATGCACATAAAGGGTTGGATCCTACCGGGTTTATTACTCCATCCTGCCTCATTCCCTTCTCCACGGCATCCCCTCCCCCATGTGGCTTTTGTTTATGTAGACACATAATCCCTGGGGCAGCCTTTTGGTCAAAAGGCCCCGTTCCTCTTTTGCCAGTGGAAAAACTGGTAGGACCTAGCTCAAAGTGCTGTTCGCCCCTATATACATCAGAAATTAGGACTTTTGAAATGAATGACCAAGTTCAACATCTCAGTGGGTCATATAAGTAAAGGTCAGGGTTTTGGCAGATGTGAAAAGAACATGCTGTGCAATGGATGGTTATACAACTGCATGAGACTCTGGCAGTAGGATTGTTTTTCCTCAGCCTCCTTACCTTTTAGCTTGCCCAGAATGCACTTAGGACTGTGACTATAATGTCAAAACCCCCGGGAAACATGAGAAATGTCCATAAGGCAGCAAACTGGTTCTGCCCCATCCAGGGAATGCTCTCATGGCTCCTGATACTCTAATCCTCTAGTAGCTTCTGATGTTACATTTGTAGTGCCGTAATCGGCAGCATTGCAGAGACTCCCACATCATGAACACAACTTTAGAACAAGCCCTGAAGGCCTGTTCTGCTCATTAAACGGAGCAAGGTGGTAGAATTCTGGAGTACCACTGCAGGTGGGCATTTGATTGGCTCACCCCATATAAAAAGCTTCCTGCAAGTAGCAAAACAGCACATCACAACAAGGGTTATACTCAGGGGTCGTTTCGTAGAAAAAGAGCTAGGGGAACTCATTAGCATAACTCATTAGCATATGCCACACCCCCTGACATCACCGGAAGTGTGTCATAAGGCCACACCCCCTGCCATCACCGGAAGTGTGTCATAAGGCCACACCCCCTGCCATCACCGGAAGTGTGTCATAAGGCCACACCCACCACTCAGTTAGTCTTAGTCTTAAAGGTTAGTGTTAAAGGTGCTATTTGTTAGTCTTAAAGGTGCTATTTGAACTCTTGGACTATTTTGCAGCAACAGACTAATACAGCTAATTCCTCTGAATCTAAACCCACCACTTACTCTGTGAGCTTGGTACAAGCATAATAGTTAACACCCCTTGCATCAAGGAAAGGCCTACTGTGCTGGAGGAGGGTGATACCATGAAAGGATCCAGCCCTATTCATTTGCCCAGTACCACCTGCTCAGGGGCCATCAGAAGGTCCACCTGCAGGGCCAGAACTCCAGGAGCCCTCCCACTCTTGCCCCCCAAGCACCAAGAATGCAGAGCATCACTGCCCCAGACATAAGAACATGAGAGGAGGTCTCCCATCTAAATACTTGTAGAGTCAACCCCGCTTAGCTTCCAAGATCTGCAATTCTTGAGCTGATGGGGACCTCTGGACAACCTGGACAGGTGGCACGCTAGTCTTAGTGGACTATACCTCCCATCAAAAAAACCAGTGCTTTTTGAAAAGTATGATGGCCAATGTGGTGGCCCAGGAGCTAACTATTTTTTGAGGATAGGGCTCTCAAAGGAGATAACAACAGATTAAGAAGAAGTAGAGGAGAAGAGATTGGATTTATACCCCTCCCTTAACTATCCAGAGGAGTCTCAGAGCGGCTTACAAACTTCTTTCCCTTCACCTCCCCACAACAGACACTCTGTGAGGTAGGTGGGTTTGAGAGAGCTCTGACAGAAACTGCTCTTTTTCAAGAACAGCTTGCCAGAACAATATGAGCAATATTTTAAACAAATATCTAGCATTTATTATTTTACTGTGATTTTTTAAAATTATATTGCTTTCGCAAGCTTCCTCTTAAGGCTGAGGAGTCCGGAGGCTACAAATTTTGGAATAAATAAACATTGCTTAGCTGCTTTGGAAGATTACATTGTAAAACTTCCCTAAGTAAACAAAAGGGATGTCATAAGAACATAAGAACGTAAGAGAAGCCAATGTTTGATCAGGCCAACGGCCCATCCAGTCCAACACTCTGTGTCGCACAGTGGCCAAAAATACCAGGTGCCATCAGGAGGTCCACCAGTGGGGCCAGAACTCCAGAAGCCCTCCCACTGTTGCCCCCCCCCCAAGAACCAAGAACAACGAGCACCCCTGGCCTCAGCCATAAGAACATAAGAGAAGCCAATGTTGGATCAGACCAATGGCCCATCCAGTCTAACACTCTGTCACACAGTGGCCAAAAATACCAGTGGCCATCAAGAGGTCCAGCAGTGGGGCCAGGACACTAGGAGCCCTCCCACTGTTGCTCCCCCCCAAGCACCAAGAATACAGGGCATCCCTTGCCTCAGCCTGAGAGTTCCTGTCTATACCTTGTGGCAAAGAGCTACTGAGGGACCTCACAGAGTGAGCCAACTGCAGCAGGGCACAGAGTCCTTAGCCTGCTGCTGATGTTGCCTCCTGGTCCTGGGATTCAAAGGCTGACTATCTCTGAACATGGAGGTTCCCTTTAGTTCCCTTGGCTAGGGGCCACCAATTGAGGCCGAGGCCTTCCCCGGATGTTGCCTTCTGACAGAAGCCGGCCTGAGGCCCAGCAGGAGAATCTGGCTCCTGCCCTTGGCCACACAGGAGCCTAGCAACTCCCCCACCAAAGGCCCAAAGGGGGTGGCAGAGGACCAGAGAGACGCAGCTGAATTCTGGAGACAGCCGCAGCAGCGGTAATACTGGCCTCTCCCCGCCGGTGTTCCCTCCAAGCTGAGTGAGTGTGAGCTAGCTCAGTTTTTTAGCCTCCAGCTCACACGTTTTTGGCTTAGCTCAGGAGGGACGGCTCCAGAGCAAACCAATATATGCAGTAGCCAAATTGCTGGCTCACAACTTTAATGCCGGTAGCTCAAAAAGTAGAAACCAGCTGCGGTTCCCCCCCAGGGACGGGGGGATGAGAAGAAGAAGAAGAGATTGGGTTGATACCCTGCCCTTCACTACCCAAGGGAGTCTCAGAGCAGCTGACAAACTCCTTTCCCTTCCCCTCCCCACAACAGACACCCTGTGAGGTAGGCGGGGCTGAGAGAGCTCTTGACAGAAACGGCTCTTTTTCAAGGGCAGCTCTCATCAGAACTACAGCTTGCCCAAGGTCATCCAGCAGCTGCAAGCTGAGGAGTGGGGAATCAAACCCGGTTTCCCAGATTAGAGTCCGCGCACTTAGCCACTACACCAAACTGGCTCTCTTTTGGAGAACAGAGAGGCTGTGGCCCCATTGGGCCTGGTCATCTTTGGTGGCCAGTCTGGGGACCCCCAATGCAGCCTACAGGGAGGGGGGAGGATTCTGGAGGCACCCCTCCCCACCAGAGCATCTCAGATGGGTGGGCCCAGTGGAGGTGAGGGATGTGGGCTGTCTCCAGCGAGAAGGCTTAAAAGGGACCGCGAGGCAGGGCAGAACGGGGGGGGGGGGGGCCCATGCCAGGGCTGCACTGGGTGGGTGGATGGGGGGGCGGGCGTGTAAGGCTGGGAATCAGACAGAGGCCTAAAGCAGAGTCGGGATGCGCACCGGCCGCCACCTCCTCCTGGTGGCTCACACTCACTCAGCTTAGAGGGAACACCGGTTGCAAGGGTGGGCCCTTCTGGTCGCCTGTCTCTGTAACCCTCCCTCTTTTCTCCTTTCCCCACTTCAGAAGCAAACCCTCCCCTCCTCCCCCTCCCCGCTCGGCCTCTCGAGCTGCTCTTTTAACCCTTTCAGAGCTTCAGACGCAGGGAAAAGCCTTCCTGCCCAAGGCCGGGATTTCCCTCTTTCTCCTTCCATCTCTGGACCTGCAAAGGGAGAGTTTATTCCCGGGGAGGCAGCCAGCCCTCGAAGGGGTGGGGTGGGGGTGTTTGTCCCAATCCAGCCCGCCCCCAACTGAGTTTTACG
The DNA here is from genome assembly GCF_001447785.1 of Gekko japonicus. Lineage (NCBI taxonomy): Eukaryota > Metazoa > Chordata > Lepidosauria > Squamata > Gekkonidae > Gekko > Gekko japonicus. Next base: position 1,016,640 of record NW_015176460.1, on the reverse strand, counting down.
GCCCTTCTAGGGGGTGGCTGACTGGGGGGGGGGGACCTTTAGCCTCCTTTTACACCGCGGGATCCTCCGAGAGCACAGCCCTGTAATTACTCCGGAGCAGCGAATCCACAACACAGGGGGGGAAGTGCCGCCGCCCTGCCACTCCAGCCGCGCATCCGAGGCACCGTCTCCGTTGCCGCCAATGCAGGCCGAGGAGCAGGTGGCCGCGACTGACTCCAGCGGCGGGGAGGTGCGCGAGGTGCCGTCTGCCAAACCCCGCCTCGTCTCCGCCATCTGGGACTGAGGAAGAGTCCCCTCCCCAGCCCCGACCGTTGCGCCCCCGGCCTTGCTCATTCCCAGCCTCCCTCCCTCCCTAACCCTCCAGCCCAAGCCAGAGCGGGAGCGGAGGAGCGCGCGCCCGTACATCCCCGGGACCAGCCGGGCTCCTCCGCACAGCGGAGGCGACCGGCGAGGCCAAGCCGCACGATGGCCGCCCTGCTCGCCTCCCGGCTTAGCCAGCCCACCTTCCTTGCAGCCGAAGACAAGCGAGAGGGTCCGGTTGCAGCGCAGGTGACCTTGCACGTGGTAGAGCACCGGCGAGAAGCTGGAAGAGGGGAGCCGGAAGCAGGGGGCGGGGCTTCGTCGTGTACCCCGCCCCCCGCATCTCACCTGGGGGATCGGCGATCCCTCGCGTTCCCCCCCAAACGACCCCTGGTTATATTAAATCTTTCTCTGTTGTAGACTGATTTACCGCATACTAGAAGCACAAGTGGATCTGGAATAGCTCTCCAGGTGGCCCACAATCAAAGTTAAAACAATTCATGGCAATAAGACTCAAGCATTACCAGCGGAACTAGCAGGCAACCATAATTTATTATTGATTTAGTACATTTTATCTTACTCTTTTTCCATGGAATCCTCACAACTACACTTTGAATTAGGCTGAGAGAGAATAAGTGGCACGACATTCCTCTGCATGTTTCACAGAGAATGGGAATTTGAAACTGGGTCTCTCACACAATGTGCCATAGGCGTAAACTATGGGGGGGGAGCCTTGGGGGCCTGGGCCTTCCCTGAATTTTTCCAGTGGGGTCTGCACCCCCCCCCCCCCCCGCAACCAGTGCCTGACAATAGGTTAAAACCTTTCCCCTCCTCTGGGCTAGAAAGAAGGAAGTCAGGCTCACCTTCTTACAAATGCTAATTGAGCCAGCAGGATAGACAATGGGATGGTTAAACCTCCCCCTCCCCCTCCCTTCTCCAAGCTGTTATGTGGAGGTACCAAATGCTAGAGTCTTTAGGAAGACAGATCTCTGGAGACAGGAAAAGCTGAGAGTGGGAAGAGGAAACTTTCCTTGCAACAGGAAGAGAAGGTCTCTTGAGGCTGGATCCATCAGGTTTTTGGTTGTATCTTTGCATGCTCAAGATTAATAACAAAGATTTTTGATATCCAGAACATATCAATCCTTGAATATGTTTAGTGTCTGTTGGAAAAGAAAGTATAGTCCTTAATCCTAGCTGGTTCTACCCACTTTCAATGTAGCAACCGTCAGAGTGCACAGCCACTGTTGGGCCCAACATACTTGCTGGACTCCAGTTTACTTTTTGGGGAAAGTATGTCTTTATTTTATTTTACTTGGGTCTATATATCTTTGACTGAGAACAGTTGCTTTTTCATGGTGGTGGTGGTGGTGGGGGCCTGCTTCAACCACTCCTAAACTCTTCCAATTTCCATTTCATGTTTAAATGATAAGCCCATCTGCATGAACAAGATTGGTGGTGGTGGTGGGGGGCCTGCAGATCAGAGGCCTTTTAAAATTTCTTTTTGCCCTGTGTGGAGCTCAGAGAGAGCATTGGCCAGAAATGTACATATTGGCGCTCTTCATTTTGCTGTTACTTAAAATGGTGTGGTACAGTTTCAAAGGGGCAACTAACTGGAATGTATAAAAGGAATCACAGGTTTGCCCATTGGAAATAATGGGAGAGGCTTGAAGGCCCATTGGAGATAATGGGAGTCAGGAATTCCAATTGATTTGCATGGGCTCCACTGAAATTCATTGCAGCACAAAAAAAGTTGCAAAGAAAATGTGGAATGGTTTTTCCATTAAGGTCTTTGGGCCCAGATAGGCTACTCTAAGACTGGAATGACAGCCCCCAGAGTGGAATTAAGGTCCCTAGTAAGAGAATCTGTGCTCTGGTACTGGAATGACAGCCCCCCAGAGTGGAATGATGATCCCTAGTAATAAAATCTGTGCTTTGGGACTGGAGTGACAGGTCACAGAGTGGAATGACAGGACAGCCCCTGGGAATAGGCTCAGTGCTCTGGGACTAGAATGACAGGTTGCAAAGTAGAATGACAGCCCCTGGGCTCAGTGCTCTGGGACTGGAATGACAGCCTCCAGAGTGGAATGATGGCCCCTGGGAGTAGTAGAGGTGTTCTGGGACTGGAATGACAGCCCACAGAGTGGAGTGATAGTCCCAGAACACTTCTGCAACTCCCAGGGGTTGCCACTCCAGTCCCAGAATACTTTTGCTAATCCCAGGGACTGTCATTCCACTCTGGGGGCTGATTCCAGTCCTGGGACACTTTTGCTACTCCTAGGGACCATCATTCCACTCTGGGGGGGGTGTCATTTCAGACCTGGAACACTGAGCCTATTCCCAGGGGCTGTCATTCCACTCTGCAAATTTAGAAGCTGCAGGGATTGCATGATTAACACGGCTACTCCTCCAATTTGTATATATATATAATTTCTCTTCCTTCAGAATCCTGATATTTTCCTTTGAATTGTTTTCAGTCCACCACTCCATTCAATTTGCCATGGATAGATTTGCAATTAGAAAGAGGAAAGTCCTTTCTGGTGCAGTTAAAGTTGTATTTCAGCAGTCTGAAGATCATTTGTTGAAGCCAAATGTGTTTTGCAAGTTGAACCTGAAGAGCAGAAATTAACCATGCACAGGAATGCAGTCATTTCCCATTAACTTTAATTATGTGATTTATTTTATTAATAGTTTGTTCTGAATGACTGTGTTCTTAAGGTGGAGTTTCTAAGAAGTGTGCTAAGAAGGCAAGGTATATAAAATCCTAGGTGGCATAACTGTGAGTTTTCTTTGGGGTCATGGCTATGGGGTCTCAAAATGTGCTTGGGGTCTCAAAATGTGCTTGCACTCACTTATAGGATATGAGTTTGAAGTGAGAAGAAGATAGCTGCTGCTCTGAACTCTGTACATTGCTCAGAAACTGAGTGCACAGCAACTGTTTTGTATTCTACTCTGGCTCAGAGACTTCAGCCATGCATTTACCAAATGAAGGATCTGTGATGCCATAATTTAGTAAATTTCAGTACAAAGTCACCCTTATGAATAAGGCAGAAACAAGACTCCTGTAAATGAATGTCCAGGAAAACTTTTAAAATATTCCCCTACAGGCTTTTCTGTGTTGCTGTTAGCCGGATTGCCTCAAATTATTGATTATTTTAGGGGAATTATGATATTACGCAAGGCAATAGGCAAATAAGGGAGCAAGCACCTGTGTATACAGGGGTCCCGCTTCTTCCAGACGCACCAGAAATAAACTCAAAGGCTGGCTTCAGTATAAAATGGTTTTGTTTACTGAAAATATTTCACAAGCATACAATAATTCTAACACACTCACAATTACACAGATCTAGGAAAATTAGAGAGAAGCGGATAGCACATTCGCATTAGCAGGATAATCATTGAAGGGTAATACTTTACCTGTCCTCTGCAGGATGAAGCGATTTTTAGGAAAAATAAGGGAGACTATGGGGTAATAGGGTCGTGTCCTGAACCAGCAGAAACATGTGGAGACTGTGGCAGCGTGTACAGGATTAAACCCACTCAGCCCAGTCCAGGGGTGAGAGGGAACCCAATATCTCAGCACATGAAACAAAATCCACGAGACAGTCTGTACTCTTTCTAGGATTCACAACAGTTTGCCACCAGAATCTCCTCAAAGGGGTCCCCACCCAGCCTAAGAGCAAAGATTCAATCTCTTAGCTCGCATCTGGGACTTAAAACATCAGCAACTCTAATCAATTACCACATCAGAGACAATTACAAATATGAATGATCTTTATTCAGTGCAAAGCATAGCAAGAACTAATAGAGGATACAAAAATAATAACAACCTATGGCTATTTGCCCTTACTGCGCATTAATAATAACCATAGTTACCAAGTTAAGTGTAGCATCAGATAGTCCAAGAGTGTCCATTGCATAACAGTACAGGTTGGCACCAAGGGATTTTGAAGAGAAATCCCATCTTGTGCAGGTAGATAGTCCAGGACTGCTCAGAGATACAGATCCACAGTAACAGAATATTGCAACCGGCAATCAGTTCACAAAGAAACTCTTTGTTTCAAAAGTCAGGATCCCAGGAGCAAGAGAGCTCTTCCCTAAAGAACCATGGAGTTATACCCCCATGCCAGTCACCATCAGCTGTGGCCATCAGCCAATCACAAGCGGCAGGGGTGTGTGCCCAATTTCTGGTTGCCATAGCTGCCAACATCAGGTGTGTGGGGATTGGCTAAGAAGTTAGAGGCCCTGCCTGCAGTCAGGTGATCCAACTTCCAGCTTTCTCTATTGCATACGTGACATGGCCCGTGTAGGCCATACAAGAGGAGCCTTCAAGTCTGGCCCTCAGCAGGGAGGTGTTAAGGAATGTGGGTATCTGGCATGATTATATGGCATGGCTATTTGGTGGCTCAGCCATCAGTTCAAGTGACAGAAATCACACTAGGCCATCTGGCCTGCAGCAGGAAGAAGACACACAGAATGTCATCACAGGAAGAAGGCATGAGAATTTAGAAACAATATTTTTATACACAGCACTACCAAGAGTCATGGAGTTGGATGGGTATAGGAGAGAGAGAGCAAGAGGCGAGTGAGCGAGCATGGCGGGTTGCCCTCTTTTATGAGGTGGCATGGGGGGTGGGCTAGGCTGGCAACATCCCCTGGCACACCTCCTATCAGTCCATCCCCAAAAGCAAGCTGATTGGAACTGGGTCTAGGGGGAAGGGTCTAAAGGAGTGGTCAATATTGAACTCTAGTAACTCTGGGCAGGGCAGTGGCACCTGGAGGGAGGATGTCTCATGCGGCCAGAGTCATTGTCATGGACATTCCTCTATTGTCTTATGGATGCTGCTCCAGCTAGGTGAGGCTGGGTGGGGGAAGGGAATGTTGCCTGCGTGCAAGGAAGGAAACTCCGCATGGAGTTTGAATCCTTTGATTTTAGGTCTTCTGTCTTGGCATGGCATCTGTCTGGCTTTCAGTGCTTCATGTGGCTAGGGAGCTGGTCCATCTTACAGCGGGCAAGAGGGTAGGTAACTTCTGGAACCATAGGCACATCATCTCACAGGAAGGCTTCCTTCTTCTGTGTGTGTGTGTCTGTAACTGGCATCACCTTTTGGGTCACCACACAGTTCAGTCCCTTTTGCACACTACTTTGCTCAGTCCAGTTTTTATCACTTATGAACAAAGTCCATAAGAGCGCTATAAGCGCCTTGCAGGGCAACAGTTGCTTTCCTTACCGTCAAATTTGTGACCATTTGTTTGTCTTATGCACATGGTATGTATATTTGAAGATCTTAAAGTGACTATTCTAAAAGTAAATGTAAAAAAATGACACAGCAGGAGACCGCTGAGATACTACTATAACCATTGGCTAATTCCCACCTTTTTCTGGGTTTAGCCCAGCCCAGAGGTTCCCAGCCCCCCCTAAATTTCTGGGGAGCTCCTTCCTAAATCCCACATGGTTCTGCCTCCATCAATAGTGACAATGACCTGTGATGTCACTGGCTCCTCCCTATGATGTCACTGGGCCTTGGTTCTTTTAAGGACCTAGCATAGTAATGCTTCTGGGCCAGCCTTAGCCCCCCTCCCCCCAAAAATCGGACAGTCTATGCCCCTGCAAAGTGCCCCTAATGAAACAGCATTCAGGCATGGGTGAACAAAAACATTGCAATTGGACCTAAAGAAGAACCATTAGCTGGCACCACAGTGGTGCCTGATGAATATCCCTCAGAGGGATACTCTAAAGTCTGGATGCTACCACAGAAAAGGCCATGTCTCCATCACTCACCTGCTTTACCCAAAGAAGGACCTCAGTAGGAAATTTTAACATGCAGGTGGCTTCATACAGGATCGGGCAATCCTTAAGGTACCTTGAGGCCCTAATCTGTTTAGCACTTCAAATGCAAGAACCAGCTCTTAGAACTCTGCTCAGAACTGCTGAATCCTTGAGCACTGGCAAAAGATAATCAAATCTATATCCCCCCATTGGTAACCTGGTCACTGCGTTTTGAACCAACTGAAGTTTTCAGCCATGCCCCAAAGGCCATCCTTTGTGCAAAACACTGCAAGAATCTAATTTGGAAGGTATAATTAATCTATAAGTACGATAGATTGCAATATCCAGAACACACTATAAGAGGGACACATTTTTTAGTATGTGCAGCTATCTTAGGAAAAATTAATAGCAATGTAACTTTTTTTAGCCTGGATGATATCAGTGGAATAGGACAGGGTCACTGGACTAAATTTGAGTTGGATTTTCCCATTACTTTGTGGCAAGATTTCTGCATCCCTTTTGCTGCAAACCAGTTCCTATTTCAGCATCCCTGTAGCTCAAAATAAGTCATTCTTCCTCAAGTGACTTGGGCAGTGACAAATGAGACATGACAAATTAACATGACATTCCAGTTGCAGGGAATAAATCACAGTTGGGGAAAGTCAAAGTAGGGCTTTTCAGTCACAGGGGTAACCGGACCCCAAGGAATCTATGTCCCTTTTCTGAAAGAAAAAAAATCAAATTAAAAAAAACCCCAGCTCGCAACAAATATTCCACCTCCTCCATAAATATGCACAAGCCTGCATATTCTGTACATTTGTAGCAGCCAAATGAGCATCCCCTCCAAGCATAGTCTCTTGGAGCTTTAGTTGGCTAACTATCAATGTCAAAGGTGTGGATTGGCATAGATGTGCTTACATAAATCTCCTGTGTCTAGGTCCGAATCTGTGAGGTCATGTTTTCTTCTCAGTCACCTTCTGTGCCTAATGGACAGAGTGGCTTAGGAATCTTTTAAAGATAATATTGGCAGCAACTAGTGTGTCCCTTAGGAAGAGTGCTTTAGCTCTGTTTTTCTTCTCTCTCCTTGAAGGGAAGATGCCGCTGTCGGAAAGGAGGGTGCCAGTTCTGGATCCCTAGATGCTTCAGTTACCTTTCAGGACTGTGATCTGACAGCATAATAAACACATCCCATTATAAAATATGTATGAGAGGGGGGTTGCATGTCCTCTTTGAAGTGAATTGAATGTGATCAGAAGTATTCATGCATATTAGGGATGAGCTGAAGGTATCTTCCATAGCTTCGCTGTAGGTTTCCGTGATTGGTAGGTGGCAATATTTTCACCCCATTACCCAGCAGGGTTGCCAACTGTGGGTTGGTAAATTCCTGGATATTTCAGGACTGGAACCTGGGGAAGGTGGGGTTTGGGGAAGGGAGGGACTTTGTTGATACATATGCCCAAAGCAACTATTTTATCCAGGAGAACTGATCTCTGTCATTTGGAGATCAATTGTAATACTGGGATATCTTCAGGCAGCACCTGGACATTGGCAAAACTACGAACTACTGTGTACTCCTCACTTCTGTGGGGGAGGGGACATTTATTTCTCTGCAGAAGATGCCAGAAATGACTGTGCAGACATTTGTCTGGCCTTGGAAACTTTCACTGTCAGACATTTCTGTGACTAAGGAACACTTTACACATGATTCCAGTTTTGTCCAGCAAGGTCTGAGTGTAAATTCCTCATCACATATAATATGAAATTCAAGGCCCATGTAAATATATCCATAAATCGAATAGTATCCATGCCGCATGAGCTGATGAGCAGGGCCCTCCGTTTACCGGTGTCCGTGAAACCATTGAGCGTAAGGTAGCAGGCCAGTTGGTCCGTCCATGAGTCCCACAGCTTGGGCCGTGAAACATCAAACTTGTCCAAACTTTTGTGGGTTGCGGCCACGGTTCTAGTGCGTTGCGGGGAGCGATGTCGGTCAGAAGGTGCGAGCGGCTGCGCGGTGCTTTTCGGTAGTGTGCAGGGCGCGGACTCTTCCTCCTTGGACTCAGTGCTCGAAGCTGCGCTGGCTGTGGACTCAGGGTCGCTCATGCTGGTCGTGATGGACGGTGGTCATGACTCCGGAGGTGGCGGTGAGCGGTAGCGAGGCTCGATGCCGGTAGGAGTCAGGCTCGCTCGTCAGAATCCCGTCCTCATCGCCACTGTAAAGTACTCGGTTCAATACATCACGACTCGGACAGCGACATAAGAAACATGCGTTTACTCAGTACTTCACACTACAATGCAAAGACAAATGGCCAACTGGCCAACTATATACATATCCAAGGGAACACCCCTGGATCCCATTGGGGGGTTTGAATCTCCCGCCAAGGTTTCTATTGGTTCCCCTAGTGGAACTTAGGAGCCTAGCCTCTATTGTTCTTTAGGAATCAAGCTCTTCTCGCCTGGCCACTGCCTAGTGGCGGTTCCCAGGACACAACACCATCCACCCCCTTTTTAATGGTGACTCATTAGATGGGGATTCCAGCCATCAGGTGGGACCTGGTGGTCCCCTGGAATTACAGCTCATCTCCAGACTACAGAGATCAGTTCCCCTGGAGAAAATGGATGCTTTGGAGTATGGACTCTATGACGTTGTACTCCACTGAAGTCCCTGTCCTCCCCAGGTTCCATCCCCAAAGCTCCAGGAGTTTTCCAATCTGAATCTGGCAACCCTACACCAGGGCCGTAGCTAACCCCTTCCTTGTGGGGGGGCCCTGGGGAAAGGGAGGGGGCCTGGAGTGTGTGTGCGCGCGCGCCGCACACACACGCATCCCCACCTTACCTCTCATCCTCTGCTCCCTGGGGACCCCGCAGCAGGACCCCCTCGCCTGCGGAGCGCGGCGGCCACGCGGCTCCAGGCAGGCAGGCAGGCAGGCAGGGCGGGCCGGGGAGGCGCAGGAGGAGCCGGGCAGGGTTCGGCGGGCAGGGGGGCGCGGGGACGTGCCGA
>NW_015176460.1:975634-1007351 GCF_001447785.1 Gekko japonicus | reverse complement strand
CGGCCCGGCCGCTCAGCCTGCCTGCCTGGAGCCGCGTGGCCGCCGCGCTCCGCAGGCGAGGGGGTCCTGCTGCGGGGACTCTCTCTCCCTCCCTGAGCTCCGCCGTTCTTCTGCCGCGGCTGACTCAGGGCGAGGGGAGGCGGGCTGGCGCATCGCTGCGGATCCCGACAGCGCCAGCCAAGCTCCCCTGGGGAGCAGAGGATCGAGAGGGAGGGGGCCCGCAAAACGAGCAGGGGGGCCGGGCCCCATGGGCCCCATGGAGGCTACGGGCCTGCCCTACACCCCCCATCCTCAGTTGGTGGCCAGGGGGGCAACCCTACCTTACAATATGTAGAATTGTGATGTCTCAGCCAAATGTTAAGATTGTTCAGGGCTGAAAAGCTTTCGGAGTGTGCATGTAAATCCCCAGAACCATCTTTAGGAAGCTAATTCCCTCAAGAATATTAATGTATAAACAGGATTTCTATCTGGTCAGCGCTGTATGTTACCTCACCTGTAACATTGGTAACCATAATACATGCCATTGGGCCAAGGAAACCACACAACGAATGGGCAATTCATGGGCAAAAAGATTCACTGAGTAGGGTGTAGGTGGCATGATGTGAAGCTGGTTAATTGTTCTGTACTTTTTTGTCAGCAATGTGACAGGAGAAGCATATTGGCTAATGCTGAATTTGTTTCTGATGCAACACGTTAAGAAAATATTTCTCTATGTTGGCAGCCAGTTTGCCTCACCCTGAACGTTATGTGTATTCTCTACATTTTTTTTTGCACAAGGAAGAGTAAATATTAATGCAAGCACTTTAACAAGTGTCTTAAGCTAATTGCTATTTACCAGGGAGAGGGCAAACAAAGGTTAGAGTGGTGGAAGAAGTATGCTGTAGCTTTTTCTGATCTGAAAGCCCACTAGCATATCAAGGAATAGGTAATTAGCACAGGGATGTGCCAAAATAACATTCTCCTTAGAGCTCCCAGCTATTCCAAACATCTGTGTGTATGTGTGTATGTTTTTAATAGTCATGTGGACATAAGCTTTATTTCGAGACAGGATATTTCACAACTGCAGTAGAAATCCCCTTTTTACTGACAACTCTTATTGTAATATTGCGGATCTTATTGTAATATTGTGGATCATGTCAATTTTCTTTAGTTAAGGAATAGAATGAGGGATGGGCATGAACCAGCTCATGAACTACAGTTTGTGATAAATTTTCACAAAGTCAAGTTTGTGGCAGGTCAACGGGCATGAACTTTCCATGAATTTTCAAGCTGTTTGTGGAGGTTCGTGCCAGTTCATGAGTAGATACATTTCCAGACAAACTGTCTTCTGCTCAATCAAGATGTTTTAAAAAATGTCAAAGCAACAACTTGGAGTGCATGTAGAGGAGCATCAGGGGGAGGTCCCCTGCAACTTTGATGTCTCTAGCTCGCACAGGATCTCCTGTACTCCTATACTCTCCTGGACCCCCTGAGCCTGCGCCTGTCAAAATGACCACCTGCAGTCATTTTGACAGGTGCAGGTTTAGGTGGTTCACAAGTGTATAAAATGGATCCTGTGCGAGCTAGAAACACCAAACTCACAGGGGATCTCCAGCTGGCCCTCCTCTACCTGCACTCCAGGTTTGGTGAGGATTGGATTTACAAGGTCCGAGCTACACCCCCACCAAAAAAGTGCTTTTTGGAGAAATGATAGATGGGAGGCACTAGAGATCCCCCATGGGTCTGGTATCTCTAGCATGTTGGGGGAGGGCATTCTACCATCGCATGAACCTCACAAACGTAACTGGTTCAAGAAGCGGCTAACAGTTCATGGCAACCTGTGGTTCATGAGCAGGGCATGTCACAAACCATGAACTGAACTGAGTCACATTTTTCTGGTTCGTGCCCATCCCTAAACAGTACCCTGCCACCAAACAGTTTCTCTTTAAGCTACTGAAACCTGCTGTTATGTAGGAACCAAACTATTCAAAGAGTCTATATACTATCTTGACATTTAAAGTATCAGGTAAGAGTATTGATTAGAAGTCATGATTCTGTAGTAATAGTTTCCTTCTGAAGTAAAACCATGCTGTTATTAAACAGCAACTTTTACACCAATCTGGAAGTAAGCCCCAAAGATTGCAATGAGGTTTCTATTTACAAAGTTAGAGCTTTAGGCCTTGAACCAAAGGGAATATACATGGCTGCAGGGCCACGTACATCCACATGGGTTTATGAGGCAGCTCCTGTCCTTAGACCTGGGATTATTAAGAGTGCATCCACCCAAGTTAGTGAGGACTGTATCTGCTCATGCTTGGGCCTTCTCAGCACCTGTTTTATTGAACAGGGCAGGCTTCCATAGGATATAAAGTCCCGACTTTGCAGAGATTTCAGATGCTCTGTAAGACAGAACTTCTTTTATGTGAATCGGGGGGGGGGGAGCTTGTGAGTAGAAGTCAGTTATTATAATAAAGTAAATAGTTTGCTGTCTTTTTATTTGTATTGTATTTTTGTGAAAAGAGATTTTTTGTCAAGGCTTTCTATTCTACTAATCTACCAATGTCAAAGAGGCAAGTTCCTGTTCAGTGTAGCAAATTACTTCCCTTTTCAGCAGTGGAAACTGCTGTGTTTGGGGGAGTGGTCCAATTGTGTGTTCAAACGACCTGTCAATCATTGCCATTGACCACTACTGCTTCAAGTGGCTGTAGGAGAGAAAAAAACGCCACTGGCCTCTGTACTGGTACATCACTTCCAGGTTGTACCCAGGTACAACCTGGAAGTGGCAATAGGTAGCTTTAGGAATCACTGGACATTCTGTGGTAAAACCATAGGCTCACCCTGGCAAATCCAGTTCAAATCTCCTTTCCAATCTTTTAGGCTGAAGGGGGAAAGTTCCATTTCAAAGTGTTTAAATGAATCAATTCCAAACATTCTATGAAATGGTGCAGTTAACTGTCTAAAATAAAATATAATTAATTATGATATGCTTTGACAGTTCTAATTTGATATTGATGCAAAATTTTGAAGAAACTTTTAAAAACAATTCAGACTATCAGAAGTTATTTTTAAAAACAGACATAGCAAAGCTGCCAGCAATTTAATTTTTGTAATGTATTCAGAACTTCATTCCAAGAGTGAGTTTTGACAAAACCAAGACAAAATTTCCACCCAAAAAAGTCTCACAGTGTTGACGTTATGTAAATTAAAAATTCAATGTACATTGTCAGTCTGGTCTTACTTATTCAGATACTGGCAGTTACTGCTCAAAGATATTTTGACTTTTTCTATACACAAAAATACAAAGTAGCTCTTTCAAGCGGTGGCTTGAATGATAAATTTTAGTTGGAAAGCCAGGCAAGAATAATATTTTCTTAACCCATAGAGTTAATTATTAAGAGGGTCTACAGCAGTTATTAGCACTGGCAATATGAGAAGGAGGCTACAATCCCAAGAACACTTTCCAGGGGGTAAGTCCTATTGAATGACAGTGGACTTACTTCTGCATAGACTTGCTTAGGGTCACTCCCACAACGTCTTCTGTACCCAAACATTCCAAATATTCTTCCATACACAACAGTTATGCTGTTGAGCTGGACTCACCATTCTACACACACACAATGGAAGCCAAACTCTGAAATTAACACAGAAGAGCTCCATATGTCCAGAAGCGTCATATACTGCAACTCAGTGTGGACATTTCATATTAGTGGCTAGGCTCTGGAAGCTCTAAGTAAGATGCTCATATGCTGCTAATAAAAGAACGGTCCCAGGTCAAAGTAAAAGTAGAGTTGGTGGTAGAACGTGTGAATCAGCATACACCCGTTCTTTCCTTGGTTAGCTTGAAGAGTATATTGTCATCATTGCTAGCCCTTGCTCTGGCCTTTCCAGCATGAGATTCATGCAGTGAGTCAGCATCCTCCCACCACATGTTCAGCATCACCATTTCCTTGATGGAATGTGGTGACTTGAACGGTGGCTGTGTTTGCATGCAAGTGCTCTTTGGAATAATTTGCAAGGAGCAAATGGACCATGGAGCTCGCTGCCTTCTCCTTCTTAGGGAGCTGGGTTCTAAAACATTTTGTTCACGTGTATTAAAGGATGCTGACCAAACTGAACCTATGGGTTATTTGCACAAATGTGGAATAGCTAAAGTACCAATTAGCCTGTACAGGAATTCTCCTCTATATACTACGCTCTTGTGGGATATGGGAATGATTCCATTACATAATGAATGCTGCTTACATGCACATTGCCTTCTGAAGATGCAGAATCATTTAATATGCTCTTACTCAGAAGGGATGGCACAATGCATAGTTCGACTGCAGTCTTTGTGCTCACAGATGTCTAATGGGACCGTGTTGTAATGCCTAATGAGGTCATACCAATGGTTATTTGCTGCTTTCAAATTAAGAACTACCCTAAGAGCTACAGGGACATTCAGTTTAGTAAGCATCCCAGAAGGTGAATCAACACTATTAGATAGTGACCTTTGAGTGTGTGCACAGAGGAATGTATGCAGTGTTCTTTCTTCTACCCTTGGTATGGCCTTGTCTCCAATCTAGTGAACATAGCATGAGTGTAAGACTAACTCTGTGCCACAGCCAGGTCCTTAGACCTTCTTGTCCAGGAACAACTCAGACTTCTCTTCCCTGTACTACTAATCTAGATCTGAATGTGTATTTAACACAGACACTCTTTTTAAAAAAGGAACAGTAGGGTTGATCAATATATATATATATGATTTCTTTGCTGAAAGCATAAACACTCTTCAAATACAATCTGGCCTAGCATTATAGCAAAGCCTTTGTTTAGATCTATGGAGCGTCCTAGCACCAACATTTTCAATCAGAATAAATTAGATGGTCCTCAGAGCAGGGGGTTCAGTGGGGGATAAGGAAAAATTATCAGTGTAGGAGAAGAAGTTATGTCTTTGTGCTTGAGTGTCTCACCTTGGTCACCTGAATATGTGTTTCCCCCCTTGTTTTTCCTCTGAGGCTGTATCTACAAGTTGCTGGGTATTACACTATTACTCCACTGTAGCAATAACTTGCAGCTGGATTGTCTTGCCCACAAAGGAAAATCTAGTTGAAAATTATTGTTTTAGCATAACTGTATCACCATATCCAAAGATATATGGATGTAGCTGAGTTTCTTCAGAAGATACTGTCCATATATTTCCAAACTCCCCCACCCCATAATAAGGACTTAGAAGCATGGTTATAAGACAAAAAAAATTTCTCATGATCCTTCACCAGATTCAATATTCTGCCACTGCAAGGTGAACCCTTGGAACATACAGCGTCCTGACCTTACTGAGCATGTGCTATCAAGTTGATATGACTTGTGGTGACCCCAACAAGGGGCTTTCAAGGCAAATGAGAAGATGAGGTGGGTTGCTATGGCCTCCCTCTGCAGTCTTTTGTGGTGGTCCCCCCTCCAAGTACCGACACTACTGACCTGCTGACATCTGATGAGATTGGACTGTACCGTACCATTCCACAACCATGATTTTACTAGATACCATAAAATACGGTTCAGCGCATAGAAACCATTATGTCATGTGACCAGAGGATGGTATCTTAAGAGGAATCTAGAAGAATTGAAAGCTTGTTTTGTTCTTATTGTTCCATTCTGCCAGGTTTACTTGTGCAACGTGCCAATTTAGACTCAAACGAACCTCCTCTGCAAAAGCCCCAGCAGATCAGCACAGCCTGTTCCAAGGCCACAGTCTTTTGAAAGAGATCAAAACAGTTTTAAGTGCTTGGTAGGCATTCAGAGGAGCTAATTATAACAGTGAAAATAACTGCATATAGACCATATGGATACAGATAATGGAAGCATTCTTGACGGCTGTTCAAGATACCACTCATCAGAGATGCATAATCATCACCCTGGCATAAGAAATCTCATCCCACAAAGCTCTACCATTGCACTTCCATTATTGTTATTTTCCTGATTAATCTACATTCAGGAGGGATGCAGGAGTTTGTTGCCTACTAAAACAAGGTAGTCTGGATTTTTCTTTTCCAGTCTTGATGGGGACTGGATATTCAATCTTGCTTGCAACAAGAATATTCAAATACTTTGAAATAGATGTCATCAAGCTGAAACCAAAGGGCCGTTTCTTTCCACTTTCCCATGAACGTATCCCTTTAGTGCTGACTGCGGCTTTCAGATCAGGTTCCCACCAGGCTGTGCGGGTGAGCAGCCTTCTTATTAGCACAGGAAGCCCCGCTCAGCAGCAATCTGGAGCCGTGTGAGGTCCTGCAATGCCCATGGCCCATTTTAAGATTACAGCAGTTCTGTTCTGCTCAGGATGTGAATCGCTCCGTTCAGTAGGGGAAGAAAATAGAGGGAACATTGACTTCCATCCCACTGCAAAGGTGCCATAACAATAACAATAACAATAACAATAATAATAATATACTTTATTGTCATTGTACATAGTACAACGAAATTAAAGGTGCAATCATTCGGTGATCTACAACCATACTCATACACTCACACAACCATTCACAACCATTCCATAACTCCCTTAAGGTTCACATTGCAACTTAAACCACCAATGGCCCCTGCCATACGGCATGGGAAAAGGCGCTTGAAGGCGCGGCTTTTAAAAGCCGCGCCAACGTTGACACGGCGCGGCGGGATCCCACGGATCCCCCGGCCGCGCCGCCGTTTCTCCCCGGCGCGATCAGACACCGAGGAGTAAACACAGAGCTGACGGCAGGCCAGCCGAACTGCGCATGTCGGAGCATGCGCAGTTCGGCTGGGAGCCCGGGATGCGCCGGCGCAAGGACGCGCCGGCGATCAGACTTCCGGGTTGAGGCGCACCAAGGAGATGAACCACCTCGGTAGGTGGTTCAACTTGATGCGCCTTATCGCATTGATGGGACAGTTCGGGGACGGAAGCACCGCGCTTCCCAGATGTTGTGGTGTGATCACGGCCGTTTGAACCGCCCCCGAACTGTACTGCTGCCGGCCCAAATTCCCTCGTGTGAACGGGACCAATGTCACCCAAATTCCAATTTCATATAGCATTTAAAGCAATAATAGCTCTCGAATAAAAACTATTTTTTAATCTGTTTGTCCTTGTTTTAATTGTCCTATATCTTCTACCCGAAGGCAGCAGTTCAAACAGGGAGTGTGACAAATCCTGCAGAAAGACCAGTGGTCCACTGTGATGGCTCAGTAGCCCCATCTCCCCCCAGTCAGCTGCATATCTCCCGCCTTGAGCTCTCTCCCAAGGAGTCTCTTACCTTCATATCTACTCCTGAACCATGCCACAGAGGATATCGTTAATAGGCCACAAAATGGAGCTAGGAAAAGACAGTGAATTTCTTTACGAACCTTACAAAAATCTCAGGTTTGCAGAAAAATCTGAAATCTAAACAAAGAAAAGAAACGTTTAGAAAATCAGGGGATTCAACCCCCCCCCCCCAAAATAATAAAAACAAGGCCAGCAGCTTTAATAAAACAATGTCCATAGACCTGTCAGTGGCCATTTTAGAGGTTGCTGAGCCTTCTAAGCCTTTATTCCTGCACAGCCAAGCCCTGGGGGTGAGGGAGAAGTCCTGGAAGGCCAAAAACAACCCTGCAAAGGTAGTGTCTCCTGTCATGTCACCTGATGGAGGGGTACTCACTGGGGACAGGCCCTGTGGTGAAAATTGGAGACTTGCTACCTACAAACTTGGTCTGGCCCCTCCTGGATGACATGAGAAAACTGGGCCAGACTCTTCCCAGAGAGAAGCTGCTCGGTGGGGGGAGGGGGAGCTGAAGGGTTGGAGGCCAAAAAGGTGGGTGGGAAGGAGAGAATGAAGGGAAAAGGTTGTTCAAAGAAGGAAAGGAGAAAATAATGGGGAAGGGAAAATGAGATGATCCCCGAAAGACCTTGTGGTGGCTTCTCCACTTGTGTGTGTGTGTGCGTTTAAAAAAATTATGGCCCTTGGTGTTATTATTAGAGAGGAAGAAAAGGCAGCAAAAATGGGGTATGGTAGCAGCAGGAGTGAGTCAAGTAATAGTTTATTCGGAGCATATTTATTTGAGAGAAAACTCCATTACATAAAATGGAACTTCTGAGTAGGCACATATAGCGTTGCACGGGGGAGGTGTGGAAAGAGGGAAGGGGGGGCGGGGGGGGGGGGAGAGAGAGAGAGAGAGAGAGAGAGAGAGAGAGAGAGAGAGGAAGCAAAGCAAGTTCTCCTGCCAGGAATCCAGACATCCCCACATTCAGCAACACCATCAAACTAGCTTCTATGGTCACGTTCAGAGGCCCTGCTTCAGGTGCCCCCAGCTTCTCAGGTTAGGTGGCACCTGGGCAGGGGTCATTTCGTAGAAAAAGAGGTGCAGGAGCTCATTAGCATAACTCATTAGCATAACTTATTTGCATATGCCACACCCCCTGACATCACCGGAAGTGTGTCAGAAAGCAACACCCACCACTCAGGCTCTACTGGACTGTTTTGGATTGCTAGCTATTGGGGGGGGGGGCATGCAAGATCTGTCCTTGCAGAGGAGGGAGACCTTGTACCTGAATAAAACTTGGTCTTAAAGGTGCCACTGGACTGTTTTGGACCAGGGGGGGCTGGGGGGAGCTCTGCAACTTACCTGGCTGCTTCTTGCTCTGACTGAGGGCTGCTGGGAGCAGGGGGTGGGGCTTGTTGCATGTGCCCATCCCCTGGGCTCTTTGCTGCCGGAGCTCTGCTCCTGTGCACTCCTGCAGGAAGTGACCCCTGCACCTGGGAGGGGCCTTCTCAGTCATGGCACCAACACTCTGGAACTCTCTCCCCAGGGAGATTCATTTGTCCCCTTCTGTTGCCACCTTCTGCCAGCAGGTGAAGGCTTTTTTGTTTCCTTTGGTATTCCCTCAATGAACCCTTCTTCCCAACCAATGCTTTTTTGTTTTGTATGTATTTTAATTCTGTTTTGTATGCATTTTTATGAATTTTAACTCTGTTTAGTATGGCTTTTAACTGTTTTTTAATTGTTTAATGAAATTTTTGGGAGAGGGTTGATTTTAACAGCTTTAAATATAATTTTATCATGTGTGTTTTAAATTGTTAGTCACTTTGGTGGCTCTTGTAAGAGTGGAAAGGTGGGATATGGAGGTCCTGTACGTGAGTCAGAGTGGGTTGGGAGGAGGGACCCTACTCCTGACCTTCGGTGGGGCGCCATTGGTGCCAGCGCCGGAGGTTAGGAGCTTGGGAGTGCTCCTGGATTCCTCCTTAACAATGGAGGCCCAGGTGGCAGTCACTGCCAGGTCGGCCTGACAGTTGGTTCCCTTCCTCAACCATGACAACCTGGCTACGGTGATCCATGTGACAGTCACCTCAAGACTAGACTACTGTAATGCTCTCTACATGGGGCTGCCCCTGTTGCAAATTAGGAAGCTGCAGTTAGTGCAGAATGCCGCAGCCAGGCTTTAGCTGGGTCTTCCCAGATGGGGAAGGTGCTGCACTGGCTGCCAACATGGCAAATGGGGTTCAATGTGGCCAAGTGCAAAGTGATGCACATTGGAGCCAAAAATCCTAAATATAAATACACGTTGATGGGGTCTGAACTGGTAGAGACTGATCAAGAGAGAGATCTTGGAGTTGTAGTAGATAAATCACTGAAAATGTCGAGACAGTGTGTGACTGCAATAAAGAAGGCCAATGCTATGCTGGGGATTATTAGGAAGGGTATTGTAAACAGATCAGCCAATATCATAATGCCGCTATATAAATCAATGGTGCAACCTCATCTGGAATACTGTGTGCAATTCTGGTCACCACACCTTTAAAAGGATATTATAGCTTTGGAAAAAGTGCATAAAAGGGCAACTCGAATGATAAAAGGGTTGGAACACTTTCCCTATGAGGAAAGGTTAAGGCGCTTAGGGCTCTTTAGCTTGGAGAAACAACGACTGAGGGGTGACATGATTGAGGTTTATAAGATTATGCATGGGAAAGAGCAGGTAGAGAAAGAGGTACTTTTCTCCCTTTCTCACAATACAAGAACTCGTGGGCACTCCATGAAACTGCAGAGCGGTCGGGTTAGAACGGATAAAAGGAAGTACTTCTTCACCCAAAGAGTGATTAACACTTGGAATTCACTGCCACAGGAAGTGGTGGTGGCTACAAGCATGGACGGCTTCAAAAGGGAATTAGATAAGCATATGGAGCAGAGGTCCATCAGTGGCTATTAGCCACAAGGTATAGATAGGGACTCTGGGGCAAGTGATGCTCTGTCATCTTGGTGCTTGGGGGGGTCAACAGTGGGATGGCTCCTAATGTCCTGGCCCCACTGGTGGACCTCCTGATGGCACTGGTATTTCTGGCCACTGTGTGATACAGAGTGTTGGACTGGATGGGCCTTTGGCCTGATCCAACATTGGCATCTCTTCTGTTCTTATGTTCTTATGAATTCGCTTCAAGGTGCTGGTGCTTACCTTTAAAGCTCTAGATGGCCAGGGTCTAATATACCTGAGGGACCACCTTTCCCCATATATACCCCAGAGAGCACTGATGTAGGGGTCCCAGAACCGACTGGCCCTGCCAGGCCCCAAGGATTCCAGGCTCGCCAGGGCTTTTTCAGTGGCAGTTCTGTACTGTTGGAATGAGCTCCCAGAGGAGATCAGGGCCCTATGGGGTCTTATGCAGTTCTGTAGGACCTGCAAGACAGAACTCTTCCACCAGGCTTTCAAACTAGGAACCGCCCCCACTACTACCAATGAGCCGGCCCGTAGTTTTAACATCTGGTCTCTACCACTGTGCTCAGGAAGATCATTGAGTGGCAAACTGTCTGGCGGTATGGTATTTCCAGCGTGCCATATTATGTATCTAATGTATCAGCACTGGTACTTTATGAGATTCTTGTTTTATTGTAATCGGATTTTAAACTGTTTTTATGTGAATGAATGATAATTTACAGACCAATTATGTAAGCCGCCCTGAGCCCGCTCGTGGGGAGGGCGGGGTATACATTAAATTAATAAAATAATAAATAATAAATAATAAAATAATACAAATTCTGTAAATAAATACCCCCCAAAAAACACCCCATAACAATAACAACTAGCCAGGGGACAATAAGAACTGGAAAGCTAACAGGATTTGTTTTGGGTGCCTTGATTTCCTTCCTCACCCAGTTCTGTTTTTAAAAGAATCTCTTCCGAAGTACATTTTCATTTTTAGTTTTAAGTTCTCTTCTTCCAGCGTAGGCTTTCTATTTAAAACTTTGGGTGGCCACATGGTTTCTCCATCTCTCATTTCCCAAACACAATCTCTCCAGGTTAGTGGGGAAGGAGAAGTCCACTGTGTTGCCCTTTAAATAATGAGAAGTGAGGACAATACTCTCCTGCAACTTTGCTTGGGGAGGCCAAATTGCAATTTGCTATTGGTTAAAATAGTCCAGAATAGGCCAGGCTAGCCTGATCTCATCAGATCTTAGAAGCTAAGCAGGGTTTTTAAACAGGCTAGATGGCCATCTGACAGCAGTGCTGCTTCTGTAAACTTAGGAAGCTCATGAGAGGGAGGGCAGGAAGGGTTGTATCAGTGCTTAGTTCTTCATGGCCCTTTCTTACACACCCAGGGAAATGCTTGCTGATCACCACTGTGGGATCAGAAAGCATTTTTTTCTCCAGGCCAGTTTGGCTGGAGATCCTGGGTTTTTTTTAATAATCTTCTGGGTGTGGAACAGTGGTCACTGGGTGTGTGTGGGGGAGGTATTTGTGAATTTCCTGCATTTAGCAGGGGGTTGGACCCTGGAGGTCCTTTCCAGTTCTATGATTCTAGGGTCATCACTGGATAATATTTGGATGAGAGACCTCCAGGGAATACCAGGGTCAGGGTCAAGATGTGGAGTCAGGCAATGGCAAACCACCTCTGAACGTCTCTTGCCTTGAAAACCCTACAGGGTCACCATAAGTGAGCTGTGACTTGATGGCACTTTCCACCACCATTAGTTAAAGGAGTACCCAAGTTTCCACCACTGATCCAGGTTTGGAGTTGAGTTATTTTCATTTGTTAACGGTGTATGCACCCTGCTATGCCACTGATGGAGCCCTTGCCATTAGACTGGACAAGGGGGGTCCCGTGATACTCGCGGGAGAGGGGGACCTCCACACCTATGAGGAAGAGGAGGAAGCAGGAGGAGGAAGTTCCCCCCTATCCTGCCGGTTCCCCTATCCTGCCGGTTCCCCATCTCCTCCACCCCCTGGCTCGATCTTCCCCTCCCCCTGCCCTGGAGTGCACCCCCCCCTCCAGAGGCCAGGTCTACCCACCCCTTCCCATTGCATGGGTAGACCTGGCCTTCAGAGGAGTCAAGGTCTACCCACCCCTTCCCATTGCATGGGTAGACCTGGCCTTCGGAGGAGTCCAGGTCTACCCACCCCTTCCCATTGCAGGGGTAGACCTGGCCTCCGTAGTCCAGGTCTACCCACCCCTTCCCATTGCAGGGGTAGACTTGGCCTCCGGAGGAGTCCAGGTCTACCCACCCCTTCCCATTGCAGGGGTAGACCTGGCCTCCGGAGTCCAGGTCTACTCACCCCTTCCCTGCCCCTTCCCCTTCCCACCTTCCAAGGGGCAGGGCCTGCGGGAGGGAGGCAGAGGAAGCAGAAGGCGGAGGTAAGTACCCTCCCGTCCCGCTGTTTCCCATCTCCTCCCCCCCCTTGCCTTTCCCCCCTTCCCCCCCCCCATGGCCGGCTGGCTTCAGCTGCCCCCCTGCCGCCGCCCTGCTCCCTGGCCACCCGGCGGCGGCGGCTTTCCCCCCTTTCCCCCTGGCTCTCCCCCCTCCTCCGTAGCGAGGCCTCGGGAGGCTTCAGCTGTTCCCCCCGCCGCCCTGCTCCGCGGCCGCCCGCCCGGCGGCAGCGGCTTTCCCCTCCTCCCCCGGCTCCGAGCCGGTCAGCCCCCCCGCTCGCCTTCCAAGCGGTGGCGGCGGCGTTCGTAGAGCGTTCTGTGCACATGCGCACGGAACGCTCTTGCACTTTCGGGGGGGATTTAAACATCCCCCCGATTTTTTTTCAACTTTTAGGATTTTTGTGCACACGTGGGGACTGGCCCAGGTGTGCACAAACCTCCCCCTGCCCCCCAGGTGGCCCCGGAGCGCGGATTTAGCGATCCGCACTCACGGGGCCACTTGACTATTAGATATATAGACTAGAGGTTGCCAGGACCCAGTACGGTTCAGTAGCTAAGGCAGAAATGGCAAGTATCACTTTTTTTGTTTAGAAAAATATATCTGCTTTGTCTTCAGAGATCTGCTTGATCTGCCTTCCAGCTAAGATAATAAAGCAAAACCATTACAACAAAGCCATTCAAAATCCTCTAACCATGTAATGCAAAGCATCTTAAGCACCGCTCAAGAATCTTCCTCTGCTTCAGGTAATGAGCATTTCCACCATTCTCTTGTGAATTCTTTGCCCATTTCCAATATCAGTGCACATTTCCAGCTAGCGTAGGGGAAGACTCTCCTCCAGTGGTTTGCCCTAGATATAAGCCCATAATGCACAGTGTATAGGAGCGATTTTGTTTTTAAAAGCCTTTCCCAAATGTGTTCCACTGTATGGAAAGACAGTGGGTGGCAGACTTCCTGCTTGCCTCCCCCACCCCGCATCGTTCGCTTAATCAGTTCTGTAATTCATCATTAAATAAAGTGATTAGGAAATGACTAATCTCGTTTCCGCTTTGCAATACCAACATTTGCTCATTTTTCTTTGAGAGATCTTTCAGTCCCCCCTAGTCGTGTGATTCCGCTACCCACAGACCTGAAATAAGAGGAAAAGAACAGCCTTCCATTCCCCCATCCAAGGCACACCACCACTGGGGCTCCATAAAGGAGCCACTCTTCCTCCCAGGCAGCTGCTTAGCCTGTACCCCCCACCCTTCTTGTTTAAGGACAAGCAAGAAGAAGGGGCTATATGTGAATCACTGACAATCCTGTCATGCCTTTGGATGAAAAGGACTGGGGTGGTGGTGGGGGGAGATATACCTGATGAAGGATGAGCAGACCCAGTGAGGATAGGAAGACAGCAGGCAGAGAAAGGCCCCAGTGACTAGAGTCCAGCCACTGGATTAGAAGGGAGGGAGTGACAAGCATTCTGCATGCCTTGGTCCTCAAGGTGCTTCAAGACACCTTTGCAATACAGAGGGACAAGGCAGCTTGTGAAACTGACAAAGAGTTGTTCCCGTCTTGTCACTTTCACCCTGGAAGTAATGAGGGCACCTGTCGCAACCTCTCTTTGGCAGGGGAACAAGAGGTTAAAATGATTTTTTTTTTAATTTCCCCAAGTGTTTTCGGAGGGATAATGGGGGTAGTGAATGCAGAGGATAGTGAATGCAAGATCACAAATGCTTATCTAATTAACACCCTCCGTTCACAGATGACCCATTAACCTCAGGACAGTCAGAATGAGATGGGAAATGAACCTTCCTGCAGGTCTATTAACTGATTTCTAAAAATGGATACAAACTCGTTTCGAAATGCATTCCTGTCATTTATACATGCTGCAGTATGAGTGGAAGAGAAGCTCAAAAGCCATGTTGAACAGCAAGCAACCAGGAGTTCAGTCTAACATTGTGAGCTGACAAATCCGCACTTCAGATCCAATTCCTTCCACACATTCACTGGATAGCCTCAGGCTAGTCACTCCCCCCCCCCATCAGAAATATGGGAATACTAATACTTGCCTGTTTCACATGCCTCTTGTAAAAGGCTGCAATAGTTTGTACTTGAACTGTTGCTATTTTTGCCCTTGAATTTTTTTATTAAAGCTATTATACTAAGGGCTCCAGAAATGGGGCTAAATGTTAAGCATCAGCCACACAACTCCCAGTTCCACGTATGCCTGTAACTGGCAGAATAAAAGTGGAGGAGCATTTTCAAGAATGAAGTGGTGGATGGCAGGAAGCAGCTTAGCCCTTTCCCTGCCCCACATTTTATTCTGAACCCCTTTCCTCCCCAGTCACCTTCCCCACCTAATCTCTGAGACCACCATCAAGCAAAGAAAAGCTGTGGAGAAAATGTGCTTGTGTGTTGCACATGCAAGGTTGCAAAACTGTGGTAGGTAGGTTGCCTGTAACTGCCGATGTTTCCTTGGCCCCATAGTATCTCTCAGAGGCAAACTCAGGCTCAAAATGCATAAGAAATCATTGTCTTTTTCAAGAGTCTCAGATGTCTGAATGTTCTAGACATGGTGAGGCCACATCAGTGCAAACAATAGAGTTGGCAATGGTCGAAGCAGATTCCAGCTCTCCGTCCTGACCATACAAGAATAACAATCTCATATATATTTTTGTACTAACTTCTGAGGTTTCTACAGATGCAAAAGACTGCCCCATCCCATAACCCTTTAGCTCAGCAGTATAACTGCCTTTGCTGAGAACATAATTTGCTTCAGGCCAGTTGGTGGCTACTACTTTGCTGGTGGTAAGCCAAAGAGTTGGGTCCAGTGCCAGGGCAAAGCTTGGATACAGTTCCAGAAGAGATACACATTCGCAGCAGTTACAATGCTGCTGTGTTGAATCCTGTAGGATGCACTTGGTGTGGGAAGGCCACAGAACTGGACCAAAAATACATGTCCTTTTTGTTCATGGTAATTTCTTACCTCCCCCATTTTTGCACTAAAGGCTGGAATCCACAGTGTATATCTAGTAAGGTCAATGGTATGAAACTTGCATGTATCTATAAGTGGGTTTGTGGACTGCAGCCAGAGGAAGCCCTGGAGTTTGATTTTTATCTATTTAACAAATCAGAGCCAATTTATTTTTCTGTTACCCAATGCAAAGAGAAGAACAGGCTGTAAAATTATGGCCTTGCTTGGCTGCTTTCTGAACCACCTTTAATTGTTTCCTGGCACATCTATGATGCATTCATAAGAAAAGAAGATGTGAATGGTGTTAGCATAATTCCCAATGGATAGCAGCAAAGTAATGCTGGGATTTTCTGCCAGTTCAGCTGAAGAAGCTATTTTTTTTTTTGCCAGTTTGTTAAGACTTAGGTGTAAAATGCAATGAAAGAATATCTCATGCATTAGGGATACAGGGTTTTAATAATGTGTGAATGTGTCTTTCCTTTTTAATTTAAGTCAACATGGAGTGTTTTTCACTTGGTGGGAAATTAGCCAAGGGAATACCTGTTTTTTCTGATCACTAATGCTGGACAATCAAAATTAGGAGTACAAGCCAAGGATACCATCTTCATCCCTCGGAGACTCCCGTGTGGTCTAAATGGCTTTGGATTCCTCCCCAAGTCAATTCTCACAGTACCCAGTCCAGAAGCACAGGATGCAGATGCCCAACAATGCAAACTCCAAACATCTTACAAATAAGCTGTGGATCAAGGTTAAACAATGTTGTTGAGCTTCCCTGGAAAAAAATTGGCCAGCTGCTATTTGTTTAAAAAGTTATATTCCACCTTTCCCCTTGAAAGGGGCCCAAGCTATCTTACAAACACACACACACCAGCAAATAAGACATCTCAAAATCAATTAATAATCATAACCCTAAAATGCCATCATCTACAACAGTTTGCTATGCAGCAAAGCTAAGTATCATGATAAAATGTCCCATGCAGAATTACAATTCATCAGTAATTCAATACCTGATTCAACTCAGAGTCCTCTGAATCAAAAGTGGATTACCGCCATTAAAGCAGGCACCCCCCTGGCCTCATCTGACAAACCACTCTAGAGGGTTGCTGCCATGACTAAAAAGGCTCTCTGTCAGGTAGAGGCCTGCGGAGCCAGGAGCAGCCAGTAAACGCTGATTGGAGGAGCACAGAATGGCACACGGAGTCATACTACAGAAGAAGAGACTGTGCTTGGTGGTCCCTTCCTTTGATTCAGTGGAGCTCTTCCTATGTTCCTTTTTTTTTTTACATTCATAGACTCATAGGGTGCGGACAGATGGCGTGCTGAGAGCGGGTTAAACTGCTCCGGTTCTAACCGGATTATATATGATCTGGATAATCACGATCACACTTACCTCCCTTATCCCGCCTCATCGCGCAGTCGCAGCGCTCCCTGCTGTCTACACTACCGATGTACGGGAGTGTGTGCCGGGTTTTAAAAAAATTTTCATCAGTTTGCGCATGCTTATAGGCGCCCCTCCGTAGAAGGGGGGAAACTATCATGGCTCATGTGCAGAACCACCAGGGCGATTCAATCCAATGCCTCCAACAAAAGACCTCCTTTTAAATGTTTGACCTGAAAATGACCTCCATGAGATCCCGAACTCATCTAAATGCTACAACAAGTGACCGTTTAAATGTCAGTTTTCTAAACGCCGTGGCGGCGCTCCGCCTATGCGCACATCGCCAATGCATAAAAAATGGTGGGCAAAAAGCGGAAGCCTTGGGCAGCTTTCGAGCGGAGATGGGGTTTAAACCGGAAGTGACTCGACACCGCAGGAGCGATCAGACGTCAGAAAAGTGGTTTCCACCGGCTCAGGAGTCAGAAGCATTTGGGGATTGGACTAAGGCGGGTTTCTCTTGGTTGTCAGATTTGATGATAGATGGGAAGATCCAAGATAAAGCGTATTTTGAAGAAAAAGCTGGAGTGCGATTTTCATGGCACAGTTATCTACAACTGAAAAATTTGATTGAACTCATGGCGTCCAAGGGTAGTTTATAGATTGCTCTAAGGGATTGATGGCGAATCTATGTAAATTGCTACTTGGGATAGATAACCGAGCAGTGCTGAAAAATCAACTACGGTGGCAAGAGGATTTACAAATGAAGATTTCTGATCAAATGTGGATTGACATTTGGAACTCACATGCTAATAGTTCAAGAAATTATAATGTCCGACTGCAATTTTTTAAATTAATCACCCGGTGGTACTTTACTCCAGAAAAATTACATAAAATAAACCCGGCTCTGAATTCAGAATGTTGGAAGAACTGTGGGGATATAGGCTCATATTTCCATTGCTGGTGGGAGTGTCCAGTGATACATACATTCTGGGAAGAGGTCCTGGGTATTATAAGGGATATCACTGCGCTAGATCTGCCAGTCTGTCCTAAATTAGTGCTTTTTGACAGATTGGAGATAGTTACGGCATCTAGGGCCCAAAAAGAGCTTATTTCAACACTTCTAGCGGCAGCGCGTATAACTATAGCGGCTGTATGGAAAGCCAACCCTCCTCCCCGAATACAGACGTGGTATGACAAAATATGGGATCTATTTATTTTAAATAAGCTGACACAGGTCACTCAAGTTAGCATAACAAACACATCAAAGGCACATGGTAGATTTGTGGCGGTTTGGTTTAGGGTGCTTCAGTACATGTCAGAAAAGGAAATATTCCCCTCTAATGCCGCTTATGCTCCATGGATACGCTTCTAGGCGACTGTCAACCCACATCATAGGAGGTAGCACATTAGAACGATCGCCATTGGGGAAGCGGGCTCAGTTGTTTCTTTAAGTAGTTTGCAGGTTAGAGGATTACAAGCATGGCTACCATGTCAAGACTTAGTGGGAGTTGGGAGTGTCGGTTTGGTCTACCACTTGCTGTAAAGAAGGCGGTTTCTGATTTGTATGTTTCTGTTGTCGTGCTTTGGTGCTTTATCAATAAAAGAAAAAACTTTAAAAAAAGAAAATAAAAGAAAAGAAAAGAAAAGTGCAGCTAGAACCGGAGAATCAGGAAACCACCACTTGGGGACCTGGTAACAAAATACTCCATTTTAAAAGGGGTTTGAGCTGGAAAGCAACGGCTGGGAACGGTGCACAGATGTTGGATGTGTGAACGTGGATATAAAATCCCATTACTGAAGTGTGCCGAAAGCAGACTAAATGGCCCGTCTGAATGCACCCATAGAGTTGGAAGGGGTCATACAGGCCATCTAGTCCAACCCCCTGCTCAATGCAGGATCAGCCTAGAGCATCCCTGACAAATGTTCGTCCAGCTATTGCTTGAAGACTGCCAGTGAGGGGGAGCTCACTGCATTCCTTGGCAGCCAATTTCACTGCAAAACTACTCTTGCTGTAATCCCCCCCCCCAATACCCAGCCTGTAGTAATTTTTCCCCCCATGAACCAACCCTGGTGCTTATGCTGCACCAGGCCGTATTGCCCCTCCTTTTTTGAGTGTTTACATCTTAAAGATACTCTGAATTTTCTCTTGCTCATTCTTATTTATTAGAAGCCCTTGCATACGACCTCCATCAGGACCTGTTCAAAGCAGCTCACTAAAACATAATAAAGACATAAAAGACCATAAAAAGTGGTCAACAATGAACACTGAGCTCTAGCATTAAAATTAAAAGCCCAGCAAGAGTATAAAAGTAGCATGCAACATGACCACAGGGCTCTTTTTACACATGAACTCTGCTGTTCAGTACAAATAGTAGCATGGCTCTGTACAATACCACACCAGACTTCAGTATCAGTTAAAGGGTGGAGGTAGATGCCTTCAATCTGAATGACAGCTCCTGTATTTCTGAGTGAGAAAAAGAGGAAGAGACAGCCTGGCATGAATACTGCATAGTAGGATAGGGTTCCATAGGGCAGCAACATTCTGTAAGCTTGTTTGGAGACAGGGTGATGGACAAAGCGCTGGAGGTGTCTCACAGTCGGGCATTCACAGCAACTCAATTAGGAGAGAATTGTTGGACGTAAATCTTCTCTGCACAATAGTGCAGATGGTAAATGTGGCACCAAAACATTTGCACAAACAATAGCTACAAATCTGTTAAACAAGCACCGCTGGCAACTGCATTGCTGCAACTGGCACAAACTCTTAATTATGAATTGGCATTAAAAAAATAGGCCTATATTCCATGGGGCAGTTTTCCAATAATGCTAATTTTTTGAATTGCACAGTTTCCCTTTAATTCCCTCCCCCCAAAGGGACATGAATGTAACAAAGTACGTGGAATGTGTATTCAAGCTCAATTATGAATTCGAGCATGGAAAGCATAGCATTCATTCTATTATATGGTGGGGAAATTAATACCAAGAGAAGGCAATTGGGTACCGTGACCTCTAATCTTTATTCAAAGTACTGAGCAAAGATTAGTGGAAACTGAAATTGTCAAAATATTTACATAAGAACCAGCAAACTAGGTCTGCTCAATTAATCACTTGGTCACAGAGCATACCAACAATAATTTATACCTGGTTTATAAACAGGATGAAATGACCTTAAATTTCTTACTGGTACTTTGTCTCTTGGGGGACTTGAAGGAGATGTATTGTAAGCCATTTTGAGCTATGGAGAAAGGCAGGATATATATATTTTAATAGAAGAAGAAGAAGTCTGCTGCTCTTAACCACTACGTAAAAATAAAGATGGAGCCACTTTAGCCACTGTCTTACCAGTACTCTGTATTGCCTTGGACTCACTTTCACCCCAGTTTATAAAGGAAATGTTCATTATGAAATATAATAATGGAGAACTTCATTCCATCTGCAGCATCACATAAGCTGAAGATAGTGGAGTACTCTGGGCCATGAAGGAGGTACATGGCTTGAGAAGATGTCTCAGGAAGCACAGAACAATATCAGAAAGTGAATCACTTCTCATCGCAAGTGGGTGAGGTTCAGTGAACTATTTTCTGTACTATGCCTGTACCCTCTCCTGCTACACATTTCCATTTCTCCCACAATCTTCTTCTAGCATTTTACATGTCAACACATCCCTACTAGTTTCTTGAAATTAGTACTGAAGCACCTATATCTGACACTTTCCAGCTGCCTGTATTTATCAAGAAAAGTCTTTGCTGTGTACTATTTACCCAGTGAAGTCTGCTGTCCATCCCTTATGAATCAGGGTCCCTACTGGGGGAGAGGAGTGTTGGGGAAATGCCTTGTTCAAACTTTTCTTAAGGTGAGTTGTCATTCTTTAGGACTGAGCCCCTCTTCCTGGTCTGTGGCATTTACATCTCAGAGTGCAGAGACCCTCTGCCTCTAGTGCACAATCGTGTTCATGCATGATCACTGAAGCACCATTCAGTGCACAGCCTGTCACTGAGTTGCAATTACTGAAGTTACTGTGTCAGCTGTTGATAAAGTATTGTAACATATTAGGTTTTTTTTAAATAGCCCTTTAACCAAAAGAACATCCTTAGTTTTAAGTTAATGGAGCACACGTTCTTGCAGAATTAAGACACATGGATTATAGCTTTTAGAAATGTGTGATAATGGAGGTGGTGGTGGAGAACTAGAAAGTTGCCATGAGATCCAGGATGTTACATTCATACCCTGTTTTCATCTGTGAGAGGTCAGTGCCTGATTTCCTTATTTAGGCCCTGCATACTATAGAAGGCATCTTTCCCACCATAGACTCCCCATCACATTCCAGGAAATGAAATCCCCTTTCATGTCACTTTCTCAGTGATGTACACTCTGCTGATCATAGGGCAGGGCTCCTTCTGTGGTGACATCCACCCTTTGGAATTCGTTGTTTGAGGATATCCACCTATTCTTCTCATTACTGGAATTCTGGGAGCAGATTAGAAATGCTTTCCCTACAAAACCTCTCTTACTACTTGGATTCTTGAAATGGTAAAACAGAGTGGCCAACTGGAATGAAGAAGGTTAAATTGATTTATATCTGTGCCTTTTAGTGTTTTTGCATTTTTGCTGTGCTCAGCTTACTGTTTTTAAAACATTTGCTTGATTAATTTACACTGCTTCAGTTGCTGATTTTATTGCATGCTAGTTGCACTGACCTGGACAGTCCAATCTTGTCAGATCTTGGAAGCTAAGCAGGGTCAGCTCTGGTTAATATTTGGATGGGAGACCACCAAGGAAGTCCAGGGTTCCTTGCTCAGAGGCAGTAATGACAAACTACCTCTGAACATCTCTGGCCTTGAAAACCATTGCCATAAGTCAGCTGTGACTTGGCAGCAAAAAACAAAAAAAAAAAGTTTACATGGACTGCTGCAAACTGAAAAGGAGCTTGTAAAGGTATTATTAAAATAATAAAATTTCTATTGTTTATAAGTAATAATCTTCTATAACTCACCTTATTATTGCCATGGCAAAATTAATTTTCAATAGGTTTCTCTTAAGTTTATATTCATTGAAAAAGTCTGTGTGGAACTGAAAATATATCCTCACTCTTCCCATGGGATAACCGTTCTTAGTCAAAACCTTTACTGGCATAGATTGAAAAAGAAAACAACAACATTGCAGGGAGAGGGACTCCAAGATGGCTGCCTAATCAGCAGGGGACTCCAAGATGGCTGCCTAATCAGCAGGAAAACTGTCCCATATACCCATTTTTTCTTTTTCAATGATCTTGTTTAGCACTCCCATCTAACAATAATTGATAGCATCCAGATAATAGGCCATATTACTGCAAACCAAATACCATTTAACTCTGATGATTTCACATCCCTCTTGAATTTTTATTTACAAAAATGTCAACTCTGAAACTCTTGAAAGAAAAATGGGCTTCCTCATGGAACCTTGCCCTTTTTATACCTGATACAATTCCATTATATTGCATTAAATATTCATACACAATCAGTCTTCATTGTTTTCTTCCTGGCCAAGGATCTCCTAGTTCATGGTTCACATTCATGACTTCATCTCTGATTATGGAAAATTCCAGGGGGGGGGGGACCAAAAAACCTCTGTAGGATGAATTTATTTCTATGTTTATTCCAAAAGAGCAGTGTATATTTTGCTGTGTCACTATTCCATGCCAGATTTGATTGCTGTACATCACTGCAGCATTGCAGAAGATATCAAGTACTGAGAGAAAAAGTATAAGTGACTTGTGTTTTCTTGTATACCTTTCGCCCAAAGTCAGCACTTGTATATCTCTGTTAACAGGCACTGAGACAAGCATTTGGTTTGGCTTCATGTGATTTGTGGCTCTGGGCATCTGCCTTGCAACAGACAGTGAAATAATAATGACATCCCTTGTGTTCAAGAAAATGCTCCCATGCACCTTTCTGCAGGTGGAGAGCAATTGCTCTGTTTTCCAGATCCACTGACCTGGGCAAGGCTAATAGGGGGTGCAGCAGAAATGGGAGATAGCTATGGATAGGCATGAACCAGTTCACAAACTAAAGTTTGTGATTAATTTTGGCCAGTTTGTGTTTCTCAAACTGAAGTTGGTGCCAGGTCAACTAGCACAAACTTTCCACAAACTTTCCAGCAGTTTGTGGAGGTTCGTGCCAGTTCATGAATGGATACATTTCCAGACAGACTGTCTTCAGTCAAACAAAATGTTTACCATACTTCAAAGCAACAGGGGAGTAGAATTCTCCAGCCTTTGAAACACTTTTGTCATTTTCAAACTAGTCGTGTCAGTTTCAAAAGCCCCCCCCCAGTGTTCCTTCGTGTTCACTTCCCATTTTCTTGCACAGAGCTTGCAAATACCACCACCCTTCCTTGGATTTGTGACTCTTTGCTTTGAGATCAGTCCTTTTAAACTTGTAGTGCCAGGGACACTAGGTTTTGCTGGGCATTGTGCACATTTAACTGGTAGTACTAGGTTTGTAAAATCCCCCCTTTGCTTGGATTTCTTGTGACTCTGCTTTGAGGTCAGTCCTTTTAGCTTGCAGTGTCACTGGCACTAGGTTCTGCTGGGCATTCTGCACATTGTAACTGGTTGTGCTGGGCTTGGAAAATCCCCCCTTTGCTTGAATTTCTTGTGACTCTGCTTCGAGATCAGTCCTTTTAAGTTTGCAATGTCAGTAGCATTGGGTTCTTCTAGGCATTCTGCACATTGTAACTGGTTGTGCTGGGCTTGCAAAATCCCGCCTTTGCTTGAATCTCTTGTGACTCTGCTTTGAGATCAGTCCTTTTAAGTTTGCAATGCCATGAGACTAGGTTCTGCTGGGCATTCTGCACATTGTAACTGGTTGTGCTGGGCTTGGAAAATCCCCCCTTTGCTTGAATTTCTTGTGACTCTGCTTCGAGATCAGTCCTTTTAAGTTTGCAATGTCAGTAGCATTGGGTTCTTCTAGGCATTCTGCACATTGTAACTGGTTGTGCTGGGCTTGCAAAATCCCGCCTTTGCTTGAATCTCTTGTGACTCTGCTTTGAGATCAGTCCTTTTAAGTTTGCAATGCCAGTAGCACTGGGTTCTGCTCGGCATTTTTGTACACTGAACTGATTGTACTGGGCTTAAAAACATCCCCCCTTCAGTTTGTATTGTAGAGATTCTCTAGTTTGACAGTCCTCTTTTGCTTGCATTGCTATAGTGGTACTGGGTTCTGCTGGGCAGTCTGTACACTGAACTGGTTGTGTTGGGCTTGCAACCCCCCCCACTTGGGTTGTGATTCTTTACTTCACATCAGTCCTGTTGAGCTGGCATCGCCACAATGGCATTGGATTCTACTGGGCACTAGTACATTGTGCTGGTTCTGTTGGACTTGCACCCCTCTTGCTTAGAGGGTGATTCTGTGCTCCACATCAGTCTTGCTGAGCTGGCATTACCACAATGGCACTGGGTTCTGCTGGGCACTCTTTGATTGCATGGTACTGCTGGGCACTCTGTACATTGCACTGGTTCTGCTGGGCTTGCAAAAATGCCCCCACATGAATCTTCAGTTTCTACTACAGACATTCTCCAGCTTGATCTTAATCCTGTTGGGTTTGCACTGCCACAGTGGCACTGGTTCTGCTGAGCTTGCAAAAATGCCTCCACCTTCAGTTTCTATGGCAGAGATTCTCTGAGACGTTGATTATGTTCTGCTGGGCTTCTACTGCCCTTGCTTTCTTTGCTGTATTTTCCCTCCATTGGAAACCATAGGGGATGGGGCACTTTCTTTGGGGGGGAGGCATAACAGACCCTGTAAATCTAATCCACCCCAAACTTGGAGGGCAGGTAGCGGAGAGTCAGCCAGAGATCCTCTGTGAGTTTGGTGTCTCTAGTAGGCTGGGGGGCCATTCTAACACATCATGAACCTTATAAACTGAACCAATTTGTTTGACTCTTAAAAGTTCATGACAGTTTGTGGTTCATGAACTGGACATGCCACGAACCAATATGAAATGCATTTTCCCAGTTTGTGCCCATCCCTAGAAATCTAGGGATCATACCTAGGGATGATCTTGGGAAAACTTGGGCAATCTCCCATCACTGGGGGGAACAAATAGGCCTAGTGTCTCTGGTTATAAGAATCACTGCACTTGGGGGAACACATTGCAGTGGAGGCAAAGCCCACCAGCACCCCTGATTTTGGATGGCCCAGCATCCACAGACAGCAACTCCAATGGGAGAAAATGCCCCGTATCTCTCCACATATACTACAAAGGGACCCCATTCCAACTCTGCCTCCACAAATACCTTATCCATCACAGTGACAGGAATTTCATTACAAGCATAATAGCATACCTCAGTGGCCCTCCTCCTTTGGACTCACCTGTCAAGGATCAGTGTTAACTCTGACAACAGTTCCATTTTCTTTTTCACTAAGCTATCAATTGGCACTTTTTTTTGACATGTTTTTTCCCCCTGGTGAGCCATGGCAAGGTTTTTATCAATGAATCCCAGCCATTCCTTTTCTTACACTCTTAAAGCTTAGTTCTTACCTATTTCCAATTTGCTTTCAGTTTCTGGAAACCATCCTGCCATAACACTGACAGCTAAGCTTGGTCATCTTTTTGTTTCCCATGACAGGCAGAAGAAGTGACAACTCTTCATTATTTACCCCCTACACACACAGAGACATGCACACACAGAGAGAGAATCTTGGAAACAACTTTAATGCAGCCTCTAAAGAATCGGGGAATAGATTTACTTGTTTGCTCAAGTATTTACAATGATTGTAGAATAATTTACCTTGTGCTATGAATTCCTTACTGTTTGTTCAGTCTTATCGTTAGAAGGAAATGGGTTCCCTTCAAATGAAGTACAATGATTTTCTAGAAGCCAAGCTGCATTTGTTCTGAGTGGGACCTGGAATATTTAAGAATGTCACCAATTAAATATCTTATGTGTAAAAAGCTATGCACAAATATGCTTCTGTAGCCCGTTACATCTGCCAAACACATCTTTATGCTGCAGTTTACATATTTTATACTGTACGCTGGGAGTATGAGCTGAGAAAAAAATTCATTGTAATTTCAGCTCTGGGATTTTTTTTGGGGGGGGGGGACTAGAGTTGCCAGACCTCCTGGTCCGGGCAGGGGTCTCCCACTTTTGGGTGCTCCTGTTTCCACTCCCAATTAACCCCTCTTACCTCTGAGAAGCTGGGAATAACCACAACATGCATATGTAACCCGAAAGTGACGTAGGCACATTGGGGGTGTTGGGCAGTGATGCTCTGGTTTTTGGGCAAAACTGTATGATTTGTAGCTAATTCTAAATTTCAAGCAAATTGACAGAGGGGTTTCATTTTATAGATCCCCCCAAAGCAGGTCCCTTTCGGCAACAGCCCACTTTTCTCCACTGATTCAAATAGGTGGTGTGTGGAAGAAGAAGGAGGAGGAGGAGGCGACGGAGACGGAGACGGAGGAGGAGACGGAGGAGGAGAAGGAGATTGGATTAATACCCTGCCCTTCACTCTGAGTCTCAGAGCAGCTTACAGTCTCCTTTTCCTTCCACTCCCCACAACAGACACCCTATGAGTTAAGTGGGGCTGAGAGAGCTCTTTCAAGAACTGTCCTTGAGAGAATAGCTCTAACAAAACTATGGCTTGCTCAAGGTCATCCAGCAGCTGCAAGTGGAGGAGTGGGGAATAAAACCTGGTTCTCCCTGATTAGAGTCCGCAAACTTAACCACTATACCAAACTGGCAGCCACATTCATTTTAAAAATAAAATTCCTGTATGCATCTTTTTTTTTTAACCATAATCTTATAGTGACTAGCTGACAATGAAACAGAACAAAACTGATACCCTTCAGGGAGTTTATCAGGAAGGGTAATTACAACCTGGCTTTTGTGACCAAGACCTGGCTGAGTGAGAAAGATGTGCTTCCCCTCATGTAGTTCACACCACCAGCTTCCTCAGTCCTCCAATCAGTCTTGAACAGAGAGGGATAGGAGGGCAGCAATTCTTCTTCATTATGTTTTTCTTTACAAAGGGTCCCCATGCCTAAGATCTCTGGCACTGAATGTGGGAAGCCAGGGAGAGAGTGGGTGTCTTGCTGGTGTACTGTCCATCCAGCTGCCAGTTGACACCCTCCTGAGGCTGTCAGAGGCTGTTGCTGACTGGATGCTGTGTTTCCCCAGGCCAGGAGTGGCTGCCATGGCAACATTGGGTCTCTCCCAGGTTGTGTCAGCTCCCATGCACAAAGCTGGCCATACACCAGATTTAATCTGTTGTGGGGGGTTGATCTGGAGTCTGTGGTCACTTGTGAACTGGTGACATGGTCAGATCACTTCCTCAATAGGATTGGATTGAAAATAGCTGCCCCCTCCCACTTGGGCGATGAGCTGATTTACCCTCATCTGCAAAGACTTATGGATCCTATTGGATTCCAGAATGCTCTGCGGGATATCGCTGGCCCTGCTGGCAGTTCACTCGATAAGCTCACCGAGTCCTGGGACAAGAACTTTCAGGAAGCCATCAATAGAATTGCTTCCTGACACCCTCTTTGCCCTCAATCCTCAGTGGCTCCATGAGGAAATGAGAGACTAAGAGGTTGTTAAGACAGCTAGAGCATAAGTGGTGTCAGATTCACGACAAAGCTTTGCAAACATGTTATAGAGCCCAACTGAAGGCCTATGATGTGGCAAAGAAGGTGGCAAAGAGGAATTATTTCCTGTCTCCATTGCATCCACTAGTTTGCATCCAGCCCAACCATTCAGATTAATTCAACAGCTAACTACTCCTTTGATGGAATCTAAGATGTTAGATGATTCAGCCATCAGCTGTGACTTATTTACGACTTATTTTGCAGATAAAGTCTCTACATTCTGTTCCAACCTGGCTGACAAGGTTGTTGCCAGTAGCATACATCAGCACTGTTGGGTTCATTTTTAAACTCATTCAGTCCACTTACCTCCAAAGATATTGACAGGACGCAGATGGCTGTAAGGTCTATCACCTGCTCATTGAATTCCTGCCCCTCTTGCCTAGTTAAATCATGCCATGATGTGGTAGGAAGCCCTCTGTGAGCATTCATTAATTGGTCTCTCATGGGGGCTCAGTTCCCTAGCCCACTCAAAGAGGCTGTAATAAGACGACATGTATGTGTGTATGCATGTGATGAATCAATCATCCAATTGCTTTGAGCCACATCTTCATGCTGGGCCTCCCCTGTAGGGGTACCTTAATTAGTAATTAGTACTACAACTGTTTAAGGAATTCCTGGAGGAGAAAGAGGTGGGTTAGGGCACGGGAGTCTGAAGGCTAAGCTACATGATATGTTTGTTTATGAGTTGTCTCTGTAGTCTTCAGGTTCACCACTTAGATCATAATCACACATCAAGAATGTCACTTAAAAAGCCATAGAAGCTGATTTTTCTGATGGGGGGCAGGATGGGTGAAGGACAGGGGTCTAGCTTCCTCCCAGCCTTTTTTCTGATCCTAAAGAACCCCCAGTAGGAGGTTACTCCCATAAATTTGGAGCTGTATGTGGAGTAGTCACACTCACAGGTCAGCACAGAGTCCTCCACAGAAATTCCTTCTCTGTGGATTGTCTCCAAAGGTGATTGGCAGGGAGGATGGCTCCAGAGCAAACTAATCTATGCAGGATGGTGAAAATCACTTGCTCACAACTTTAATGCCAGTAGCTCACAAAGTAGAATTTTTGCTCACAAGACTCCACAGCTTAGAGGGAGCATTGGATCCAATGACATATCATGAATGCCGGTCAATGCTAGTTATTTTAGAACACAGGGAATGGAACACTTCCTCCTACCTGAATAAAAGAAGTTGTATTCCCCCCCCCCAAAAAAAATCCTGTGCATATTTTCCTCTTGTAATGGGTAGAGTAAAATTATACGCATAATTTTTCATCAGCATTCAGTAAGCTGGATTCCAATCAGCTTTTACAAAAGAAATCAACCTTGAACCTCAAGAAAAGACATGCTGGGGATCATGGGATTTGTACAGCAAAATCCATGTGGGATAGAAGCTATAGAAAGGAGAGGAAACAGGAAAGACTGTGTTTAAAAGTTGCTGCTCCAAACACCAGTGAATTTCATACTGATGACAAAGAATGTGGACTCCATGATGTAAAATTTTCTGTTTGCTACCTGAAAGAACCAGCATATGCTTTTTTACAGGATTTTGAAGGAGTTTCAGATATGGAAAAAGTTATATTTTTGCTTGCAGATAAAGATCCGTATGTTTCTAACAGAGTCGCTTTGTTTGCATTGGTAGCTAGATTGATTAGATCGAACTGTATGGAAATGGCCACGACCTAATTTGGTTCTGTATTTGTATGAACTTGTTGGATATTAATTTAATTTGTATTTACCTTGGAGTTTTATTATGTGGGATTTTATGCATTTTTTTTGTATTGTTATGACCTATGGTCAACACAATAAATTACTACTACTACTAGAACTTGCTTGAACAAAGATAATAGTTGCATGATACAATGTAGAAAAACCAAAATCAGGAAGACAGTTGCATAAGGTGAATTGATATACACACAGGTAGATAATTTTTATGGCCTGAAATAGTTACAGTTAAATTACATTCATTGTAGTTGCTTAACACAATGGCTGCCCCTCCTCCAAAGTGTTAGAAATAATGAAGAAATTAGTAGTTAGGCTTCACTGCACATTTTTGAAAGGCCGGTTTAGGGCTAATTGGCAAGTAAAATCCTACAGGTCATATTTAACACTGCAGAATATTACGTGACCAGCTGCAAAAATTCAGGAATATCTGTTATCAGCTGCCCTTCATATTGAACTTAAAATCTAACATTATGTTTTCAGGAACTTGTTTGCTGATATAGAACACATATCTCTGAAGTTCCACAAGACTTGGGCTCCCTTGTACTATAGTACATAGGTAAAGGACTGTATAAAGTAGGGGCACAAAGAAGGTGGCGGTGCAGAGGTCAGTGGCAGGGCACACAAGGGTAAAGCTGCCAGCATCTAATACTTTGAGAGTTACAAGGCCAAACCTGGAGATGCCATACTGAATAGCAGTAGTAATAGTAGAAGTTCCACATACTAGTAGGAATGGTAAGATATGGTATATTGGAATGTGTGTAGTTGCAGCTATGTACCTCTGAAGAGACAGGCTATTCATCCCACTTGAAAAATTAGAAAAAAATGTTAGAAAAAACATTGAAAAGAACTATGCACTACCATAAAATGTAGTCAAGATTAGGGATGGGCAAGAACCGAAAAACAAACTGCAGTTTGAGCACGAACCATGCTGATTTGTGGTTCACTAACTGGTTTGTTTGGTCATGTTGTTCCTGGATCCAAAAACGAACTGCCTTTAACCACCTTTTTTGTGTAGAGGTTTGGGTGGTTCATTTTCCAGACAGCCTGGCACTGATTCAATCAGTTCTTAAGCAACACTGGGGGTAGACTTGTGGAGAGCCCAAGAAACACCCACAGCAATTGTCCATAGCTTGATTGGCAGCTCTGGAAGCCAACCATGGAGCTCCCATTCTGTATACACATGCACACCACACCCTTAGTCAGCTGTTTTCACTTTGCAGCAGCAGGAGTTAGTCATCATGTGAGAACGAGTTAGGAAGAACAGCTTGCTGTGTGGCTGAATTAAGGGGAGCCTAGAGCTGAGTTTTCCTTGGGATACCGCTTTGGGGGGGCGATAGACATCCCAAATTCAATTTTTGCCAAACTTGGAGGGCAGATGGAGGCAAGCCTGCTGAAGACTCTCTGTGAGTTTGGCATCTCTAAATCATGAGGGAGTTGTTCTACCACCTCCCGAACTCACAAACCGAATGAATCACAAACCAGTTTGGGAAACAGGAAAAGTTCATGAAAGTCCATGGTTCATGTAATCAAATGAACCACAAACCACCATTTTCCCAGTTCGTGCTCATCCCTAGTCAAGGTGCTGATACCAGAATGTCTCCCATCTCCTGTTTCCATGAGGTAGGACTCACAATCAGAGATTCACTGAAATCTTAGAAATATCTATCAATTATTTGGGTTAGATGATGGCCCTAAGATTACAGCCTGACACCGAACTGTCAGGGCCAAAGGCCAAGACAGACCTGGAAACACCAGGCACACAATTGCTGGTAAAAGTTAAAATACAGCCTGCACTAAATATAGTCCTCAGAATAATCACTGGGTGTGTGTGTGTGTTATCAAGCCTGGAAAGAGCCTATATATATATTACTACAAAGTAACAATAATACTTGGCATTTACATAGCATGTTTTCCATCTTAGGCTCTTATGCACTGGTGGTTTCCCTCGCTTTCACCACACCTCTCTGTTGTGTTTTCTTTTTTGTTTTGCATTTCTCCACTCTTTCACTTTGCATATCTGTTGGGTTATCTTCTTCATTCTGCATTGAATTTCTTCCCTTCAGCTCTCAGTTTGCTTCCCGTTTGCTGTTTCTACAGCTTTTCTGAAAGTGGTTTTGTTGCAGTTTTCCCCTTTGCTTCGCTTCCAAGCCAAAGATAAGAACATAAGAACATAAGAGACGCCAATGTTGGATCAGGCCAAAGGCCCATCCCATCCAACACTCTGTGTCACACAGTGGCCAGAAATACCAGGTGGCATCAGGAGATCCACCAGTGGGGCCAGGACATTAGAAGCCCTCCCACTGTTGACCCTCCCCCCGAAGCACCAAGAAGACAGAGCATCACTTGCCCCAGAGTCCCTATCTATACTTTGTGGCTAATAGCCACTGATGGACCTCTGCTCCATATGCTTATCTAATTCCCTTTTGAAGCCGTCCATGCTTGTAGC
>NW_015176460.1:928234-975514 GCF_001447785.1 Gekko japonicus | reverse complement strand
ATGAGGTCGCACCATTGATTTATATAGGGGCATTATGATATTGGCTGATCTGTTTTCAATACCCTTCCTAATAATCCTCAGCATAGCATTGGCCTTCTTTATTGCTATAATCCAGAAGCAGACAGATCCCCTTGGGTTTTTCCTCCCCACCCTTTCCCCAGCCCCTCATAGGCCACTCCCATGCTCACATAGTTCTGCCCACTCTGTACCATCTGCCATTCCCTCATTGTTTTAAATTTAATTTTTTTTTACAAGCAATCTGAGTCTAGCAAAGAAACGCTAGTATGGCTGGAAAAAATTGACTCCTGGCTGTACAGCAATACCAGCTGGGCTGCCCTGTGTAGGAGAAAAAGCAGGAGCAGGCGGGAGGGCAAGTGGCGGCTGGAGCCGGTGTCCTGCTGCTGGAGGAAACATGGGGGGGGGGTGTTCCTTCAGAGCTGCTCAAATTCCTCTGGTGGCCCTAAACTGTCCTCCTTCTTCTCCTGCTGCCTCCTCCATTGGTGGTATCTTGTGTGCTCAGCTTCACTACCACTGCTACCTCCTCTGGTCACTCCCAAGCTGCCTCCCAGGGTGGGTAGGCACCCACTCTCCTTGCCACCGCTTGGACTGGCCAGGGCAGTGGAGGGGACCATCTGAGGGAGCGGGGCTGTTTGTTCTGTAATGGATTTCCTCCTTAATATAGAGCCATGAAAGTTCTTATACACATCTGAGATGATTCAACATGTCCTGTTTGAGAACCAGTTTGGAAAATGTGAAGAGAGGCAAAACAGCAGACCCAGACTTTGGGTTCCTACATCATGTCCTACTAAACATCTTTTTCTCCCCCCTCCCACTTTGTCTCTTGTACTTAATATCCAGTCTGATAAAGAGTTCTAGAGACCTCTAAAGCTTGTGATCTTGGCTTAACCGTCTCGCCACATGCAAGAGCCTGCTGCTGTTTGTTTACAATTCAGAAAAGTGAATGACCACAGCAGTTGGAGGGGAGGGGGACTGGAGAGGCAAAGACCCACCACATCCCATGACAAACCCATCCAGAAGCAGGGAGAAGGCCAGAGAGCTCCCCACCACCACCACACCACAAAATATCTCCCAGAGCTTGGGGGAAGAGAAAGCAATCTGATGGGGAGAAAAGGATGATGGTGTTGGGAGTGGGGGGGCTCAGATGTCCACACCCTTCCAGATGTGCAGCTGCTTACAGCTGAACCCAGCTGAGCTGCCCTCTCACAGCTTGCAATGCCAGTGTCAGCGGGTTCTACTGTGCATTCTGTACACTCATGTTCCCCCATATTAGGAGATCCTGTGACTCTTTCATCTTTCCATTTTTCACAGTGGCTGATAACACAGCAGAGAATCCCTTAGCGCATGGCAATATGGAAAACGGGGCTTCGCAGCTGCTTGTCAGTTTCAGAAAAGGTCTGGTCAATTTCAACAGTGAGTTATTCCCATTTGTCTGCATTCCTTTCTGTTCAATTTCAGTCAAGGAACTAATGCTAAAATGCATGCACAAAACCTGAACCATGAGGATTTAAATGGAAGGTGCCACCCCCCACATGTCAGCTTTGGCCAGGAGGGTGGGCTAAAAAATTGAAATAAATAAATAAATAAATGTCATAAGTGATATTCCCAACCCAATTAACACAAACTGTGGGGTTTGGGTTGCAGCTGCAGAATAAATACACATAAATACACAGAAAGAATGGTGCACACTGCAAGAAAACAAATTTGAAGTCAAGCTTAAAGACTCAGATTCTATGGAGTAAGCTGTGCATGCATACAGAGCAGAGAGAATTCATTGCAGTTCCAAGCATTGGTTGGCAGGAACAGCACTTGCTGCATCAGAATGGCAAAGAAAAGAGGAAGGGTTAACACTTTAATGTGGTGAGCATCTCAGGAATGATAAAACAGACCTTCATCGCTCTTTACTCAAAAACTGAGGATGAGTTAATGTTAAAAATATTCCAGCCTACAGATACACACCCTTTAGCACTGCCAAAACATCAGAAATTCACTAGAACAAACACCAACCAACCCCCCCCCCCAACACAATAAACCTGTTGTGTAAACAGAGAAATGCCAAACAGTCAAGCAAGGATGGAGGTTCTAGAGGAAACCACGCCTTTAGCAGTGAATAGGCTTTCTCTAATTACACTAAATTAAAGACCTTTAAGTATCTCACTACAAAACTTCACTGTGTGGGGAAATTCCCCGTAGTTTGCAGTATTTGTGTCTGCATTCAAAGCTCTGTGCTTTCATCAGG
Organism: Gekko japonicus; assembly: GCF_001447785.1. Lineage (NCBI taxonomy): Eukaryota > Metazoa > Chordata > Lepidosauria > Squamata > Gekkonidae > Gekko > Gekko japonicus. Next base: position 973,257 of record NW_015176460.1, on the reverse strand, counting down.
GCCACTGGTTTATTCTGACTGGAGAAGAGAAAAAAATATCTCAGTGCTGAGGATTGGTCAACACTCCCAAGTCAAGTTTTTAAGTATGCTCTTTTTGGTGCCAAAGCAATCAAACATCTCCCCTGAATATCTCAAGAACATAGTGTGGTTATTTTTCTATTGCATGATATCTAGAGCAAAGTTATCAACAAAAATCTAGAAGACATGCAGAGACATTGGGTCTGAAGGGGGGCCTTGAGTTTCCTCCCTTCCTTAAATGGCATCCTGAGCTAATTTTCATTAAAGCACTCTTTGCTTTTAAAGACAAAGAGGCCCCCCTTAAAGGCTGGCTTATTACCACGTGAGCTTTCAGAGGCAAATACTCTCTCCATGAGCTGCTGAGCTCCCTGCTGAGCCAAACTGGTGAGTTAATCTTCATGAGCTGGAGGCCTCTTGTGTTTATTACCATGGGAATTAACTCCGTCTTTGCTAGAAGGTTAGCTGAGGAATAGAACAGATGGGAATTCTACAGAACAGCTTCAGATTCTATAGCCATATAATGCCGTTTATTATGGCTGACCAAAATGGAATGAGAGGCACCTGCATGAGAAATTGGAGGCTGTTATGTAGTGGGTAGCCGCATGGATAAACGACAGACAGCGACGTGGTGCATAGCACGCTTTATTAGGAACATAACAAGAACAGGGAACAACGGCCTGGGGGCCCAACTATATACATCCCTGGGGACACACCCCTGGTCACCATTGGCTGTTGTTCCCGCAATGGATCCCATTGGCTGTTCCCGCCATGGATCCCATTGGCTGTTGTTCCAGAGTCAAGCTCTGGTAGCTCTGTTTGTCCGCTGGCCCCCGGTGGCAATCAGCATACACAACAGAGGCCCAATGGAAAAATACAAAGGCTGCATGTACTTACTCCTAAATGCACACATTTGGTTTGGCCTTGTGCTTCTTCTGTGTGTTGCCAAACTTCTTTTCTTAGTCCTGTTACATTATTCTCTGTTAGTATGTTAGTAATGTTCCTTTGAGATTCTGTTAATAAAAAGGGTCTCTTCTGTGCACATCCAGAACCGCTTCTTGCGTGCTGGGTACTTTTACTATCGCTGACGTGGAGGAGCTTCCTCTGTTATTCCGTTGTCTTCTCCTTCCGGCTTGTTAGATCCTCCTTCGGGTTGTTGTTAATACGCTCAGTTCATGTACTATAAATCCTCTTCCTTTCATGCCCCGGAGGTCCCCATTTTCGAGAATGGTATCAATTTCATTTTCGCTTTTATATTCGCTCCCAGACTCTCTATGGGTCCTCCTCGCAATTGTTGACTTATAAGCGCTTGCAGGCACTTCTCGCTGTCACAATTCCAACTTATCTTTTTTGCAAAACTCCCGTCGGATTCACAGCCATAAACAGTCCAAACATTCAACAGCCGGCTCTTGCACACAAACAAACGCCCAGACGGAAGTCCCTCCCTCCTTCTCCGCTCGCTTTTGCCCAGCTCCGACATCTTTTCTTTTTTGTTTACTTTTAGAAAGTTCTTAAAATGTGCTCCAGAGAGACAAGTTTCTCGCTTTCAAATACATCAAAGGAAAACATCACTGTCCGCTCAATTCATCCCCCCCCTCCTTTTCTTTTTCGCTTGTATGGATGGAGGATTAACCTCTTCGCCTTTTTCGCTGGGAGGGGGGGGGAAACAATTTTCAGTTCTTTTTCTCTGCATTTTGACAACTCACAGTTAAGCCGATCTTTTCTTTTTCCATTTTTGCGGATGGTCGCTTTATCACTCGGTGACGTCTGGTGGCTCCGCTAAACCCCGTTCGGGGTCGCTCACGCAGCAAGGTCCATTGGGGCAGGGCATGGCGGGAGCCTCGCTCTCCGACCTCTCGGTCGAAAGAGCGACTCCCCCCTAGTGCGCCCTAAAGCGCCCCCGGATCCGAGCTCCTCTCTTCTGAGGGGCTCGTTCGGGTCTCCGCTCGCGCGGATTCCCTCCTCCACCGCGGGCGGGCGAGGCGCCTTCGGGAGCGACCCGAGGAAGCGTCCGCCATGCGCGGGAGCCAGACCGGAAGCCTAGGGTTGCCAACTTTTAAGCTGGTCCTTGTCCCTTTAATAGCTGCTCATATAGCCCAGGCTCGTCATAGCTTGGGAGCTAAGTGGGGCTGGCCACAGTCAGTACTTGGAAGGAAGACTGGGGTTGATATGGTGCTCATCTCATGCCTGGAATGCCCTGTGAACAGTCCTGCTGAAAGCCTTTCTCCCCAGGGGGGATCTGAAGCAGTTGGACAAAAAATCCATCTGCCCTCCCCAAATCAAATATGTAACAAAACAAATAATTTGTCTGTCTGAACATAGTGGCTGAACATAGCCTAACTCAAACAGGACACGGTATCTTATTCCAAGACACTGAAAGGCTGGACAACACATCCAATTACCATGTCTGATTACACAGGGAAGCCATTGAAATTCATAAACATAAACATAATTTCAACAGGAAAGAGGAGAGTTTAAAAATAAATAGGGCATGGTTTCCTGTCCTGAAAAACACAAAATGCTCTACATCTTACAACAACGCTACAGATAAGATTAGAATTCCAACAGCCAATCCATATGCAAAAGAACCTCCTCAGGAAAGCTCCTCCATTAGCATGTCACAGCCTGGGGAACTCCTATAAGATAATGACTCAGCCCTCCCCCACCTGCCTGAGTATATTTAAATTACCTGCCTACCATTTTTCTTCTCACATTGACACAGAGAGTACTCCATCTTTCTGTGTTACACCTCTGAGGATGCCAGTCACAGCTGCTGGCGAAACATCAGGTACTACAAGGCCAAGGCCATGGCCGTACAGCCCAGAAAATCTACAACTATCATTTGTCTGTCTGTTGCTGCCATGCATCTATAATAATAAATGAATCCATATGTCCACCTGTGGCAGGTGTAACTCTTCAGAAAATAAAACTAGGGATCTCGAAATTGTCCACCAGCTTCAGGATGATTGTGGGGCTTCCATGGCCAAAAATGAAACAGAATATCCTGTCCCATGTTATTTCCAGACAGACATGCACACCCTGTGCTATTTGCAACAGAAGCTAAATTCTAACTTCTGTTCCTGATTTATAAACACTAAGGCAGATTAACATGAATGTAAAGAGGGGGGAAGCATCCTTTTACTACCATGATAGATTGTGGGGAAATAACTCCCCCCAACAAAGGTATGTTGTTATGCTTCTGTGCTCCTATGAAATACATTGTAATTTGTCAACCAGGATGGATGAAAAAGAGTTGAGTCACCAGGGCTATTTTTGGGCAGGAACGCACAGGAACGGAGTTCCGGCTGGCTCCCGAGTTGGCCACGCCCAGCAGGAACTCATTAGCATAATAGGCCACACCAAACATCAGAAACTCATTAGGATTGGCTACATTAGGGGTGTGTGGCCTAACATGCAAAGGAGTTCCTGCTACAAAAAAAGCTCTGGGTTTTGACAACAAACAAGGTAAACAGAATAAGAAGCAAAAGATTGGTGTGGCTGGATGACCATACTTCTGGTAACATGTGGGTGTGGCCTAATATGCTAATGAGTGGTGCTGTCATGAGTGGCCTAATATGTTAATGAGTTTCTGCTGTTGGGTGTGGCCTATTATGCTAATGAGTTCCTGCTGGGCTTTTTCTACAAAAAAAGCCCTGGTTGAGACCAAGACTGGAAAATAAGGGGGAGAATTAGAAATGGGGAGAGAGGAATGAAGGCAGAAGATGAAAAGAAGATAGCAAAATGAAGGTGCAGGAAAGTATGGAAAAGAGGAAGAGAAATTAAGAAAAAGACAACAAAAGGTTTGTATTAGGATGTCTATCAGACTGAAATCCTGTCCTATCCATTCCACAGTTATTTACGTATCACAAATAAGGTTGACAGCTGTACAGGAAAAAAAAACCCTGTTCCCTTTAAATAGAGGTTTAATGGGCAGTTAAAGCCTTTCATGGCATGGTGCTAAATAACATTACTGCATAATTGCAGCAGATCAAATTGATATCAAAGGGACAGCGAAAAGTTGGCAACTCTCCTAAGAAAATATTCTCAGAGGCAATGGGCCTGAAAGCAATCGCCCGTGTGCTGCACTCTTTTAGAAGGTAAAATAGAGTGTGAAGTGCAATTAAAACCTGTATATAATTGCCACCAAATGGCTGATTCATTCATTCTTACCTAACTTGTAGCAACAAGATCTTCAGTATAGGACTCAAGAGACAGCAGTTTATTGGCAAAATTCCTCTTCCACAAGAGGCTTGGTGTTCAAAACAGGACAACTAATCACGCTCCCCGTAGACTGCTGCTCATTGACAGCTCCAGTAAATAGGAGTTTGCCTTGGATTGGATTAGACAAGCAGGGAGAGTAGCAGAATGCTCAGTCTTTGGAGAAGTAACCACTGCTGCTAGTCTGCTCTTGTTGTATTAACAACAAAGCAATTGTTCATTCAAATGAGGACATCTGTGTTGTGTTATATACTTGCTGTGCTGAGATGACATCTTCCCAACTTTCTCCAGTTATATGAGAAAAGGCACTCCATGAATCATTAAATATACTTCAGACAAAGTTGCGAATGAATGTTTGCGGTGTGGTGGCTACAGTGTTGGACTAGGTTCTGGGAGACCCGGGTTCAAATCTCCACTCTGCCAGGGAAGCCTGCTGGGTGACCTTGGGCCAGACACACACTCTCAGCCTGGCCTACCTCACAAAGTTGTTGTGAGGACAAAATAGAGGAGAGGAGGACAATTTAAGCTGCTTTAGGTCCCCCTTGGTGAGAAAGGCAGGCTACAAATGAAGGAAGGAAATAAATAAATAAATAGACTATCAAATGCATTGCTCAGCTGGGGAGCTAGGTAGCTATGGCTGGCAATTTTGTCTACAGTAGAGTAAATGTAAAGTCCTGTGCATAAATAGAAGACGGGGGGGGGGGGATGAAAGGACTGGAGGTGGATCAGGTAGGAGTAGCTCATTTCTGGCTTGAATGGTGGTAATTGGCATTTTTGCCTTCCAATAAGAAGAAAAGAGAATAATGACAGATCAACACAAGCTCTATCAATGTCCAGCTTAATGTTCATTGTTCCTTTCTACTACCCCAGACTTTGGGCTTCCCTGCAGCCACTCCTACCACTCCGTCTCTTTTCTAAGTTCACTTTACTTCGTATTTTCATAGTAGAAGAAGCCTTCGTTTTCATTCCAACTCCCTTTTCTACACATTGTACATGAAATGGACATAACAGACCTACCTCACAGGACTGCTGTGAGGCTGACCATGCTAAAGAAGCAAAACACTGCAAATTGGACGGGCTGTGTAAAGAACAAACTTAGCCGCATGATCCCTACTATGATGCCCGCAGAGTTTATCAACTTCCTTTTGAAATAACAGCTTAATATGGTATAATTTTTAAGAATGGTTAATCATCATCATCGGATTATTTTTTACATCAAGCTGTGAGGGAGAGGCAGGAGTGGCTGTTCGATACGTTAAAGATGATTAAAGGAATGTGTGACAGTTTGTAAGGAATGATATTACTAAGGAAATAACGGCAAATCTAGACGTTGTAGAAAGCTCACCAAAAACTGGAGCTGTGTGCCCACTTCTCCCCCTTTCCCTCATAATGACTAATAAAAAAAAACACCACATGAATTACGTGGCCACAGTGTGAATTTCCTCATTTCTGCTCCACATATTTGACTTAAGCTGTAGGGAGCCACACAGTGTGATCATATCATGTCACATCACACAGTGAGTGTCACTAAATATTACGGGTGAATAAAAGAAAAGGGAGGAAAATTAGACACTACTCCTCACTGTGTCGTCCATTCTACACCAGTTCTATGCTAAATTCCCATTATTAAGCAAGCAGGATTACAATGCCATTCTGCCTTCCGTTGCCCTTTATATTCACGGGGTGCAAACAACAGTGCCAATCAGGTATGAAAGACCAAAGGTTAAGGATTTGGGAATAGTTGGTTTATGAAGGGAAGTGAGGCCAATGCATTGGAATCCCAGCCTTGCCCCAAAGAAAGGTTGGATCATGAGGTATGAAGGAAGAATTCTTGTCAGGCAGAGATTTAAAACAAAGACAAAAACACTTCATTCAAAAATAAACATCAGACACAGTCAGCCTGCCCATCTAAGCAAAGTAGTCTTGTTACCAGGCACATTTACAACAGCAACAGCTGTTACATGCTTGCTGTAATTTACATCCTCTCACCAGCTATCAGTCCAATAGTTAAAACGCCTATATCAAATTATGCAATGTGTGCTGTAGCCTTTCACTTCTAATTCACAGTTCAGGGTGAACAAATGTACCAGCATTCCTTTCAAAAGTGTCCAGCAGCTTAGGGGAAGGCGGGGGGGGGGGGACATAGAACGCATAGAAGCAAGTCTGAAATCTTTATCATGTGGATTGATTTTGAGCTTGCTTTTATGGGTCTAACAGCCCAGTGTCTGCATGTGCATTTGTTCTGGGGACACCCCCTCCCCCTGGAGCAATCGGCACAAGAACTGGGCTTTGGACCTTGGAGAGCAGAGACCCCTGAATGTGGGGGTGTATGATCTGTGATGATCCAAACCTTATTTTGGGGCTCAAAACTTTTACATTATTTTAATTCATTGTGATGGTCCAACCTTATTTTGGGGTTCAAAGCTTTTACATTATTTAAATGTAAATGTACATAAATTACATTATTCACATTCTTTGTGATTGGATTCACAAATAAGGAACTAGGAAGTGAGAATAAAGAGCTGGGAACCAACTTCACCCTCCTGGCTCGGACAGTGCTATGCATGTCTCCTAAGAAATGTCTCTTATTACTCAATGTGCTTTATGCCCTAGGGAGTGTGCATAGGATTGAGGGTTGCCAATAGGTAAGGGAGATGTCCTGTCCCTTTAATAGAGGCTTAATGTGTAGAAAGCAGTAGTTGAAGCTTTTCACAGCATGGAGATAAATGACACAATCTGGTAAACATTCAATTATTTGCCTCCTTGCCTTGAAAAACTTCAGCTGCCCCCTTCCACACATTAAGCCTCTATAAAGGGGCAAGACATTTTCTTCCAGGTCTGTTGGTAACCTTAAAGGATTACCACATCTGTCATGACATGGTTTCATTGCATTATTCTCCTACCTGAATGGCTTCAGACACCTCTTCTTGCTGCTTATGGCTTCACATCTGAATTGAGGCATGCATGTAACTGTACAGGATTAGCCCCCTCAGGCCAGGCCAGGAATGAGAGGGAATCCTGTACTTTTCAGTACATTAAACAACAAACCCAGAGGTAGGCTATACCCTCTCAGGTTTTCAGAACAATATGCCACCAGAACCTCTTTTCACTAGACCCTGCCTTTCCTAATGGAGAGATTCCAACCCTTAGTTAGCATCTGGAATTTAACACAATAGCAACTCTATCCAGAGGTGCACACTCTTACCAAGGTAGCATATGTGGTCAGGGTTAGGCACCAGGTTTAGACTTGGAATTCAGTTACAACATCAAAACCAATTTAGCAATAAGGAGGGTCTTTATTCAGTACAGAGCTTAGCATAGACTACCAGAGATTACAAAAATAACAAATGACTCATAGTTACCACATTAGGAGTATTCATCAGTCCAAGATAGTCCCAGTACCAATGGATTTTGAAGGGAAATCCCATTTTTGCACAGCCATGTGCTCCAAGTCACAAAGCAACTCTTTGTCTCTCAAGAGGCAGCATTTCAGGTGCCATAAAACAGATAATGACAAGAGGAGGAAGGGAGAGCTAAGAGAGAGCCCACTCCTATAAGGATCGATCAATTATAGCCCAATTCCAGTCACAAATTAGCTGTGGCCATCAGCCAATTGTGAGTGGGCATGGGTGTGCCCAAGTGTTGGTTGCCATAGCTGCAACACAGGAATGGCTAGAAGTTTGGAGCCCCTCCTGCAGTCAGGTGACCCAAACTCCACAGCTTCTTCATGGTCTACATGATTAGTCGCATGTGGGCCAGAAAGTGTAGCCTTACAGTCTAGCTTCTAGCATGGAAGTGTGAAGAATGCGGGTTATAAAGTTGTTCAGGCCATCTGGCCCACCATTTGGCTTGCAACGGGAAATAAGGCACAGCCTGTTATCAGAAAGACATCACAGGAGAAGGCATGAGACTTTTAGAAATCAATATTTCTATACAGTAACAATTGCCTGGGTAAATCCATGTAGCCTAATGTTCGGTTTTCAGCTGATGACAGAATCATAGAATCATAGAGTTGGAAGGGACTTCCACGGTCATCTAGTCCAACTCCTTACACAATGCAGGAAATTCACAAATACCTCCCCCCCACCCCCAGGGACCACTGTTCCACACCCAGAAGATAACAAAAAAACTCAAGGATCTCCAGCCAAACTGCCCTGGAGAAAAATTGCTTCCTGAACCCAAAGTGGTGATCAGCATTTCCCTGGGCATGAAAGAAAGGACCACAAGAAATAAGCACTGATGTAACCCTTCCTTTCATGATCTGCCTAAGTTCACAGAATCATCATTGCTGTCAGATGGCCATCTAGCCTGTTTGAAAACCTCCAAAGGAGAACCCACCACCTCCCAAGGAAGCCTGTTCCACTGAAGAACCACGCTAATTGTCAGGAAGTTCTTCCTAATGTTTAGCCAAAAACAGAAAAGAACTCCACACCATCCTCTATATGGCATCCCTTCAAGTACTTGAAGATGGTTATCATATCACCTCTCTGTCATCTCCTTTCCAGGCTAAACATACCCAACTCCTTCAACCTTTCCTCATAGGACTTGGTCTCCAAACCCCTCACCATCTTCATTGCCCTCCTCTGGACATGCTCCAGCTTGTCTATATCCTTCTTCAATGGTGGTGCCCAAATATGAACACAATACTCTAGGTGAGGTCTAACCAGAGCAGAGTACAGTGATACAATCATTTCCCGTGATCTGGAGACTATATTTCTGTTGATACAGCCCAAAATTGCATTTGTCTTTTTAGCTACAGCATCGCACTGCGGCCTCATGTTCAGTGTATGGTCTACTAAGACCCCTAGATCCTTTTCACACCTACTATTGCCAAGACAAGTCTCCCCCATCCTATAATTATGCATTTGATTTTTCCTACCTAATGTAGAACTTTACATTTATCCCCATTTAAATTCATTTCATTTGTTTTAGCCCAGTTTTCCAGCCTGTCAAGATCATCCTGTATCTTAACTCTGTCTTCTACTGTATTTTCTACCCCTCCCAATTTAGTATCATCTGGACATTTAATAAGCATTCCCTTATTCTTCTCTTTGCCTTTTTGGTTCTGTAGTCTACAGCTGTTTCCCATGTTTTAGGGATTAGAACTGTCTCTCAGCTTTAACTCCCCATCTATGCTTTCACATACACTAAATAATGCAGTTTCAGTCCACTTCAGCGATCCTTTGCAAGTGGATTTTGCCATTTCACACAGTAAAATCCAGTTGCAAAGTGCATTGAAAGTGCATTATTTCGTGTATATGGAAGTGCATGGCTAATAGGGTATGTTTCTCTTTTTAAAAAATAATAATACACTTTCATGCTGCCTCTCCAGAACAGAGTTTGCTGGAGGAGAGATGTAAAAACCAGGGTTGGCAATTACCAGGAGAAAAAGTGTTCTGTCCCTTTAATAGAGTCTTAATGGGATGTTATTTAGCCATGAAAAGTTTCAGTTGCTCGTTTGCACACATTAAACCAGTATTAAAGGAACAGAACATTTTCCTCCAGCCCTGTTAGCATGCAATCCTAATTCAAAACTGAACATATGCACAATTGAGAATACTTGTGGTTAATTACTAAAAGAGGATGGGGCTTTTTGGAAGCTTCTATGAGGCATCTGGCTGCCTGCTATTCATTACAGAATAGAATCATAGAATACACTGGCTTGTTGGCCTGATCCAGCTCAAAAGTTTATTTTGTTTTTTTCATAGAATCAGGGCACAAAGCATCGCTGCTCATGATAGATCCCTGGCTTTCAAAACACACTCTTCAAATTTCTCAGAGTTCCTGGAAAGCATGGGCTGATGTTTCACTGACTTATTTGCTATAAATCAGCCTAATTTAGATGAATGACACCACACCATTTCTGATGCTAATTGTGCATTAGTGTTACATTGCCAGGACTGATACTGCTAAAGACAAATGATACACACATCCCAGGACTATTGGGGGGGGGGGGCGTTGATACGTGTGAGAATAGAAACTAAATAAGTCACTGCTTGGGTTTCACAGGAGACCAATTTAGTTGAGGTTCATGAATTGTATTTCAAACAATGGCAAGGGGGGAAAGAACATTTGGGCCCCGGTCACACAGCAAAGTTGCCGCAGGAGAGGCACGGATGGTGGGTGGATTATCCGGGCGCGATCACACCCCAACATCTGGGCAGTGGAGCGCACCCATGACTTACCGCCGACAATGCGAGTTTAAAAACTAGTACCTCCAAAGTACTAGTAAACGTTTGCCACGGGCTGCCTCCAGACGCCCGTTGTGTGATTGCACCGGCACACAGCATTCCCCTCCGGTCCCTCATTTACCCGCCGGTGCCGAGGGAAGGACCGGTGGTGTGCCGCTGGTGCATCTGATCACGTAATCACGGATCAGACTGCACCGTGGCAATTAGCCATGCCTCCCCCCTGCGATATCCGGCCTGTGTGACTGGGGCCATAGATGATAAATTTATAAAACAACCTGTTAAGCTGTTAGGAAGCTTGACCTGAAAATACTCTCATTAAATTAGCATTATATTAGATATATTACATGCTGCCGGCCTTAATTTCCACTGTGAATATTGTAGTTTCATTGGTGCAGATAAACTCCCAGATCTTCCTTCTTTCCAAACCTACCAATTCCATATGGGTTTTAGCCCTGCGTTCAATGATGTTGGGAAAAGGTTTTCTTTCCTGAACCTCCAGAGCACTGTGGTGCATTCATACAACTCTGGGGACTTCCCTGTCTTTTCTCTGATCCTTCTCAAGCCTGCTTTGCTCCAAAGTTTTGGGAAAGGTTGCAGTAAAGCTGTGACAGCTGCTGTGTGAGTGGAAAGTCTGGATTTCCCAACCCACATGGCTGCCATTTTCCCTGAGCCTGTCCCTGCAGCAGCCATTTCTTCCCCCACCATCAGGAGCTTTCTTGCTTTGTTTGTTTAAATGTTACAACAATAACATGTTTTTGTGAATTTTCTCCTTTCTTTTTTTTTTAAAAAGTTTCTTATCCTTTCCATTGTGCAGATATAAAGGGAAAAGTATATATCTGCAACAGAAGGCGTGGAGACTATTTTTTTTCTTAAACTGGGAATTTTCAACTGGGATTTTTTAAAAATGGGAATGCCTATTATTATAATGGTATAGTGATATAACAATATCAACCTGATTTTTTAAAATGAAAAAGCTGCAGTGTCCAAAGAGGGGGATGGCCATTCATGGGGGAGTGGGAAAGAAAATCTGCAGCAAAGACTGCTATGTGAAAGCTTTATTGCTGCAGTCCTGTATTGGCAGGTGCACTGGCAACAGAGAAACCACACAAGCCTCTTCACATGTCGAAACCACCTCTTTTTCTGTGCTGGAAATTTTCATTGGATGGATGATCAAACTCTTGTGCATACAAGAAAGAGCGGGACAGACAGATGTAGCTGAATGCACAATATAATGCACAAGCTTAGAGAATGGTGCTACCAAGTTTGCAAGAGAGCACTTGTGAAACTAACAAGAATTTTACCTCTCTACTTCTGCAGTGAAGAAATTGACAAGGGTTTTCAGGTCTCTTGCCAGTTTCACCTATCTGTCAAGAGGCTTCTGTTGCTTCCAGCAAATGTGGGCAGAAGAAGAGTTATTTGTGCCCTTGAATGCAAACTAGATAGCAACCATATCACTCCAGTCTTGGTCCATCTACACTGGCTCACAATTTATTTCCAGGCCCAATTCAAGACATATTTAAAAAGCCTATACAGCTTAGGACCAGCATATCTGTAGGACCACCTATTCCCATACAAACCTACGCAATCACTGTGGCCATCTTCTAAAGCTCTGCTACAGGTTCCCCAGCAGGTGGAAACCAGAGAAAGAGGCCTTCTTGGCCATGACACCAAAACCTATGGAACTCCACAGAGATACAAGTCTGTTTTCTTCTGTCACTTTCTTCTACCAGCAGGCAAAGCTCTTTCTTTTTGCTCTGTTTCAATGATCCCTCCTTCCTGCTTTTTGTTGTAATTACTGTTTTTGTGCTTTTACATATGTATTTTGATTTTAACAGGTTTTTTATTATTTGTTTTATAATGCTTGTTCTAACTATTAGCTGCATGATAGGCCAGAAAGGTGAAGTAAACAAAATTGTAGATTGGTAATGGTGGTGGAAAGTGCCATCAAGTTACAGCTGGATGAAAACCCAGAGGGTTTTCAAGGCAAGAGATGAACAGAGGTGGTTTGCCATTGCCTGATTCTGCGTAGCGACCCTGGACTTCATTGGTGACCTCCCATCCAAGTACTAACCAGGCTAACCCTTAGCTTCTGAGATCTGATGAGATCAGGCTAGCCTAATACACAATTATTTTCCAAAATGTTAATTGTGGCACAAGCAAATGTGCACTGCACATGCCTTCCTGCATACAAAAGGCACATGTTTTCCTGCATATATATATAGGCACTGCACATGCTTCCCTGCCTATAAAATGTCAATGCATATGTATCATCTCTGCAACGACAATGTGCATCTATTTTAGAGATATTTAAAAATATTAAATGAGCACATCTCAGAAAAGTAAGGCTATCTGAGACTCTCTGCAGGCATTCCATGGACATGCAAGATGATAGGGTGGATACGCAGTGAACTCTGCAGAGAAAGGCTCTCTCCCCCCCCATGCCTACATTAAATGATAAGCTTAAATGCTACTGAACATTGTGAGCAGTCATGGGGAGTGAAAAACTGTACAGATTAGCTGTTAGTAAATATGCACTATTTGTCAACATGAATACCAACTTAAGACTGAGCAAACATGTTACATTATTTATATGTTAACCGTAATTATCATTTACAGATCTCAGTGTCACCCCATTAGCAGTCATCATGGATCAAAGATAACATTAACAAGCACAATAAAAACCAGCAGGATGGCAATCATGATGTGAAACATTAAAAAAAAATGCCTCTCAAACATAGGAAGCTGCCAGCTGCGATAGAATCATAACAGGGCAGGGAGACAGTCACTTCTTTTTAAAAAAGGAATTCTTATGACATGATGAGAAATCTCTGCAAAGCTTCCATGTTTACTTGCTCTTCTGCATCCCTAACACAGAGAAATAGCCAAGCTATTGCTAATTTCATAGCTTTATCTCTGTTTATTTTACCATATGGTGTATGTGAGTGTATATGTTATAAGAACAAGTCACCATGAAAGATTATTCATTTGTCCTGCTGTGTCTTAGAGGCTTAAGTATGGGTAACCAGCTTATGGAAAGCAATAAAAAACAGAATGCACAATGAAAATATATAGAAATGTCCCATTAATGCCTAATTCTGTCTATAAATATACAGACTGATCATATGCCAAAACTAGGTCTAAAGTATGCCTAACTTGACTTAGGTATATCTAGGCCCCGTTCATACGAGCCCATTTGGGCCGGGAGCGGGACGGAACTGGGGCGGAGCAAACAGGCGCGATCTCACCTCAACATCTGGCGAGCATGCCGTCTCCGTCCCTGATCCGTCCCAACGGCCCATACTGCGCCGCAAAAAACAACCACCTCTCTAGGTGGTTGCATCCATTGGTGCGGCGCAGGCAGGGCTGTGGGATCGGCGGTGCGTCCTTGCGCCGCCGCATCCCGCCCCCCAGCCGTACTGCGCATGCCCGAGCATGCGCAGTTCGGCAGCCTCCCCCCTCCCCTCGGACTTATCCTCCCCGGCATCTGAGCGTGCCGGGGAGTGCTGCGCCGCGGCTAGGGGATCCGTGGGATCCTGCCGCGGCGTCTCAAGTTTGGAGTGGCTCTGTGTAGCCGCGTTTCAGCCGGCCCGTGTGCCCGGGGCCCTAGATGGTCATTAGTATTGGTCTGAAGCAGATGAACCAATTTAGAGTCCAGTGGCACCTTTAAGACCAAAAAAGGTTTATTCAGGGTATGAGCTTTCATGTGCAAGGCTTAGGTATGGGTTGTCAGTTATGGAAGGACCTTTTGCTAAGAGTTGTTGTTGGGGTCATAGTAAGACATGGTGAGGCCCTGAATTAGGGATTCCCAGTACTGAGTCTGTAGGAACTTTTGGGATTTTGAGAGAAGATGTGAAGCTTCCAAAAGAGGTGAAGCCAATTACAAAAGAGCTGGCACAGGAAGTGGGGCCAAGCCTACATACAAGCCTATAACAATGAGAGGGAGGGGGAATTTGGGAATATAAACACACACAGAAGACAGAAGCATATAGAAGAAGCACAAGGATGGGAAACAATACATAAACACACAGAAGAGTACCAAATAAAACACACATAGAAAGAAGAAGAAGAAGAGTAGATTGGATTTAGACCCCTCCCTTCACTACCCAAAGGTGTCTCAGAGCGGCTTACAAACTCCTTCCCCTTCTCCTCCCCACAACAGACACCCTGTCTGTGAGAGAGCTGAGAGAGCTCTTGACAGAAGCTGCTCTTTTTCAAGAACAGCTCTTATCAGAACTACGGCTTACCCAAGGTCATCCAGGCAGGTGCAAGTGGAGAACCCAGTTCTCCCAGGTTAGAGTCCGCGCACTTAACCACTACACCAAACTGGAAAGATTTGAGGGATTTCCTCCCCAGATTTCTCTATTAAAATATGTATACCTCAGCTTTCCTTTTTGGCTCAAGACAGCTTAAAAATCCAAATATAAAAGACATAAAATACAATCAAGCTTCAATTTACCCTCCAAGTCCCTGCAGCTCCCACCCCATTAAAAGCGCTAGCAAATAACTTTGCAGTGCGTCCTAAAAACCTATAGGCATGGGGATACCCTCACCACCCAAGGAAGCCTATTCCATAGAGTGTGAGCCACTACAGAAATATCAAAGGCTCTGTTTGATGCCAGGTGAACTACCCTAAGTGGTGGTGGTGGGGGAAATTACCAATCGATGGCAACCTGTGAAGACAATAGTTGGCACCTGGGGGCATATGGGAAGAGACACTCCTTTGGACATATGAGTTTATAGCCATAATGATTGTGGAAGAAAGCCTTAAAAAGCCTTTGCTGCTTACACTCCTCTGGCCTGTTCATACAATGAGCCATCAAGGAACAGTGCACATCTGCTCTTAGACATATGACATAATGTCTGCATAGCGCCCTAACCATGCACCACTCAATTGTTACAAGCATTCCATTCCATTTTTGAAGTGGAAGGACTGGGGCTTATGGTTGCATTGATGTGTATGTTCCTGGTTTGGTGGATGTCAAGGACACGTTCAGCTCTACACTGCAGTGTGAGTACCTGGTTGCCTGGCAGTTGTCTGAATAAGTTCTTAGAGTCCTAAGAACACCTTCCTGGGAGTAAGCCCAGGTGAATGAAATATGACTTACTTCTGAGTATCCAAACTTTGCATTGCTCCTTTGGTGTGTTTAAATACCAGCAATCAAGAATTTCATTAATCACATGTCCCAGGCAATTGCCAAAACCACCAGACACTCCTCGCCTACTTCTGCATAGTAAGCCTGTCATTTGCAAGAAAACATCCATTGAAGTTATGTCAAAATGGATTTACCACAAATCTTTAATCTTCCATTGAATCTGCTGCACATTCATGTATCCGGTTCTTCAAAAGAATATACATTTGCAGGACATGGCATGATATAAATATAATCTAACAAACCCAAAGCCTATCAAGCCTTAAACAAAGTTTTGAGTCCAGTGGCACCTTTAAGAGGAACAAAGTTTTATTCAAGGTATAAGCTTTTGTGTGCACGCACACTTCTTCAGATACAGTGAAATGAAGTTCATTGTATCTGAAGAAGTGTGCATGCACACAAAATCTTATACCTTGAATAAAACATTGTTGGTCTTAAAGGTGCCACTGGACTCAAATTTTGTTCTCCTACACGGCTACCCACTTGATTCAAGCCTTAAAAACTAAAGGAAGAAACAACCATGGTGCAGTGTAACTGTACAAGCATGGTGTAGTGTAACTGTGAGATGGACATGCATATTCAAAAATATTGGATCTATGGGCCAAGGGACAAAATGGCCCTCAGTACCTCCCACTGCACTTGCCGTCCATAGAGCTGCTGTCACTCATTTGCTTCCTCCAAACCCTGCCCCTCTCTCTTTCTGTTTCTTCTTCTCAATGCCTGCCATGAGGTGGGGAGTTAGCAAGTGGCCAACAATTGCAGGGGTGGTGAGACTGACAACTCCATTGCAGGTAGGAGCTGCTTCTGCTCCTAGCCAGTAACCACTCAGGTGACAGCCAGAGAGGAGAAGCAGTTGCTTCTGGCTCCTCCCACTCCATTGTTCCGGTCTGTCATCCAGGAAAGAAGGGTGACTTTCCTGTGCTACAATTTAAGAAGTAGCATCAATGCCTGGCCACACTCTCCTCTTTCTACTGATCAAGCAGGGGGGAGGGGGGAGGAGTCTAACTCAGTAAGGAGGCCCAAATCCTTACTGCTTCCCAGGGGCAAGAGGTGCAGCTAGGGTTGCCAGTTCTGAGCTGGGAAACAGCTGGAGATTTGGGGGTGGAGCCTGAGGAGGGTGGGGTTTGTGGCAGGGAGGGACTTCAATGGGGTATAATTCCCACCTTCCAAAGTGGCCATTTTCACCAGGTGAACTGATCTCTGTCACTGGGAGGTCAGTTGTAATCCCAGGAAATCTCCAGCCACCACCTGGAGATTGGCAATCCTAGGTGCAGCCAACTAGGAACCATTTTAGGGATACTGGACTTGTAGGCCTTTGGAAGTGACAGCCACCCAAATGTCAGCTGCCTGAACCAGCGCTACCTAAATGGAAGCACAGATCAACAGTATTCCAACAGGGAGCCAGATTTGTCAAGGACAGTTACTTCTTTGGAGAGGAAAAATGGGTTTCAGAATGGAAATCGTCATATGGTATTAGCATTACCCTAACAAATTGACCCCTTCCTCTTGCATAACGCAATTGCTTAATCCCAGATGAAAAATGCTGTAGGAAAGAAAGAAAGAAAGAAAGAAAGAAAGAAAGAAAGAGAAAAGAATGTAAGTTAATATATATATAAATTTAAATTTTAAAATCTATTAAAATCTATATATGAAATTAATTTTAATAATGTATTTTTGGTATTTTTTTGCATCTCTGTGTGTGCATGTGTGCCCATGCCTGGAAGCCATGTCGACCTCTGGTGACTCCTGCTGGAGCATGGAGGAAGTTCAGAGAAGTGTCTTGATAGCCTGCCTCTGCCTCACAGCCCTGGTGTTCCATGGAGGTCTCCCATCCAAATACTTGCCAGGGTCAGCCCTGGTTAGCTTCCAAGATCTGACAAGACTGGGCTTGCCTGGGCTATCCAGGCCAGGGCTAAATAATGGGTTCTTAAAATGTTTGTATTCCATTCTTTCTAAACATCTTAAATTGAACAGTAGAGTGTAAATGGTTTCCAACAGACCATTTTACGTTGGCCTCATGTTGTGTCTCCCTTTAGTATGAATCAACTTGTTGTCTATATTAGACATTATCACACTGTTCAGGGGGAACCCTGGGGTTCCTTGGAAGCTGATCAGAGATTTGTGAATGAGAAAATCAGTAGTGGTAGACAAAACTCCAGGAAGACGTTGCTACCAATTTTCCTGAGGAACATGCAGCCAAAGAAGACAAGGGGGAATATTGTAGGTATAATATATTTGATGCAATTGTCTTTGATGCTGGCCATAAACTGTCTACCCTGGAATATGGTACAAAACCTAACCAGAGTAACTCATACTCTGATTGCAACCAGACATGATTACTGCAATTAATTCTATATGGGGCTGCCTTTGTTTAGAATCTTCATTTAATACGGAGTGCTGTGACAAGACTGCAGTCTGATAAGCCTGCACAAGAAGATGTTTGAATGGATCTGAAGGAGCTGCATCAGCCATATCCCCCCCCCCCTAATTTGAAAAGCTGGTGCTTATGTTTAAACTCCTGGAAGGAATGGAACTGGACTGGCTGTTCTCATGTGAATCTGCCTGAGCATAGGGAACCCCAACATACAAAAAAATACCATGCACAGATGATTTTAACATATCATAAATAATTTTATATTTTTTGAAAAATATTTTTATAATAATATCTACATATATAATAAATCATCTTAATCAAAATTATCAAAAATCATCTCCAAGAATCTCAAAAGCTGTAGTACAACCTTTAATAATAGTTCTCCTCTGTTAAATAAAAGTTTCAAAAGGGAGGACTCCTTAAAGTCTCTTTATAACATGTGCTCGTGTCTTCCTCCAACAGAGGTCCAGATATCCTTCTGTTTCCGAATCTTCCTCAGGAGTTCAACAATAATTTTCAGCACAAGGTTGCCACATACTAACATACAAGATAGCAAGAACAGAATAGGTTACATTGCTAGTAATCTCATATTAGACAGAGTCTCAAAGAAGTGAAAAGTTCTTACCCAAAGTTTTAATCCAAAGTTCTCTTCAATGAACGCTGCAAAATCTGAAGCCCTGTTGAATGTGTTTGATGGCCATGAGGAACAGGGCCCTTTACATGGTGACCCCTCTCAATGAAGTACTCTTCCTGTTACTATATGTTTAGTGCCATCTCTGCTAAGCTTTAGGTGTGAGGTTAAAAATATTTTTATCTTCCCAGCCCTTTTTTGGTTGCTTATCCAAGTGTGCCAGCTTTTCTTTTTTGGTTCAATTTTACTGCTTGATTATTTGATCTTCCCACTGCTGAACGTTATGGCTACTGAATTCCTAAGTGGTCCCATTGTTTCACTATTCCTTAAACTATGATTTTATGCCCCTAAATGGTATTAACTGCTGTTGAATCTGAATTATTTGATACAGCAATTTAATAGTTGCTGTTTATTATGTTTAATGTTTTGCTGCAGATTTAATTGGCTTTTCACTGATTTTAAGTGCTATTGTTGTTCTATGCGAGAACATTTAAGAGGAAGGACAGAAATGACTTCATTAAATAAATTCATCTTCTGATTCACTCAAGGCAGTTAAAGAACGGTTCTGGCCCTGACCTGGATAGCCTAGGAAAGCCCGATTTCATCACATCTCGGAAGCTATGTGGGGCCGACCCTGGCAAGTACTTGGAAGGGTGACTTCCAAAGAATACCAGGGCCAGGACGCAGAGGCAGGTAATATCAAGCCACCTCTCTGATATGTCCAATCTCCACTAGGGGTTGCCAGAAGTCACTATGACTTCCTGGTGCGCAAGTACACACAAACAAAATACTGACAAAAAAAGAAAAGAAAGGCTCTCCAGAGGAATAATGTTGGGAAAGCATTGGCCTACCTCTGTGATTAAGCTGGCCAACAGGAAGAGGTACCGGAGAAGCATGAGTCAAGACCACCATCACCCGGCTGCCATTTTCCTTATCTATCACATTTTTATGTTGCCCTCAAAATGTTGCTACTCAAAATAGAGATTGCAGCTCTTCCCCTCCCATTTTTTTGTAAAATAATTTTGGATTGATATTGTATTAGACGAAACAACACACATAGTCTTACACTATGTTCCAGTGATCTCTAATCATAGTTTAGTGTTCCAGTGATCTCTAATCAAAGTTAAATTTCTAACAAATCACTCCCATATTACACTCTCAAGTACCAGATGACATAGGATGGACAGAGAATAATAATAAGAGATTGGATTTATACCCCGCCCTTCACTACCTGAAGGAGTCTCAGAGCGGCTTACAATCTCCTTCCCACTCCCTTCTCCACAACAGACACCCTGTGAGGTAGGTGGGGCTGAGAGAGCTCTGAGAGAACTGCTCTTTCAAGAACAGCTCTGACAGAACTGTGGCTTGTCCAAGGTCATCCAGCAGCTGCAAGTGGAGGAATGGAGAATCAAACCTGGTTCTCCCAGATTAGAGTCTGCATACTTAACCACTACACCAAACTGGCATAAATAGACAGTATCTGCTGAAGTAAGCTTTGACACAAATAGAAATGCTGCAGATTTGGCTTTGAACATGTTCAGTGGTTGAATTTACTCTGTTTAAAGGTGGTGGTCAGATATCAACTGATCGCTTGATCTATTCAGTTCATGCTGAGCTACCATGAACACCCGCTGAATCGATTTGTATCAGGTTTCCCCAAAACTGTTCATGTATAAAGATGTTACTAATTGGTAGCCGTTAGCACCCCTGAGGACTACTTAGCTGAACACTGAAGAGTGAGATTCAATTGAAACACAGCATTTATCAATGACTGATTTATAAGATTAGTGAGTAATCTAAATGTTTACCTAAACATACATGCACAACCAGCTAATTGCGCTGTACTGCATGATTAGTAAGGAATGCAATTGAACAACCTGTTGAACACTCACAAGCAGACTGATGAAATATCAGATAGACGAAAATCAGATCCCTCTTTGCAACTGCTGAACGAAGCACATGCTGAACTTGCAGGACTCCCTACATCCTGACTCTCAAAAGCTTCTACATCGGAAATTTTTGTTGGTCTTGAAGGGGTTACCGGTTTCGAATTTATTCTATTACTACATTTTATTTATTTATTTAATCCAATTTATATCCTGTCCTCCCCACCAAGGCAGGCTCAGGGCAGCTTACATTAGGAGTTAAAATACATTAAAATACAAATTATAAACATCATAAAAATCATATACAATGACAAAATAAAGTGCTAGTGGCGGTATGATATTATGTAGAAATCCCAGTGGGCCATGGTGGGATAGTCACAAAAGAGTATAGCCAGAGTTGGTAAACAGCTTATCAGACCATTTATTAGGGTTGGCAAGTCCATCTTACACCCCCAGCGGGGGACTTTGGGGGCGTTCCTGGAGGGGGCAGGGCATCCCCGAGTGATGACGTCATGTTGGGGACGTCCGCCGCCCCCCCACCCGCCCGTGCGCCGGTTCTCCAGAAACAGCAGTTCCCTGAAAGGAGCTGGCATTTCCCTTTTAAATGCAGGAGCTGGCATTTCCCCTTTAAGAACAGCCGCGTTTCCCTTTTAAGAGCACGAAGCTGGCATTTCCCTGCAAGCTTGTGGAGATCGGGCTTGGGAGGAAACACAGGTTCCACACACTTAAAGGGAGAGAGATGGGTGGCTGTGGGTGTTGGGGGTGGGGACCCCTGGCAAACTGGAGGGTTTGGCAACCCTACCATTTATAGAGGCTGTCACAGGCTGCTGTTGGTAGTATAGGTGGCCTTACCACAGTTCGGTTGTTGGAAGTGGCTCCTAATCAAAGGCCTGGTGGAAGAGATCCATTTTGCAGGCCCTGTGGAACTGTACGAGGTCCCACAGGGCCCTGATGTCTTCTGGGAGCTCATTCCACCAGTACAGAGCAGCTACTGAAAAGGTCCTGGCCCTGGAGGAGGCCAGCCTGGCACCTTTGGGTCCAGGGAGGGCCAAACGATTTTGAGACCCCGACTGCAGTGCTCTCTGGGGAATATGTGAGGAAAGGAGGTCCCTCAGGTAAGTAGGCCTCAGACCATATAGGGCTTTAAAGGTTAAAACCAGCACCTTGAAGCGAATTTGGTATGCTATCAGCAGCCAGTACAATGCTTCAGCACAGGCTAGATATGTTCCCGCAAAGGGAGACCCATCAGCAGCCTGGCTGCAGCATTTTGCACCAGCTGCAGTTTCTGGATTTGCGACAAGGGCAGCCTCATGTAGAGAGCATTACAGTAGTCCAATCTCAAGGTGACCATTGTGTGGATCACTGTTGCCAGATCATTGAATTCGAGGAAGGGAACCAACTGCCTAATCAGCCAAAGATAGTAAAGCGCTGCCTTAGCAATGGCTGTTACCTGGGCCTCCATTGTTAAGGAGGCATCCAGGAGCACTCCCAAATTCCTACCCTTCAGCACTGGCACCAGCGGTGCCCCATCAAAGGCCAATAGTGGGATTCCTAACCCCATCCCACTCCAACTCAGGCACAGGACCTCCATCTTCATCAGATTCAATTTCAATCAGCTCAGTCTAAGCCAACCAGCCATAGCTTGTAGTGCCAGGTCCAGGTATTCTGGTCTAGAGCTGAACTGACTGCCAAACAACAGATATAGCTGGGTGTCATCTGCATATTGATGACATCCCAGGCCATGCCTCCGGGTAATCTGGGCAAGGGGGTGCATATAGATGTTAAATAACATCCGGAAAAGCATCACCCCTTGGGGGACTCTACAAATCAGCAGGTGCCTTCGGGACAGCTGATCCCTGAGAGCCACACTGAGAGCCAGTTTGGTGTAGTGGTTACGTGCGCGGACTCTAATCTGGGAGAACCGGGTTTGATTCCCCACTCCTCCACTTGCACCTGGCTGGATGACCTTGGGCAAGCCGTAGCTCTGGCACAGCTGTTCTTGAAAAAGAGCTGTTTCTGTCAAGAGTTCTCTCAGCCCCACCTACCTCACAGGGTGTCTGTTGTGGGGAGGGGAAGGGAAAGGCGTTTGTAAGCCGCTCTGAGACACCTTTGGGTAGTGAAGGGCGGGGTATAAATCCAATCTCTTCTTCTTCTTCCCTGACCTTGGAGAAAGGAGGCGAGCCATTGCAAGGCAAGCCCCTGAATCCCAGTGTCGGCGAGGTGGTGGATCAGTAACTGATGGTCGTCCGTGTCAAATGCCATAAACAGGTCCAACAGCAACAGCACCGCCAATCCACCCCGATCCAGATGTCTCCGGAGGTTGTCCGTGAGGGCAACCAGTGCCGTCCCCATCCCGTGGTCTGGGTGAAAGCCAGACTGGAAAGGACCTATAGACTAAAACAGCTTCCATGTGAAACAGACAGACACAATGATGATCATGAAACACTGTTTCTCTGAAGAAGTAAATTGCTTGCACACAGAGCCTCAATTCAGATAGAAGTCATGTGGAGAAATCTCAGGGGATTTAATACTTCAGCCCTGCTCAGTTTTGCTAAATGAAACTGGGGTCTTGTCACGATTAGCACCATTTTCGAGGGGAAAGTGTACCCTTTAAATTGCTAATAAACAGTCCAAGGAATCTGGTTTTGACTACCAGAATCAGTTTGGCACGAAAGGGTTAAGTCCTCTGTGTGGTCTGGGTGTGACTGCATATTATGAGTATTTTGTCTTGTACGCATCCATAAGCTTCAGTTTGTCTGTGTTTGCTCTAGGAATGTGACCTATTCTTCCTAGCCGCACCATCACTGGACCCACTCTATGTAATGGTCCTGACCAGAGGTCATTTCGGGGGGGAACGCGGGGGAACACAGTTCCCCCGGGTGAGGTGCAGGGGGGCAGGGCACATGACGAAGCCCCGCCACCTGCTTCTGGCCGCCCCACTTCCAGCCCTCATTCAGCCTGGAGGAGGCAGGAGAAGAGGGAGGGTAAGTTGCTTCCTCACCGCCTCTCCCCACCCCTGCCTGCCTGGGGCCAGGGAGGGCCTTGGCGGGGCTTCCTCGCACTCCCGCTGGCCTTGCAGGTCCACCGCTGGGCCCCTGATGTCAGGGGGTGTGGGATATGCTAATGAGTTATGCTAATGAGTTCCCCTAGCTCTTTTTCTACGAAATGACCCCTGGTCCTGACCTTGCCGAGGTGTATTCTTTATTTCACAAGCTGGTAATTCCACCTGTGGCTCAAGGCCAGTTGTCACAACCATCTTGACAAATGGTCATCACTGGGGAAAACCTTACTGGGCCCACTTCCAGCTACATATGCAAGATTTCAGCTTTCAGTATCCGGCTGCTAACCCATTTAAGGTAGTTTGTGACAGAATGCCAGGATCCTGCATGCAGTTCTGTCATCCTCCCCCCCCCCCCAGTGTACTTTGTGTACAAAATGCAGCTGCTGTGCCTGAGATTTCAAGAGACCAGCATGGTTGTATCAGGGTTTTCTGTTTTTAACACTTTCCCTCGCTGCCTTTTTCTGCCCAAAATTGCCACTTCCAAGTTGCTTTTTTCTCCAACTGGGGAAAAGGTACAAGTAGCTAGAAGTTTTCATTAGTGGTGGAAAGTGCTGTCAAGTTGCATCAGCTTATGGTGACCCTGGAGGGTTTTCAAGGCAGGAGACTTTTGGAGGTGGATTGCCATTGCTTGGCTCTGCACAACAACCCTGGACGTCCTCAGGGGTCTCCCATCCAGGGTCTCCCATCCAAGTACTAACCAGGGCTGACCTTGCTTGGCTTTGGATTGCTGACAGGATCAGACTAGCCTGGGCCATCCAGGTCGGGGCAAGGTTTAATTAACAGTGATGAAAATAGTTTCGGCTATGATGTTTTTAGCAGGAAAATTGGGCAAGGGGGGAGGATTACAATTCAGCAAGAACTTGCAGGTGACGTATAGGTATACAGCTTAACATCCTTTCCTGGTGGGAAGAAGAAGAAGAAGAGATTGGATTTATACCCCGCCCTTCACTTGGAGTCTCAGAGCGGCTTACAAACTCCTTTCCCTTCCCCTCCCCACAACAGACACCCTGTGAGGTGGGTGGGGCTGAGAGAACTCTGACACAAACTGCTCTTTCAGGAACAGCTGTGTCAGAGCTTGTGACTGACCCAAGGTCACATCAGCAGGTGCAAGTGGAGGAGTGGGGAATCAAACCCGGTTCTCCCAGATTAGAGTCCACACACTTAACCACTACACCAAACTGGCTCTATGCCTTTTTCTCTTTATAGGTTTTTGATTTTTTTTAAAAAATTAGAAACAGGATCACATAACTCCATTTAATGAGTTGTTCAGCCTTTAGTCAAAGTAGGATCCAAGATGTTCTCTCAGTGTTTGAATGGAGGGAAGCCGTTCTGGGGAACACCAAGCAAGGAACAGAAAGCCAGAGCAACAGTCATTGTGCCTAATGTTGTTAGACTTGCAGAGTCCAAATACAGTCCCTTTATTTCACACTCCAGTCCCCTGTATTTTCAAAGCTTATAGAAATAAGTTCTCTGTTTTACAGACTGTCATAGTTGGAAGTTCACACAAGCTGGCTTCTCCTCGCTGCTGCCTCCAGCCAAAATGGTGTGGAAATGGCCTTATCAGCCCTTCGATTCAAATTTGTCAAACCCTTAACCTCAGGTGCCACATTTTGAAAGAAATGGTGGTTCTAGAGGTTCTGAATGTTTTAAGCGAGGAAAAGCTATTTGCTGTGTTCTGCAGTTGTAACCAAGGCTGTTGTTAAAAACGCTGCTTAAATTGAAATGCCTTTGCCAATTGCCCTCCCTTCTCCTGTCCAACCCAGCCCAACCTGAAAATGGCAATACAAATCAATTATTTAAAACAGATGGTACTTCTCAACCAAGACATCATGATCTCCTTGCAGCCTTTTAAATTATATAGATGTTAATGGTGGCTTTTAAAGATCCAGCGAAAAAACTTCGGCCTTGCAGTTTCTACAAAAGGCAGCAGCAGATTGAAATGGAGTGCCAGTTAATTCTCTTAGGGGTGTGGCATGTACATATCGAAAAACTCGCCTTGTAGCAATTTCAGTACTCTGTTCCTTTCCGAGGGGCAACAGGTCAGGAGTTGCTTCCAAAGCCAGCTTCAGGGATCATATCCTGAATCAATAACCAATGTTTACTGATGCACAGAGAGTCCATGGTTGCTTAGCAGCCCTGAGCCCATGTGGAAGGGTGGGATATAAGTCTAATTAATTAATTAAATAAATTAAATAACATTCCTTGGCCCACTCTCTCAGACTGCTTTCAGCTCATTGGTGTACTTGAACTGAATTGAGAATGAGGCCCCAGTTCATATGTCAAAGCAGTTCACTACCCTAGCCTTCAGAATGGGGTGTTCAAAACAATTAATAGCCAGTGAAAAATAATCCATGCAGATGACCCACTAGCCCTTCTTTTCCTGGTTATCAGAGAGTATCTATATTATGGGCTTAATTTCGTAAACAACCTTTCCATCCCAGCTGTGCTTTTGGGGGGGGGGGGGGGGAATGAATACAGAAGTGGCTCTGCAACCTTGTGCTCTTAGGACATTGTCACCTGCACATTACTAAACTATATTTGGTTATATTTTTGACCTTTAAAGCCCTATGCGGCCTGGGAGCATCCTACCTGCAGGACTGCCTTTCCCCATATGAGCCCCGGACAGCTTTACGCTCTTCCAATCAGCACCTCCGGGTGATCCCCAGCCTGAGGGATGTCCGCTTAGCCTCAACCAGGGCAAGGGCTTTTTCGGCCCTTGCTCCAACCTGAGATCAGGGGCCTGCGGGACCTATTACAGTTCCACAGGGCCTGTAAAACAGAGCTGTTCTGCCAGGCTTTCGGTTGGGGGTGCGGATGTTCAACCATTCTGGCCTCCCCTGTTCATGGCCCCTTCAGTGCCCTGCTCCTTAGACAATGTTACTTGGGCACTGGAGCTTTTATTCACCTGCCATGAGGCAAGGGTCCTTTCTGTTATTGTTTATTTTTTATGGCCCCCCGTAGGGGATTTTTTATTTGCATTTACTAAAAGCTACAATGAAATTAGGGAGGGAATCTACACACTATAGGAGAAAGAAAAGAAAACCCACTAAAAACCCAAGGGTTGGAGGTCAAATATAGCTTGTAAAAAATTTGCTTAACAATAGTAAAAAGCTTTCTTTAACATTGAGAGTGATCAATCGTCATCATAGCTTGTAAAAACATTCCGACAATTCCGTTTCCGGTACGGCGCGACGACGGGCGGCTTGCGGCTTGCTCCGTGCCGCCTGTCCCTTTCGGAGCAAACGGGGCCACCCGGAACTGTTTTTAAAATTTATATGGAATACAATGGTAACAATGTGGCAACACAGAAGAAGAGGAAAAGAGCAGAAATGGAAAGGTGAAATTCCCCAGATTTATTTATTTATTTTATTTCATTTATACCCCGCCCTCCCCGCATGCGGGCTCAGGTAATTGTGCCTAAATATGTGAAGTAAGTGGCCGGGAAAGATTTGGGACCAAATTGCAGGACAATACTCCAGTGGGGGAAGAGAACAAGGAGCGCTTGAGTTTGTGTATTGTGCTGTTCTGGCAAGGAGCTAAATGAAGATAAAGGCTTGGTAAAGAGGGAAGTGGAGAGAGCCTGTTTGAAATGGAGTGCATGGTGAAAAACGAGGAGGAACTGGACGATAACATGGAAGAAGGGGAAGTTACGATCGAGCAGTTCCTTAGGGCTATGACTGAGGCTGTAAAAAAAGGCTGTGAAAAAGCATGTGTGGCAATAAGGAAGAAGTACAACATACAAGTAGAAACAGAGGAAAAAGAAAAGCAGGAGCAGGAGCAATTTGCTACAAAGGAGGCTACAGAGGAGGGTCAAATAGTGAAGAGAGAACATGTTACAGAGGATAGCCCTGGGAATATACAAATGAATGACTATGTGGAACCTAAAGCTTTACCAGTGGAATTAGTAGGGAAGAACTTGAAAAATAAAAAACTTCCTGATGATAAACTGGAGCTGGAAATGTTAAAAGAAAAAGGACAATGTTTAAGACCTGAACGAGAGAGAAATAAAAGGGTCAAAAGAAAGAAACGAAGGGCGTGGAAGTTTAAAAGAAACAAAGGACCCTGGGATATAGAATGGTTGAAAATCAGAGAGGGAAGGTATGGGAGGTTTAAAGAACGCAGGCATGTAAACATGTTGAGATTGAAATGTAGATAATATAGATGAGGTACTGAGAATTCTGACTTGGCAGCCTTAAACCCACTCAATTAATTAATAGATGAGTACAATTTGACCGGGGGGAGGGGGTTTCCAGTTCATAGCTTATTCTCTAAACAGAGTTACACCCATCAAAGAACATTCCCTTCAACAGACCTAGAAGAGCATAGCCTGTTCAGGATTGCAGAGGTTCTGCACTGGAACTATTGTCTGCAGTCATGTTGTTGCTGTTCTGTCATTAGTTGCATCTGGAATTAGAAAAGAGGATCCACAAGTGGGTGGATGTTCCACCACTGAAATCATTCACTTCCTGTATTTTTCATGACCCCATGGGGAAGGGGTGGATTATAATGTTACAATTATGAATCTGCTTTCTTTTTTGTCCAGCAATATTGGTGGAGTATACCTTTGCCAATTTTTTCCCTTTTTGAGCTGATTAGCTTTATTATACCATAATGCTATATCAACACTGGAAATATATTTTCAGTTGTGCTTCAAACTCAGCCCTTTTGCCTTGGTCTGGTACTCCACACCAATCCATTTCCTCAGAGACAGGCCCGTAGCCAGGATTTTTTTTAGTCAAGGGGGCATTTAAATTTCTTAGGGGGCACTGGCTAATCAAAATAAAGGTAATTTAATGTGGTCCTTCGTGCTGGACAGCTGCTCAGGAATACCTGGCTCCTTCCCTGCACCTGCTGCCACTCAGGGGCCCTGAGCTGAATGGGAAGGCATGGGGCCTTGCCAGTAAGTCAGGGGGCCTAGCCCCGAGATGCCCCACTCTAGCTACAGGTCTGCTCAGAGATGTATTGAAAGAAGTCCATATAATGGTGATTGCTTTGATGTTGTTGCTTAATTTTCCCCTTTCCCCAAATGTCAAGGAGATCCAAAATCTCCCTCACAGGAATCATACACAAATCTGCCAGTCAATACAGATATGATATTAAGGCTGCGGTCACACGGAACATTAGCCATGCGAGTCAGACGGAAGACATGCGGGTTTTCCGGGCGCGATCTCACCGGCACATCTGGGAAGTGTAGCACTCCCATGGCTCAAACGAGGCTTCCTGCCGAAACCACGCGGCAAAAAACTAGTACCTCCGAGGTACTAGTTTCCGGAAACCGCGGGGCAAGGGCGGGCGTCTGATCGCGTTTCCGGTGGCATCCGGCGCCCGCCCATGTTCCCTGGCGAAAAAGTTTTTTTTTTCTTCTAGTCTTTGTGGATGCGCAAAAGCACACAACGGAGCATGCGCAATCATGGTGGAAACAAAAAAAACCCTTCCAGTTTGCCGCACCGCGCACTTCGTTTTTGCGCGCGGGATTGTTCTGCGATCGGCACCTCTCCTTTCCCACGGAACCTCCACAGTACCTCCACGGGAGGTCTGATCAGGTAACCGCGCCTTAGTTTGCCCCGGGGCAAACTGCCACACTTCCCCCCCGCAGTTTCCTGCCCGTGTGACCAAGATTGAGAGTAAGGGGAAAACTACTTATTCTAGGTATGAGGTTATGTTATTCTGTGTTGTTACAAAGGAGAAATGCTGTCTAAGGAATTTGTATGTATGTAATCTTGCTGATGGATTTGTGTATGATATAGGCTTATAAAACCAAATAAATATATTCATTAAAAAAACATAGCTTGTAAAAACATCCCAACAAATCTGACTATATGAAGAGTAGTCCAGGAGAATCGCTATTTAACTTAGACACAAATTACAGAGAACAATGGCATCTCATTGAACCATTATGTTTCCCTCCACCATTAAAAGCAAATTAACAATAAGTCTCCCTCAGTAGATATCACACAATCTCATTTTCTCTTCCATTGCTGTTTTCCTCTTTCTTCTTCCCTGTGGCACTAACTTGCTGTATCAGGAACTGGCCATCTCAAAACAAAGTCCCTTCTCCTTTTTCCAGGACTGTTCCACTTAAATTCTTGCCTTCAATCATAGGGGTCATTCCAATTTGCTTTTCACTGCCCGACTTGAAGAGAGTCTTGTCACCTTATTGCCCAGCAGACTTAATCAGGATATAACCATGGAGGATACTCCTTCACTTTAAGCCTCGCTTATGGTCTGCATACAGGCCCTTCGAATTGCAAATACCCATTTGACTTTCCTCTTTGATCCTGGAAGCCCCTATGATCATTGGTTAGACCCTTCTCCAATATTAACACAGTCCTTTTAAAAGCAACAGCTGACATGTAGCACAGTTCTTGCATAGTACCTCATTTATACCAACAGGGGCAAAGGCTTAAGACACAGTTTACAAGAGTCTATGATTATTTCTGGTCATATGGTTAACCAGCAGCTCTTCCACTTCCTGAAGAAAGCTTGGATATTGCTTGTTGCTCTTACTACATTGTCCGTCATCATTTTAAAGGATGTTTACCTTTACAAAGTTTGCCAAAGTCTTGAAAACTTGCTTCAATGCTTAACTGCCTCCTGGAATCTCTCCGTGTAGTCAATTGCTGCTTTTAAACATGCCCCCCCTCTAGCTCCGTAACGCTTATAAACAGTTCTTAGTGGAGGAGAGTCCCCTCTCCCCCCTCGCTTTTCCCCAGGGAGCTTTTTCTTTGTTGTTTCGTTTCAACTTTACTCACTCTTCATATGTAGATCTCGCCGACAGATATGCTTATTTGCCACTTGACCTCCACTCGCTTGATGGGGTGTGTGCAGCTTAGTCCTTGCCGGAACACAGCAGAGAGACCATCGGAGCAAAGGGACGCCTCAATTTCCTGACGGCGTGCCGGGAAAGAGGTGACCCTCAGCGCTCCATGACTGGAGACCCTTCACAAGAGCCCCCGGGGGGCATGAAAATTTGCACCCCCTCTCTAACTGCTGGTTTGTAAGCTGCCTCCCTGGGAGATCCCAGGAGACACAGCCACCATCAGCTTGCCGAGACCCCGCCTCCTCTGTTATTGTGCCATCTGTTGATCTTCTTTGTGGACTCTTTGCATCATACCTCTGGGATATAGTGTGCCTGTGCTGACCTCAATCGGTTCCTCTTGAAAGCGAAAGGGATTTTCGCGCCTGTTCCCCAGTCACGCAGCGGCCCCACTGCACATGACCAAGGGAGAGGCATGACAATCCCACCAGTTCTCTTCTTCTTCTTCTTCTTTTTAAATATTTTATCTTGATTTTTCAAACATACATCAAATAAAAACCGTATAGTTTTCTTTTACATTTTTTGGAGCATCTTATCCATACATTTCTAACCATCTATCTAGTTTCTGCCATCTTTTCTTAAACACACTTTCAAACTTTCCTGCCAGTAACGTATTTATTTTGTCCATTTCTTTTATGTCCATGATTTTTATAATTAATTCTTCTCTATCTGGTAGTTTATCAGATTTCCAACATTTTGCAATTTCTATTCTAGCACTTGTGAGGATATAAAGTATCAAGCGTGCATCATTGTATTCTATACTATCCGGTAGTATGTTTAATAGATATACTTCCGGCTCTAGTGATAAGTTTACTCCTACTATTTCCCAAATCAGTTGTTTTATTTTTCCCCCAAAATTTTCCACTTTTTCGCACCTCCACCAAATATGATAGAAGGAGCCCACATTTTTTTCGCATCTCCAGCAGTTTCCTGAAACGTTCTTGTAACATTTTAGCGATTTATCCGGTGTCCAATGCCATCTATGGAACATTTTGAAGATGTTTTCTTTGTATGATGTAGCTCTTAGAAGTTTTGTTGATTTCCACATTTTTGTCCATTTCTCTGGGCCTATGTTGTTTCCTATATCTTTTGACCATGTCTTCATACATGGTTTTTCTTCTTCTGTTTGCATTTCGTCATCTAGTAAATAATTGTATATTTTTGAATCATTTTGTCTGCAGAGGACAGCCAGATTTTGTCTAAGTTTGTATTTGTTTTCATAAAACCTCTTTTTTTAACTTTGGTAAATCTGGATTTTAGTTGGATTTTTTTCCCAAATTGAAAGATTGATCTTTATTGATTGTGAAAGTTCAAGGTCTTTCAATTCATTTTCTTTTGTGAGCAATGTTTCATAACTAACTATTTTTTCATCCGTCATTAGACTTGGCATTACGAAGGCTTCCAATGGAGATACCCATCTTGGGATTTTATCATAAAATTTCTCTTTTATGGTTCTCCATATTTTTATCAGTGGGTCTCTCAGAATATGATTTTGGAAGTGTTTTTGCTTTTTCTCTTCGTCGTACCACACATACGCATGCCAGCCCATGTGTAGGTCATAGCCCTCCAATTTTAATGTTCTTCAGTCCTCTAGAGTTATCCAGTCCCGGATCCATCCCATTGCAGCTGCTTTGTAATATAGTTTCCAATCTGGTAGGGCCAGGCCTCCTCTTTCTTTTTTATCTTGTAAGAATTTTAGTCTAATACGGGCTCTCTTTGTTTGCCATATAAATCTCCTGGTAATTTTATCTATTTCGTCACATATTTTGAAGTTTTTTAATATCGGGATTGTTTGTGCTAAAAATAGAAATCTTGGAAGGATATTCATTTTTATAGTGGCAGTTCTGCCCATCATTGAAATGTGGAGATCCTGCCACCTTTTCAGGTCTTTCTTAATTTCTTATATTAAGGGATTATAGTTATTTTCATATAACTGAGCATTATTATTTGTCAGATTGATGCCCAGGTACTTCACTTTGTTCGTTACATCCATCTTAGTAAGTGTTTGGAGTTTTCCCCCTTCTTCTTTGGAGCAATTTTTTGTAATAATTTTAGTTTTCTTCAAGTTTATTTTTAATCCTGTCAAGCTACCATATTCCTGGATCTGATTCATTAAGTATGTTATTGAGGGTATGGGGTCTTCCACAATGAATACTAGATCATCGGCAAAAGCTTGAAGTTTATAATGTTCTCCTTTTATTTTAAGTCCTCTGATATTTGGATCTTCTCTAATCATATTGTTTAAGGATTCTAGCCCAAAAATAAAAAGTAAAGGAGAAAGGGGGCAACCTTGTCTGGTCCCTTTCTGTATTGGAATATTTTTTGATAACTCTCCATTTACAATTACTTTGGCCCATTGTTCTTTGTATATAGCCGAAATCATAGTTGCAAAATTTTCTCCACAATCCCAAGTTTCAAATTTACATTTCAAAAAGGACCAGTTGACATTGTCAAAGGCTTTTTCCGCATCTAGAAAAATTAGAGCGAGTTGTTTACCCGGGTTATACTCATAATATTCTAGCACATTTATAATTGTTCTTACGTTATTTTTTATTTGTCGTTTGGGAAGAAAGCCTGATTGGTCACGATGTATTATTTGGGACATAACTACTTTGAATCTTGCCGCGAGGACTGAGGCAAAGATCTTATAATCAACATTTAATAATGATATAGGTCTGTAGTTTTTTATATCATCTTGTTCTGTATTGGGTTTGTTTATTAATGATATTAATGCCTCGTTCCATGAATTTGGTGTTTTCCCCGTGCTTAGTATATCATCGAGTAGGTTTTTGAATAATGGGACTATTTCCTCTTCCAAATTTTGTAATATTTCCGCCGTAATGCCATCTGGGCCGGGGGCCTTCTTTCTTTTTTGTTTTTTTGAATGCTTCTGTTATTTCACACATTGTGACTCTGTCGTTTAAGATCTTTCTCTATTCCTCTGTAAATTTTTTCTTGTTTTGTTTTATAAAGAAGTTTTCTAATTCATGTTGGGTAGTTGACGCCTTGTTATAAAGTTGTCTATAGAAATTTTCCACAATTGTTATTAATTCTTGATTTTTATACTTTATCTCTTGATTTCCATTTTTTAGGGCTAGAATTTCTCTTCTGACCGCCGCGCTGGTAGGATCTTCTCTGTTACAGTCGGTAAAAACTTTGGCTTTAAGGCCTATTCCTCTTTTTCTTCGAAGTTTCTTCGCCTTTTTTCTTGTTTTTTATTAAGTGACAGGACATCATTACTTCAAATTCGTTGTTTTTTTCGGACTCTCTCATTTGATCTCTTTTTCACAGACCTCATGTCCCCCCCTCTCCTGGCCTATGGCCAAGAGGTGGGGTTTCTTTAAACAGTGCCTCAAGTGTGGTAGTAAAATCACTCCCCCAGACGGACAGCCGCTTTGCCTGCTGTGCCTTGGGGAATCGCACTGAGTGGACTCTTGTGCACATTGTGCGAAAATTCTTGAAGCAGACAAGAAAGAACTGAGCTGCTAGACTTCATGTTGCGCTTTTGGAGTTAGCACTCTCACCGATGTCATCACAGGACACTTTGGGGCATGCGTCAATGTTGACTGCCGCCTCGGTATCGATGGCTGCATTGTCCCTGATACTGACTAACTTTGATGTTGACTGCCCAATGCTGAAACGCTCGGCTCAGACATCTCAGTCCAAAGCCCATACTCCCTCCAAAAAATGCAGGGAGGGCAAGGACGATCGGCTAGTCAAGCACAAAAAGCATAAAAAACTCCCCCTATGCAAACTCCGCTGACCCCTCAGAGGGCCATGGAATTGAATCTTGTGGGGGCTGCTTTGCTTGACTCTTTAAGCCAAGAGCAGCCACAAGGTGTACCATGGTCACCTTCACTGTGTCCTATCCAGATCACTGACTATGATATGGACATGACAAAAATCTCCCAGTCTTCCAGTGTCGAAAGCCTACACTTCGACCATAGAGCCGACACCTTTGTCCGTCCTTCACCATTCTGACCCGATGATTGAGAATGGCCATCGGCACTGATCCCCGTCACCACCCCCCTGGGATCAGCGGCAATGGCAATACATGTACAGGGTCTATCCATTCTCGAGTGGCATGCCATGGTTCCCACCCCAGCCCATGGATTGGGACCGTCAGTCTACGTCCTCCTGGGTTCTCGATATCGAGATCCTCCACCAATGCCAGAGTTTGTGCAGCCTCAGCCATCGAGATCAATGGGCGAACCTTCCCAACCACCGCCTTCGATAGTTCCCACGTTTAAAGGGCCATCGGACCCGGTCCATTGACACCGGTGTTGCCTATTTCCTTTTCCGAACCATCTGAACATTCCGTCTCTTCCAACACCTCCTCCCAATCAGGAGATGAAAACCCCGATCCTCAGATGGAACCCTCGCCACCTCAACAAGTGGGCGATGATCTTCCAATTTCTCCATCAGAGGATCTCAAATCTTATGGGGACTTTATCAAACGGATGGCAAACATGTTGACCCTGTCTATGGTGCAACCCTTACCTACCATAACGGACTCTGTGTTCGATATCATACAGATGGACACCTCTACCCCGATAGCCTTACCGATGATGTCAGTCCTGCTTCAGGTGGCTAAAACCCCATGTTCTCACCCAGCATCTAGCCCTGTCTCGAGCCGGAGAGTAGATCATATGTATAAGGTGCAGGAGCAAGGTGCTGAGTTTTTATTCACCCACCCTAACCCTAATTCCGTCATAGTCACCTCTTCTTCCAAAGGCAGGCGCAGTCATTCCACCCCTCCCAAGAAAGAAGGGAGGAAAATTGATTTGTTTGGAAGAAAATTTTATTCTGCTGGAGCACTTGGTATCAAGACTTCATGTCAGTTCCTAAACTATCCAAAGCAAAATCCTGGAACAAGCCATGGTCTCACAGATCTTATTTTTTAAATTTTATTTATTTTTAAATTTATATCCCGCCCTCCCCGAAGGCTCAGGGCGGCTCACAAGTGGCATAAATGCTGAAATTAAAACAATAAAACAACACAAAACAGTATAAAATACAATAAATACAATTCACTAAAATTCCTTCCACGGTGCTCCAAGGATATTTAACGATAGATTCAAGATGGGGTTCCAAGATAACTTATGCTAAGCAACAACAGTAATGATAATAATATACAGTAACAACAGTATATGTCCCTACAGCGCTGTCATCTGCCAGGAACGTCTCACACCCCCAGTATTGTCCACTCCAGAGATGGTCCATTTGTGGACTTCTCGTAAGTCATCCCCGGAAACACAGTAGCAACGCTCACCCACTGTGTCTTTCCACCCTTACAGACAGAAACCAAAATTCTCATCCACCACTCAGCCTAGGGCTAAGACTCCAAAAGCTCCCAAGCAGAGCCTTTGACTCCTGTCACCCCACCCCTACCTGCTGATCTCCCTACCTGGCTGCCTGGCAGTGAATAATGTCACACCGGTGGGTACTCTCCGTCATAAAAAAGGGTACTTCATAGAATTTATTCAGATACCCAAGCCCCCCAACTTCATACTTACCCCACCATCCAGTACGCTACTGGAAGAAATCCAGAACCTTCTTCAAAAGGACGCTATAGAACCAGTCCCAACAGCACAACATTAACACAGGTTCTACTCCCATTATTTTACGGTTCACAAAAAAGATGGAGGCCTCTGTCCTATTATGGACCTCAGGGAACTCAACCCGTTTATCTCCTATTGGAAATTCTGAATGACAACATTACAAAGTATTCTCCCCCTTCTCAGCAAAGGTGTCTGGATGGTAACCCTGGACTTGCAAGACGTATATTTTCATATAACTATCCACCCATCTCACAGGAAGTTTTTGCCTTTTGCGGTCATGGAAGGCCATTTTCAGTACAAATCCCTCCCTTTTGGACTCTCAACGGTGCCCAGAGACTTTACAAAAATGATGATGGTCATCGTCGCATACCTCCGTCTCCAGAGTGTACAAATCTTTCTGTACATAGACGATTGGTTGTTGATAGCACGCTCCAGAGAGGCTCTGCTCAACCATATCGATTTGACGCTGGTCACCCTAGATGCGTTGGGCTTGAGGGCCTAAAAAGTCAATGTTCCTTCCTTCATTGAGAGTCCAGTTTATTGGAGTGATTGACTGTCTGCTGAGCCTTTCTCCCTCCCTAATGGGTGGGAGACATTATCGCTCTTATCAACCTGATAAGAACACAGGGAGATGCGTCAGCAAAGCAGATCCAATGACTCTTGGGTCTGATGGCCACCACCACAGCAGTACTTGTCTTCACCAGACTACAGATAAGACCACTTCAGCTGTGGTTCCTCAAACGTTTCCATCCACAGTGGCAGCTCCAGTGTCAACAGTTTGTGCTACCTGTGCAAGTGCTGAATTCCCTACAGTGGTGGGAAACTCCTTCAGGGAGCCCCATTTCTTGCATCCAGCCCTGAAATGACCCTAACTACGGATGCATCCCTGTGGGGATGGGGGGCTCACCTCCAAGGTGTGTGTGTGGGTGCCAAATGGGAACCTCATGGGGCCCACAAACACATCGACTTCCTGGAACTGCTCACCATCCAGTATGCCCTAAGGTCCTTTTGCCACCTTGTGGCTCACCGTACAGTGGCAATCCTGACAGACAACACCACTGCACTGTGCTACCTGAACAGGCAAGGTGGGATAGTGTCCAGGGGACTTTTTCAACTGGCCCTGGAGATTTGGGCTGAATGTCAGTCTCGGGGAATGTTCATCATTGTGGCTCACCTGCCAGGATCGCTCAATGTTCATATGGACTTTCTGAGCAGGGGAGGTGCATCCCTCCATGAGTGGGAACTCAACTGGGCTTACCTCCAACCAATTTTCCACAGATGGGGTTGCCCAGAAATAGATGTGTTTGCAATGCGTCAAAACGCGAAGTGTCATCTGTTCTGTACCAGGGCGGGACAGGACCCACTGTCCATAGGGGACGGTTTTCTTTTCTCATGGTCCCACAGACACATATACCTGTTCCCACCGATTCCTCTACTTACCAAAGTGCTAAGCAAAATCATGAAGGAACAACCTCAATGCATCCTTGTGGCACCATGGTGGCCATGTAAGCACTGGTTCCCGACTCTACTCCACATGTCCCAGGGCACCTACATACATTTTCCCCCAACACCAGATCTCCTCCTGGCTCAGGAGGACTGAGTGCCTCACCACGATGTACCACACCTCAAACTCACAGCGTGGAGAATCCCCTAGCACAGCTCATAAACAGGATAGACCTTGTTCTGTTGAACTGTTGGAAGCCAGCTACATGTGCTTCCTATGAAGGGAAGTGGAAGAAATTCCTGTCTTACCTTGAGTAGTTGGGTTTACCACCGCCCTCTACAGACTTGAGGGTAATTTTCAGATTCTTGTTGATCCGCCTGAACTTGGGTCTTAGTTGCTCCTCCTTAAAAGTCTATTTAGCCGCCATCTCCTCCAATCATCCTGCGGTTTCTGAAGGGCCTCACTTTCCTCTTTCCTCCGGCTCATGGGCCAACTTCCGCCTGGGACTTACCTCTAGTACTGTCCAAATTAACAGGCAAACCATTTGAACCCATGGCCACATCTAGTCTGCAGCTTCTCCCCTTTCCAAGCGGACATTGCTCTTCCGATGTTTTTCCCATCCCCTATGAGTGACGAGGAACGCCATCTTCATACTTTAGATGTCAAGAGAGCCATACTCTTCTACCTTGATAAAGGTCATTCCGTCAGTCACCAGCCTTGTTTGTCTCCTATAGCACACCTGTGCAGGGGAAGAAGCTCTCTTTGCAGCGTCTATCCAAGTGGATTGTGGAAACTGTCAAACTGTGCTACTTACTGGCCAAACGGCCCACTCCAAGTGCACTCTACCCGGGCAGTCCACAGCCTTCCTGAGAGGTTCGTCGCTCACTAACATCTGTCAAGCAGCAACCTGGGCTACTCCTCACACGTTTGTGAAGCATTACGCCCTGGATGTGCATCTTCATCAACGTTCCATGGTGGGATGGGCAGTGTTGCAGGCGGCACAAGTCTAGAACCTTCAGCCCCCTCCTCCAGGTAGGCCTGTTTTTTGCTTGCTAATCTCCCAGAGTTGTGATGCACAGAGACCATGAAGAAGATAAACAGGTTGCTTACCTGTAACTGATGATCTTCGACTGGTCATTTGTGCATTCACACCACCCGTCCTCCTTCCCCTCTGCTTTCGGTCCTCTCCCTTTTGTTACTCTGAGATTGATGGCAGCGGTCAGAAGGAACGGGCGGGGTTGTTGTGCCCCTCCCTTGGTCATGCACAGTGGGGCTGGCGCATGACTGAGGAGCGGGCGCGAAAATCCCTTTCGCTTTCAAGAGGAACCAATCGAGGTTGGCGCAGGCGCACTATATCCCAGAGGTGTGAATGCACAGATGACCACTCGAAGATCATCAGTTACAGGTAAGCAACCTGTTGTTTTTTTTAAATTGTTTTTATCGCTTTTATTGTTTTATGAATCCTGTCTTGTAAGCTGCCCTGAGCCCACTTGTGGGACAGGGAGGGGAATAACAATAACAATAATAATCCCAAAGTACACTTATATTTTAACTTCTACAACAAAAAAGTACCTGGAGTATAAGACAACCCCAAAAAGTATTTCTTCTGCCTTTGATGTACTTTGTTCCCCAGGTTATACAGCCTATCATGGTACAAAAACAACCCATGAGGTTTTGTTTAAAGAGAAAACAGGGATCCAGGAAGCATTCTGAGTGTTCTGGAGAGATAACAGTCTTCCTGGTAACCCTTCCTGGTAACCTCAAGACTGTTTGGCTGACTACAGATCCAGCAGGGCTCTTCTTATGTTCCTGTTTCTCTGCCAGAGGATGTAGTGATGGCCACAGAAATACATTGCTTTAAAAGGAGACTGGATAGATTCATGGAGGATAGGTCTATCAGTGGCTACTAGCCATGGTGACTGAGGGGAACCTCCACATTCAGTGGCACTAAACCTCTGAACCCCAGAGCCAAGAGGCAACATCAGGGTAAGCTCAGCCTCTATGCCAGTGATGGCAAACCTTTTAGAGACCCAGTGCCCAAACTGCACCCCCAAACCCACTTATTTATCGCAAAGTGCCAACACGGCAATTTAACCTGAATACTGAGGTTGTACTTTAGAAAAAACAGCTCATTCATTAACTTAAGATGATCCAAACAGAGTAAGGAAAGCAATCCCAAATGCTTTCATTTACTTAAAATTATTTGGCAGAGAATGCGACACTTTAATGATGGTCTGGGCCTGGCTGGGGCGATGGCACGCATGCCCACAGAGAGGGCTCTGAGTGCCACCTCTGGCACCCGTGCCATAGGTTCGTCACCACTGCTCTATGCCCTATTTTTGGCCCTTCAAAGGAACTGGTTGGCCACTTTGTGAGATAGGATGCTGGACTAGATGGGCTGCTGGTCTGATCCATCAGGGCACTTCTTATTTTGCTGCCAGAGGATGTAGATGTTTTCTTGTGTTAGAAGAATGCCCCAAGATACAGTGTAAGAAATTATTGTTTTAGATATTTTTCTTTTAAATTTGAGAAAGTTTGCATTATTTTTCTAATACCTTAGTTTTGACACATAGTTGTTTGAAATTGAATATATATGGTTCCTCTCCCCCATTTTATAGATTAGACTCTGCACCAAGGTCACCCAGTGAACTCGGTGGCAGTGTGTGGGTTTGAATTTAGGTCTCCCCAATCCTAGTTCAAAACCCTACACCACAGTGACTCATATATCCCCAGGGAGTGAAGAATTACACTGGGTTCCAAACCCAAGAAAGAAGCAAGATACAGCAGCCAATTCATTTTCTTGCCTCAAAGCTGTTTAAACTGACTCATCTTATAGGGAAGACTGTATTAATGGAGATACTTATAACCCTTCTAGGATAATTCACTCAGAAAAGTGCTGCTGAAACACTTGGAAAGCCCCAGCTAGGAAGATTCACAGAGGAGAGATTGTCCAGCGTTATCTTCAGGATCAATATGTGAGTCATGGTTGTAATGCATGTGTTGGAGACTATTAAATTTTTCTGCACAGCATTTCCCTGCACATTTATTTATTAGCTCCCTAATGTTTCAGGGGTGGGGGGCTAATAGTTTTAATGAGCTTGCCATGTTTCTAAGGTCCCTCAATGTATTGCAAAACAAATGAAAATAAGAATGGTGTGTGTGTGTGTGGGGGGGAAGACCGTCTCCTGAAAGAAACATTACATTATGGGAAATGTTTACAGTACTGGTAAGACAGCTACATGAAACAGAGGCAACATACCTCAGAACATCAGGCCTGGAGACAAACAGTACTGGGAAATGACTGTCTTTATGCCTTGTGTACAGGCTTCCTGGAGGCATTTATAGCCAGGGTGGTATAGTGGTTAGAGCATTGGACTTGGATCTGGGAGAACCAGGTTTGAATCCCAACTCGTGCCATGGAAATTTGCTGGGTGACCTTGGGCCAATTACATGCTCTCGTCCTAACCTACCTGACAAGAGTTGTTGTGAAGATAAAATGGAGAAGAAGAGAATTATGTAAGCCTGCTTGGGTCTCAGTTGGAGACAAAGATGAGGGTAGAAATGAACTGAATAAATAAACAATTAATTTAGGCATTGTGTAAAACAGAATGCTGGACTAGGTATTCTTTTATTTGTTCTAGTGGGACCAAAAATGACAGAAATGAGCTTTCTTATGTTCTTAAAACCTCTAGAAAGATGACAGCTCTATTAATTTGTTAAGCTATTTTTTTACCCAAAAAAACCCTGCCTCTATAAAAGCTCTCAAGCTGCTTTTTAAATCAAATTGTATATTATGTTACAGTGACCCTCTCCAAGGAGCTTAGGTTATCCTACATCATTTTCTCCTTCATTTTATCCTCACAAAAATCCTAAGAGGTAGGTTAGGCTGAGAGATCGTGACCACCTGAAGTCACCCAATATGATTATTGGTTGAGGGGATTTGAGCCCAGTTCTTTCCAGTCCTAGTTTGATATGTTAATCATTGTGCAAAAATGGCCCTCAGTTTAAAACTCTGAAAACCACTTCAAGACTACAGAGATCATTACTTGAGTGCCTCACTGAAACCAGTGCAATTTACTTTTGAGTGAAAATAGACAGGATCATACTCCAGAACCATTAAAACAAAAGCCAACTGTGTCAAAGTGAGCTACGACATTACCCAACTCAGCAACCCTTTTATCCTTCAAAACAAAACATAAATCTTAACCACATCTTGTGTTTGTGAGTTAAGCAGGGAGGTTTTGTAGAGAGAACTTTGACTCTCAGTACAACTGAAACATAGCAACAGGAGAATGAATGAAGTGTCATGGGACCATAGACTCACAATGATGCCATTTCCAAACTGCTGTCAGGAAAATTTAACCTTATCATGGAATCACAGAATTGGAAGGGGGCGTAGAGGCCACCTAGTCTAAACCCCTGTTCAATGCAGGATCAGCCTAGAGCATCCCTGACAAGTGTTTGTCCAGCCGCTGCTTAAAGACTGCCAGTGAGGGGGAGCTCACCACCTCCCTAGGTAGCTGATTCCACTGTTGAACAACTCTTTCTGTGAAAACTTTTTTCCTAATACCCAGCCAGTACCTTCCCACTCTTAATTTAAACCCATTATTGTGAGTCCTGTCTTCTGCTGCCAATAGGAACAGCTCCCTGCCCTCCTCTAAGTGACAGCTGTTCAAATACTTAAAGAGAGCAATCATGTTCCCCCTCTTCTCCAGACTGAACATTCCCAGGTCCCTCAGCCTTCCCTCATAGGGCTTGGTCTCCGGGCCCCTGATCATCCTCATCGCTCTCTTCTGTCCACATCCTTTATGAAGTGAGGCCTCCAGAACTGCACACAATACTCCAGGTGCGACCTGACCAATGCAGTGTACAGCAGGACTATGACATCCTGTGATTTGGATGTTATGCCTGTATTGATACACCTCAAGATCACATTAGCCTTTTTTGTCACCACATCACAGTGGCTGCTCATATTTAACTTACAGTCCACCCATTCCCCAAGATCTTGTTCACACACACTGCTACCCAGAAGTATATCCCCCATCCAGTATGCGTGGTCCTCATTTTTGTTACCCAGATGTAGAACTCGGCACTTATCCTTGTTAAATTGCATTTTGTTCACATCCGAGAGCCAGTTTGGTGTAGTGGTTAAGTGTGCAGACTCTAATCTGGGAGAACCAGGTTTGATTCCCCACTCCTCCACTTGCACCTGGCTGGATGACCTTGGGCAAGCCATAGTTCTAGCACAGCTGTTCTTGAAAAAAGAGCAGTTTCTGTCAAGAGCTCTCTCAGCCCCACCTACCTCACAGGGTATCTGTTGTGGGGAGGGAAAGG
This sequence comes from Gekko japonicus, assembly GCF_001447785.1. Lineage (NCBI taxonomy): Eukaryota > Metazoa > Chordata > Lepidosauria > Squamata > Gekkonidae > Gekko > Gekko japonicus. Next base: position 930,575 of record NW_015176460.1, on the reverse strand, counting down.
GAAAGGAATTTGTAAGCTGCTCTGAGACACCTTTTGGTAGTGAAGGGCGGGGTATGAATCCAATCTCTTCTCCTCTTCTTCTTCTTTTCCAACATGTTCAGATCTCACTGATTTATCTCTATCTTTGGTGTGTGAGCTGCTTCTCCCATTTGGTGTCATCTGCAAATTTGATGAGTAGCCCCTCCATACCCTCTTCCAGGTCATTGATTAAAATATTGAAAAGTACCAGGCCCAGAATCCAGCCCTGTGGCACTCCACTGTACACCTCCCTCCATTTAGATGAGATGCCATTGACAACTACTCTCTGAGTGCAGTTCCCTGTCTACCTAACTATGCTAGAGTCTTTTCCACAGTCCTCTAGTTTACCCATCAGAACATCATGGGGAACCCTGTCAAAAACTTTACTGAAATCCGGCAAACTAGATTTCATGGGGCATAAAATTCAGGACAGTGGAGTCACCTTCCTAGTTACTTTATGTCCAAGCAGATGTCCATTTCTACAAAACAATTAGCTCGTTCTGTGCACATCTTTTTATTTATTAGACTTGGTGTAACAAAGTACTGTCTTTGTATTTTAAAAGAAGGATTATGTTGCCAAGTAGTCTGAATCTTATGTGAAATGTTCAAGTCTCAGGGGTGGAGGGAGGAAGAACTGTTCATGCAAACAGAAATGTGTCTAGGAGAAGAGACTATTAATGCAGGCATATAAAAATAAACGAAATCCATATGGCACATGAGAAATGCCCTGCTGGATCAGATGAGTGGTCCAGCTAGTCAAGTATCCTGTTTTACACACTGGCTAACCAGCTGCCCTGAGAGGTCCACCAAACAGCACAGAGAGGTAAAGGCCCTTCCCTGATGTTGGCTTCTTGCACTGAGTTCCAGAAGTTCACTGCCTCTGAATATGGAGGTTTAGTCATCTTGACATATGTCATTATTGTAGTAAGTACACTGACCTCCTGGCGGCTTTACCTTACCTTAGAACACATACAGAAAGTCATTCTTTGGCTCAGATAATTTATTCGCATGGTTCTATATTTAATGTAAATGAGAATATGCCAATCCTTCTATGCCACAGGAGACTTGGAACGGAGTCAAAGGTCCTTGTAGGTCACTCATACCTTTTGTTTACCTGCTTCTGGGGGTGGGGGAGAACCCTCCACACAAAACATTAAGCCAGCTCAAATACTTAAATTAGAAATATTTCATTTTTAAAAAAAAATAAATCTAATCATGCTAGAAAACTAATCCTTCTCAGACCTGGTTAGAGAGTTTAGAAGGTATACATTGTGGCTCAGGAATGGTGATTCAGCCAATACTCAAAATGATCCCCACCCTGTAATCAGTGAACACTGCTTCCTAAGTAGATAAGCAGGTTCTTTAATCTAGTTTGATGTCATAGTCTCGCATAAGGCAGGATCAATCATTGGAGCACTTCTTTAAACTGCTCCAATTAAGTATAAGCTACCAAACATACATATTAAGCAGAGAGAAAGATGCAAAGAAAGATGTTTAGTTAAAATCTGTTTAGCATAATTAACTTAAATCTTGCTTTTCAGTGGTTTAGGATAACCCCTATGCTGGAGTAGTACCAAAGCATATATGCATACATATGTATAATGCCATGCTGGCACTGTGCCCGTGTAAACCTGGCATCACTATATAACTGGGCAGCATGAGGGTTGTGTCAGGAAAGAAGTGTGCTTAATTGGTATCCTAAGCATCTCTAGCTTGTTCCTGGTTCCTGGGGCCAGTGTAACATTACAATAATAACGACCTTGTTATAGACAGCAAAAATGTAACAGAATTCCCTGGCCTCACACCATGCCTCTAAGGTACAGTGCATCTTAGGATACTGACTAAGTCTGCAGTCAATCACAGCTCTCTCAAGCATAAATCCCAGCCAGCACACCTGTATCTCAGGTGATAGGACAGGTACATGGAGCTACATCACTCTGGCTTTGTATCAAATGCACTAAGAACAAACATACATATGGGAATCCCACATCAAGGTCAACTCACACAAAGAAAAGGGCATTGTGCAGAAACAGGCAAGGTTGAGAACCAACCTATGTCTAATGCTGCTTGGCTCAGAAACCTTACACGACCCAAATACCAAACAGTTTCCACTTGTCTAACTAAGGATGCACTGAACCCCATATAGGTAAACAAAGGTTGGGGATCCCTTGCCTCAAACTTTAACTGCTATAAATGGTTTTCTATGCCCTGTTGTACCAACTGTTTGTATAAGCCCAGTGAAAGTTTTAGGAATGCTTTAGGAATGTTTAGGATTCTGACTGGAAGCACCAGCATTGAGGAGGAGGAGGAGGAGGAGGAGGAG